>NC_081296.1:16450816-16757998 GCF_030435805.1 Mustela lutreola
GCGGTGTGACGGATGTGTCCATTTCCTTAGGACTCTTCCCACAGGAGCAACCAAGCATCTCTCTCAGGCAGAGGGGATGCCCGGGCAAAGAAGATTTTGCTCCATGCCGGTTTATTGCACCGTGCTGTGGAGACTAGCTCAGACAAGCAGCAGCAACATCCCACAGATCTGACTCTGATATCCCAAAGAAAGCTGTGCTTTCCCAGAGGGGATGCCTGGGCAAAGAGGCTTTTGCTCTTTGCGGATTTTTCCCACCGTGCTGCGAATACTAGGCTAAGGCAAGAAGCAAGAGCAGCCCACAGAACCGACTCTGATTTTCCAGTGACTGCTATGCTTTCGCAGAGGTTTTCAGCTTGGCGCGAACTGCACTTCTCTGATGTTCCTCAGCATGGCTTTGGGCGTTCGCTCTGTTCCATCATGGAAGAAGAGCTCTGGAGAGCTGGGGCCTCTTTGGCGTGTGGAGCACGCGTGCCTGCCCTAGTCATCCCCTTGTGTCTCCTTAGCAGCCAGGCTTCTATCTCTCCGCTCAGGGAGCGGGTGACACTTGTCTTCTTAGCAGCCAGGCTTCCTACTCTCCATACAAAGAGCGTGCTGTGGAGAACGTTGTGCTTTTCGCAGCACGGTGGGAAAAACCCGCATAGAGCGAAAGCCTCTTTGCCTGGGCATCCCCTCTGGGAAAGCACTGCATTCTTTGGGAAATAGAGTCAGGTCTGTGGGATGTTGCTGCTTGCCTGAGAAGGTCTCCACAGCACGGTGTAATAAACCCGCATGGAGCGAAATCCTCTTTGCCCCGGCATCCCCACTGCCCGAGAGAGATGCGTGGTTGCGACTTTGGAAAGAGACTTAAGGAAAGGGATACGTCTGTCACTGCGCTCCACAGGAGCATGTCTGGGAAGGTGCAGAAGGCGGCCCAGGGACAAGAGAAGGCGCCTTTGGTGTTATTGTCCGGAAAGGGTTGCGAAGCAGGACAGCCGGGCCTGTGAGGAACAGCGTGTCAGTGGCAAGACAAGTTTGACCAGCTACCTGTGCAGAGAAATGTGAGCCTGTGTGCTAAGGAGACACGAGAGGACAACTAGGACAGGGGCGCGTGCTCCACTCTGAGGAAGGAGTCTGAGCAGAAGGCAGGCCTGTCCTGTGCCTCTGGGCCCAAGGGGACATTAGCTCAGGGCCACCTGTCAAGAGGGCAGAAGTGGGATTGCCACCAGGCGCCCGGCCCTGAACTCACAGAAAGAGCTCCAGGAGGAACGGGCAGTTAGATGCCGTCCTCCAGGATGTGGAAGGGTTCGCGGAGGCACGGGGAGTCCGGGGAAGGAGTGGGGACAGCCCCCGACAGCTCCGCATCCCAGTGCACGGGCGGTGTGCAGGGATCCTGTTGCCGCTCCTCTCCTGTGTAAAAGGCACTGGCCTAGTCTCCGAAACAGCCTGAGCAACAGAGCAAAAGGCCAAGCCTTGCCTACGCCGGAAGATGGTAGTGTGCATAGAGTGCCATCCTAGGCCACGCACGCCGTTGCGGGTTGTGGCTGTGTTTGCTTAGTTCGTCCTGGAAGGGTGAACCCAGGGCGCGAACATGGAGCCCTGGAAAGCAAGGCCCAAGAGGCACCAGCTCTTCCATAGCTCTTCTTCCCTGACGCGACAGAGCGAACGCCCAAAGCCTTCCTGATGAAGCAGCAGCGAAGCGGTTCGCGCCAAGATGAAAACTATTGTGAAAGCATAGCAGGCGCTGGGAAATCAGAGTCGGTTCTGTGGGCTGCTCTTGCTGCCTGCCTTAGTCTAGTATTCACAGCATGGTGGGAGAAACCCTCACAGAACGACAGCCTCTTTGCCCGGGCATGCCCTCTGGCAAAGCCCAGCATTCTTTGGGAAATCAGAGTCGGGTCTGTGAGATGCTGCTGCTGTTTGCCTGAGGTAGTCTCCACAGCACGGTGTAATAAACCCGTGTGGAGCGAAATCCTCGTTGCCGGGCATCCCCTCTGCCTGAGAGAGATGCTTGGTTGCGCTTGTGGGAAGAGCTTTAAGGAAAGGGACACGTCTGTCACTGCGCTCCCCAGGAGCATGTCTGGGGAAGGTGCAGCACGCTTCCCCGCAAGACGAGAAGGAGCCGTTGGCCTTGTTTTCCGAAACGGTCTTGAGCAGAAGAGTCGGTCCTGTCAGGAACAGCGGGCCGGTGGCAAGTCAAGTGTCACCCGCTCCCTTTGCGGAGAGACGGAAACCTGGCTGCTAAGGAGACACGTGGGGACGTCTAGAGCAAGGGCGCTTGCTCCACTGTGAGAAAGGAGTCTGGGCAGAAGGCATGCCTGTCCTGGGCCCCTGGGCCCAAGGAGCAGCAGCTCCTTGGCCACCTGTCACTTGTATAGGCATGTGCTTGCCACCAGGCACCTACGCTGAACTCGCGGATGTACCTCCCTGAAAGAACGGACCATCAGTAGCCGTCCTCCATGATGTGGAAGCGTTCGCGGAGCCACGGGTTGTCCCGGGAAGGAGTGAGGACAGTCCACCACTGCTCCCCATCCCAGTGCACAGCGGTGTGTAGGGATCCTGTCGCATCTCCTCTCCTGTGAGGAAGGCACTGGCCTAGTCCCCTATTCCGCGTGAGCGCAAGAGCAATTTGCCAAGCCTCGCCTACGCCAGGAGATGGTAGTGGGCATAGAGTGCCATCCTAGGCCACGCACGCTGCTGCATGGTTGTGACTGTGTCTGATTTGTTTGGCTTGGCAGTTTGAGTCCAGGACGCGAAAATGGAGCCCGGGAAAGCAAAGCCAAGGAGGAATTAGCTCTCCCGCAGCACTTCTTCCCTGACGCGAAAGATCGAACGCCTAAAGCCTTGCTGAGGAAGCAGCGCCAAAGTGCTGTTGACTCCAAGCCCAAAGCCTCTGCGAAAGCACAGCATTGGCTGAGAAATCAGAGTGGGTTCTGCTGACTTCTGCTGCTGCTTGCCTGAGCCCAGTCTCACGGTGGGAGATACCCGTATAGAGCGAAAGCCTCTTTGCCCGGGCATCTCCTCTGGGAAAGCACAGCCTTCATTGGGAAATTAGAATCGTATTGGTGGGATCCTGCTGCTTGCCTGAGCTAGTCTCCGCAGCACGGTAGATGAAACCCGCATGGAGCGAAATTCTCCTTGCCTTAGCATCCCATCTGCGTGAGAAAGAAGCTTGGTTGCACATCTGGAAAGGGCCTTAAGGAAAGGGACACGTCTGTCACGGCGCTCCCCAAGAGCATGTCTGAAGAAGGTGCAACACGCTTCCCGGGAGAAGGAGCCTTTGGCATTGTTGTCGGGAAACAGTGGCAAAGCAGGAGATCCTGCCATGGCAGGAACAGCAGGCGGGTGGCAAGACAATTGTCACCAGCTCCCTGTGCAGAGAGAATGTAGCCTCGATCATAAGGAGATATGAGGGGACGACTAGGGCAGGCGCGTGTGCTCTACTCTGAGGAAGGAGTCTGGGCAGAAGGCAGGCCTGTCCTGTGCCTCTGGTCCCAAGGGGACAGCATCTCCTTAGCCACCTGTCCCTAGGGCAGACTTGAGCTTGCCACCAGACGCCTCACCCCGAACTCGCCGAAACAACTCTGGAGAAATGGACAGTCAGATGCCCTCTTCCTCCATGATGTGGCAGCGTTTTTTCGTGGCAATGGGTATGCCGGGGAAGGAGTGGGAACAGTCCCCCACAGCTCCCCATCCCTGTGCACGTGCGGTGTGCAGGAATCCTGTCCTCTGTCCTCTCCTGTAAGGAAGGCACTGGCCTAGTTTCCAAAACAGCTTGTGCAACAGAGCAAAAGGCCAAACCTTCCCTACACCAGAGGATGGTAGTGTGCATAGAGTGCCATCCTAGGCCACGCTCGCTGCTGCGGGTTTTGTCTGTGTCTGCTTAGTTCGTCCTGGAAGCGTGAACCCAGGGCGCGAACATGGAGCCCTGGAAAGCAAGGCCCAAGAGGCACCAGCTCTTCCGTAGCTCTTCTTCCCTGACGCGACAGGGCGAACATCCAAAGCCTTCCTGAGGAAGCAGCAGTGAAGCGGTTCGCGCCAAGATCAAAACTATTCTGAAAGCATAGCAGTCGCTGGGAAATCAGAGTCGGTTCTGTGGGATGCTCTTGCTGCCTGCCTTAGTCTAGTATTCACAGCACGGTGGTGGAAACCCTCATAGAACGAAAGCCTCTTTGCCCGGGTATGCCCTCTAGCAAAGCCCAGCATTCTTTGGGAAATCAGAGTTGGGTCTGTGGGATGCTGCTTCTGTTTGCCTGAGCTAGTCTCCACGGCAAGGTGTAATAAACCAGCATGGAGCGAAATCCTCGTTGCCGGACATCCCCTCTGCCTGAGAGAGATGTTTGGTTGTGCTTGTGGGAAGAGCTTAAAGGAAAGGGACACGTCTGTCACTGCGCTCCCCAGGAGCATGTCTGGGGAAGGTGCAGCATGCTTCCCGGGAGAAGAGAAGGAGCCGTTGGCTTTGTTTTCAGAAACGGTTTCGAAGCAGGAGAGCCGGTCCTGTCAGGATTGCGGGCCGGTGGCAAGACAAATGTCACAAGCTCCCTGTACAGAGAGATGGAAACTGGCTGCTAAGGAGACACGTGGGGATAACTAGCGCAAGGGCGCTTGCTCCACTGTGAGGAAGGAGTCTGGGCAGATGGCATGCCTGTCCTGGGCCCCTGGGCCCAAGGGGCAGGAGCTCCTTGGCCACCTGTCACTTGTGAAGACATGTGCTTGCCACCAGACGCCTACGCTTAATTCGCAGATGTAGCTCCCTGAAAGAACGGACCATCAGTAGCCGTCGTCCCTGATGTCGAAGCGTTCGCGGAAGGCACGGGTTGTCCCGGGAAGGAGTGAGGACAGTCCTCCACAACTCCCCATCCTAGTGCACGGGGGGTGTACAGGGATTTTGTCCCCTCTCCTCTTTTGTAAGGAAGGAACTGGCTTAGTCTCCTATTCCACCTGAGCTCCAGATCAAAATGCCACGACTCGCTTACGCCAGGAGATGGTAGTGGGCATAGAGATCCATCCGAGGCCACGCACGCTGCTGCAGGGTTGTGACTGTGTCTGATTTGTTTGGCTTGGCAGTTTGAATCCAGGACGCGAAAATGGAGCCCGGGAAGGCAAAGCCAAGGAGGAAACCCGCATGGAGCGAAATTCTCCTTGCCCTAGCATCCCATCTGCCTGAGAAAGAAGCGTGGTTTTCAAAGGTGAACCAAACATGTATCTCAGGCAAAGCGGATGCCGGGGCAAAGAGGATTTCGCTCCGTGTGGGTCTATTACACAGTGCTGTGGAGACTAGTTCAGGCAAGCCGCAGCAGCATCCCGCAGACCCGACTCTGACTTCCCAAAGAATGCTGTGCTCACGCAGAATCGGGGACTAGGCCAGTGCTTTCTCCACAGGAGAGGAGAGCCGACAGCATCTCGGCACACCGCCCTTGCACTAGGTTGAGGAGCAGTGACGGACTGTCCCCACTCCTTCCCCGGACACCCAGTGCATCCTTGAACGCTTTCACATCTTGGAGGAAGACAGATCCTGACTTCCCGATCTGTCAGGGAGCTACTTCTGGGAGTTCAGAAGTGGCAAGCACATGTCTGCACCTGGGACAGGTGGCCAAGGAGCTGCTTTCTCCTTGGGTCCAGAGGACCAGGACAGGCATGCCTTCTGCCCAGACTCCTTATTAGAGTGGAGGAAGCGCCAATACCCTAGTCCTACCGTCGTGTCTACTCCTTAGCCAGGTTTCCGTCTCTCTGCACAGAGAGCGTATGCCACTTGTCTTACCAGCGACCCGCTGTTGCTGACAGGGCCGGCTCTTTTGCTTGCGTCCGTTTCCGACAACAAAGCCAACGACTCCTTCTCTTCCCCGGGGCAGTGTGCTGCACCTTCCTCAGACATGCTCCAGGGTAGTGCAGTGACAGTCGTGTCCCTTTCCTTGAGGCTCTTCATACAGGGGCAGCCACTCTTCTCTCTCATGCAGAGTGGATGCCGGGCATACACGATTTCGCTCCATGCAGGTTTATTACACCGTGCAGTGGAGACCAGCTCAGGCAAGCAGCAGCCGCATTCCACAGACCCGACTCTGATTTTCCAAGAATGCTGTGCTTTCCCAGAGGTGAAGCCCGGGCAAAGAGGCTTTTGCTCTACAGGAACGACTCTGATTTCCCAGAGACTGCTATGCTTTCGCAGAAGTTTTCAGCTTGCTGCGAACCGCACTTCGCTGCTGCTTCCTCAGCAAGGCATTGGGCGTTCGCTCTGTCCCGTCAGATGCGGAGAGCTGGTGCCTCTTGGGCCTTGCTTCCCGGGCTCCATGTTCGCGTCCTGGCTTCAATGAGCCAAGCCGAAATACGCAGATACAGTCAGAACCCTGCAGTAGCTTGCGTGGCCCAGGATGGCACTCTATACACACTACCATCTCCCGGTGTAGGCAACGCTAGGGCTTTTGCTATGGCGCTCAGGTGGACTCAAGTTCTAGGTCAGTGCCTTCCCCACAGGAGAGGAGAGGCAACAGGATCTTTCACACCGCCCGTACACTGGGATGGGGAGCAGTGAGGTACTTTCCCCACTACTTCCCCGGACACCCCGTGCATCCACGAACGCTTTCACATCTTGGAGTAAGGCGGCATATTACTGCCCGTTCTTTCAGGGACTTACTTCTGCGAGTTCAGGGTAGGCGCCTGGTGGCAAGCACATGTCTGCACCAGGGAAAGGTGGCCAAGGAGCTGCTTTCCCCTTAGGCGCAGGGGCACCGGAGAGGCATTCCTTCTGCCCAGACTCCTTCCTCAGAGTGGAGTATGCAACCCTGCCCTATTCGTCCCTTCCTTACTCCTTCTCAGCCAAGTATCCTATTCTCCACACAGAGAGCGGGTGACACTTGTCTTGCCACCGGCCCACTTTCCCTCCCAGGGCAGACTCTCCTGCTTCGCGACAACGAAGGCCAACGGCATCTTCTCTTCTCCCAGGGCGGCAATGCTGCACCTTCCCCAGACTTGTTCTGGGGAGCTCAGTGACAGTTGTGTCCCTTTCCTTAAGGCCCTTTGCAGATGTGCAACCACTCATCTCGCTCAGGTAGAGCGGGGATGCTAGGGAAAGGAGAATTTCGCTCCATGCGGGATTCACCTATCGTGCTGTTGAGACTAGCTCAGGCAAGCAGCAGCAGCATTCCACAGACCCGACTCTGATTTTCCAAGAATGCAGTGCTTTCCCAGAGGTGAAGCCCGGGCAAAGAGGCTTTTGCTCTACAGGAACGACTCTGATTTCCCAGAGACTGCTATGCTTTCGCAGAGGTTTTCAGCTTGGCGCGAACTGCACTTCTCTGATGTTCCTCAGCATGGCTTTGGGCGTTCGCTCTGTTCCATCATGGAAGAAGAGCTCTGGAGAGCTGGGGCCTCTTTGGCGTGTGGAGCACGCGTGCCTGCCCTAGTCATCCCCTTGTGTCTCCTTAGCAGCCAGGCTTCTATCTCACCGCTCAGGGAGCGGGTGACACTTGTCTTCTTAGCAGCCAGGCTTCCTACTCTCCATACAAAGAGCGTGCTGTGGAGAACGTTGTGCTTTTCGCAGCACGGTGGGAAAAACCCGCATAGAGCGAAAGCCTCTTTGCCTGGGCATCCCCTCTGGGAAAGCACTGCATTCTTTGGGAAATAGAGTCAGGTCTGTGGGATGTTGCTGCTTGCCTGAGAAGGTCTCCACAGCACGGTGTAATAAACCCGCATGGAGCGAAATCCTCTTTGCCCCGGCATCCCCACTGCCCGAGAGAGATGCGTGGTTGCGACTTTGGAAAGAGACTTAAGGAAAGGGATACGTCTGTCACTGCGCTCCACAGGAGCATGTCTGGGAAGGTGCAGAAGGCGGCCCAGGGACAAGAGAAGGCGCCTTTGGTGTTACTGTCCGGAAACGGTTGCGAAGCAGGACAGCCGGGCCTGTGAGGAACAGCGTGTCAGTGGCAAGACAAGTTTCACCAGCTACCTGTGCAGAGAAATGTGAGCCTGTCTGCTAAGGAGACACGAGAGGACAACTAGGACAGGGGCACGTGCTCCACTCTGCGGAAGGAGTCTGAGCAGAAGGCAGGCCTGTCCTGTGCCTCTGGGCCCAAGGGGACATTAGCTCAGGGCCACCTGTCAAGAGGGCAGAAGTGGGATTGCCACCAGGCGCCCGGCCCTGAACTCACAGAAAGAGCTCCAGGAGGAACGGGCAGTTAGATGCCGTCCTCCAGGATGTGGAAGGGTTCGCGGAGGCACGGGGAGTCCGGGGAAGGAGTGGGGACAGCCCCCGACAGCTCCCCATCCCAGTGCACGGGCGGTGTGCAGGGATCCTGTTGCCGCTCCTCTCCTGTGTAAAAGGCACTGGCCTAGTCTCCGAAACAGCCTGAGCAACAGAGCAAAAGGCCAAGCCTTGCCTACGCCAGAAGATGGTAGTGTGCATAGAGTGCCATCCTAGGCCACGCACGCTGTTGCGGGTTGTGGCTGTGTCTGCTTAGTTCGTCCTGGAAGGGTGAACCCAGGGCGCGAACATGGAGCCCTGGAAAGCAAGGCCCAAGAGGCACCAGCTCTTCCATAGCTCTTCTTCCCTGACGCGACAGAGCGAACGCCCAAAGCCTTCCTGATGAAGCAGCAGCGAAGCGGTTCGCGCCAAGATGAAAACTATTGTGAAAGCATAGCAGGCGCTGGGAAATCAGAGTCGGTTCTGTGGGCTGCTCTTGCTGCCTGCCTTAGTCTAGTATTCACAGCATGGTGGGAGAAACCCTCACAGAACGACAGCCTCTTTGCCCGGGCATGCCCTCTGGCAAAGCCCAGCATTCTTTGGGAAATCAGAGTCGGGTCTGTGAGATGCTGCTGCTGTTTGCCTGAGGTAGTCTCCACAGCACGGTGTAATAAACCCGTGTGGAGCGAAATCCTCGTTGCCGGGCATCCCCTCTGCCTGAGAGAGATGCTTGGTTGCGCTTGTGGGAAGAGCTTGAAGGAAAGGGACACGTCTGTCACTGCGCTCCCCAGGAGCATGTCTGGGGAAGGTGCAGCACGCTTCCCCGCAAGACGAGAAGGAGCCGTTGGCCTTGTTTTCCGAAACGGTCTTGAGCAGAAGAGTCGGTCCTGTCAGGAACAGCGGGCCGGTGGCAAGTCAAGTGTCACCCGCTCCCTTTGCGGAGAGACGGAAACCTGGCTGCTAAGGAGACACGTGGGGACGTCTAGAGCAAGGGCGCTTGCTCCACTGTGAGAAAGGAGTCTGGGCAGAAGGCATGCCTGTCCTGGGCCCCTGGGCCCAAGGAGCAGCAGCTCCTTGGCCACCTGTCACTTGTATAGGCATGTGCTTGCCACCAGGCACCTACGCTGAACTCGCGGATGTACCTCCCTGAAAGAACGGACCATCAGTAGCCGTCCTCCATGATGTGGAAGCGTTCGCGGAGCCACGGGTTGTCCCGGGAAGGAGTGAGGACAGTCCACCACTGCTCCCCATCCCAGTGCACAGCGGTGTGTAGGGATCCTGTCGCATCTCCTCTCCTGTGAGGAAGGCACTGGCCTAGTCCCCTATTCCGCGTGAGCGCAAGAGCAATTTGCCAAGCCTCGCCTACGCCAGGAGATGGTAGTGGGCATAGAGTGCCATCCTAGGCCACGCACGCTGCTGCATGGTTGTGACTGTGTCTGATTTGTTTGGCTTGGCAGTTTGAGTCCAGGACGCGAAAATGGAGCCCGGGAAAGCAAAGCCAAGGAGGAATTAGCTCTCCCGCAGCACTTCTTCCCTGACGCGAAAGATCGAACGCCTAAAGCCTTGCTGAGGAAGCAGCGCCAAAGTGCTGTTGACTCCAAGCCCAAAGCCTCTGCGAAAGCACAGCATTTGCTGAGAAATCAGAGTGGGTTCTGCTGACTTCTGCTGCTGCTTGCCTGAGCCCAGTCTCACGGTGGGAGATACCCGTATAGAGCGAAAGCCTCTTTGCCCGGGCATCTCCTCTGGGAAAGCACAGCCTTCATTGGGAAATTAGAATCGTATTGGTGGGATCCTGCTGCTTGCCTGAGCTAGTCTCCGCAGCACGGTAGATGAAACCCGCATGGAGCGAAATTCTCCTTGCCTTAGCATCCCATCTGCCTGAGAAAGAAGCTTGGTTGCACATCTGGAAAGGGCCTTAAGGAAAGGGACACGTCTGTCACGGCGCTCCCCAAGAGCATGTCTGAAGAAGGTGCAACACGCTTCCCGGGAGAAGGAGCCTTTGGCATTGTTGTCGGGAAACAGTGGCAAAGCAGGAGATCCTGCCATGGCAGGAACAGCAGGCGGGTGGCAAGACAATTGTCACCAGCTCCCTGTGCAGAGAGAATGTAGCCTCGATCATAAGGAGATATGAGGGGACGACTAGGGCAGGCGCGCGTGCTCTACTCTGAGGAAGGAGTCTGGGCAGAAGGCAGGCCTGTCCTGTGCCTCTGGTCCCAAGGGGACAGCATCTCCTTAGCCACCTGTCCCTAGGGCAGACTTGAGCTTGCCACCAGACGCCTCACCCCGAACTCGCCGAAACAACTCTGGAGAAATGGACAGTCAGATGCCCTCTTCCTCCATGATGTGGCAGCGTTTTTTCGTGGCAATGGGTATGCCGGGGAAGGAGTGGGAACAGTCCCCCACAGCTCCCCATCCCTGTGCACGTGCGGTGTGCAGGAATCCTGTCCTCTGTCCTCTCCTGTAAGGAAGGCACTGGCCTAGTTTCCAAAACAGCTTGTGCAACAGAGCAAAAGGCCAAACCTTCCCTACACCAGAGGATGGTAGTGTGCATAGAGTGCCATCCTAGGCCACGCTCGCTGCTGCGGGTTTTGTCTGTGTCTGCTTAGTTCGTCCTGGAAGCGTGAACCCAGGGCGCGAACATGGAGCCCTGGAAAGCAAGGCCCAAGAGGCACCAGCTCTTCCGTAGCTCTTCTTCCCTGACGCGACAGAGCGAACATCCAAAGCCTTCCTGAGGAAGCAGCAGTGAAGCGGTTCGCGCCAAGATCAAAACTATTGTGAAAGCATAGCAGTCGCTGGGAAATCAGAGTCGGTTCTGTGGGATGCTCTTGCTGCCTGCCTTAGTCTAGTATTCACAGCACGGTGGTGGAAACCCTCATAGAACGAAAGCCTCTTTGCCCGGGTATGCCCTCTAGCAAAGCCCAGCATTCTTTGGGAAATCAGAGTTGGGTCTGTGGGATGCTGCTTCTGTTTGCCTGAGCTAGTCTCCACGGCAAGGTGTAATAAACCAGCATGGAGTGAAATCCTCGTTGCCGGACATCCCCTCTGCCTGAGAGAGATGTTTGGTTGCGCTTGTGGGAAGAGCTTAAAGAAAAGGGACACGTCTGTCACTGCGCTCCCCAGGAGCATGTCTGGGGAAGGTGCAGCATGCTTCCCGGGAGAAGAGAAGGAGCCGTTGGCTTTGTTTTCAGAAACGGTTTCGAAGCAGGAGAGCCGGTCCTGTCAGGATTGCGGGCCGGTGGCAAGACAAATGTCACAAGCTCCCTGTACAGAGAGATGGAAACTGGCTGCTAAGGAGACACGTGGGGATAACTAGCGCAAGGGCGCTTGCTCCACTGTGAGGAAGGAGTCTGGGCAGATGGCATGCCTGTCCTGGGCCCCTGGGCCCAAGGGGCAGGAGCTCCTTGGCCACCTGTCACTTGTGAAGACATGTGCTTGCCACCAGACGCCTACGCTTAATTCGCAGATGTAGCTCCCTGAAAGAACGGACCATCAGTAGCCGTCGTCCCTGATGTCGAAGCGTTCGCGGAAGGCACGGGTTGTCCCGGGAAGGAGTGAGGACAGTCCTCCACAACTCCCCATCCTAGTGCACGGGGGGTGTACAGGGATTTTGTCCCCTCTCCTCTTTTGTAAGGAAGGAACTGGCTTAGTCTCCTATTCCACCTGAGCTCCAGATCAAAATGCCACGACTCGCTTACGCCAGGAGATGGTAGTGGGCATAGAGATCCATCCGAGGCCACGCACGCTGCTGCAGGGTTGTGACTGTGTCTGACTTGTTTGGCTTGGCAGTTTGAATCCAGGACGCGAAAATGGAGCCCGGGAAAGCAAAGCCAAGGAGGAAACCCGCATGGAGCGAAATTCTCCTTGCCCTAGCATCCCATCTGCCTGAGAAAGAAGCGTGGTTTACAAAGGTGAACCAAACATGTATCTCAGGCAAAGCGGATGCCGGGGCAAAGAGGATTTCGCTCCGTGTGGGTCTATTACACAGTGCTGTGGAGACTAGTTCAGGCAAGCCGCAGCAGCATCCCGCAGACCCGACTCTGACTTCCCAAAGAATGCTGTGCTCACGCAGAATCGGGGACTAGGCCAGTGCTTTCTCCACAGGAGAGGAGAGCCGACAGCATCTCGGCACACCGCCCTTGCACTAGGTTGAGGAGCAGTGACGGACTGTCCCCACTCCTTCCCCGGACACCCAGTGCATCCTTGAACGCTTTCACATCTTGGAGGAAGACAGATCCTGACTTCCCGATCTGTCAGGGAGCTACTTCTGGGAGTTCAGAAGTGGCAAGCACATGTCTGCCCCTGGGACAGGTGGCCAAGGAGCTGCTTTCTCCTTGAGTCCAGAGGCCCAGGACAGGCATGCCTTCAGCCCAGACTCCTTATTAGAGTGGAGGATGCGCCAATACCCTAGTCCTACCGTCGTGTCTACTCCTTAGCCAGGTTTCCGTCTCTCTGCACAGAGAGCGTATGCCACTTGTCTTACCAGCGACCCGCTGTTGCTGACAGGGCCGGCTCTTTTGCTTGCGTCCGTTTCCGACAACAAGGCCAACGACTCCTTCTCTTCCCCGGGGCAGTGTGCTGCACCTTCCTCAGACATGCTCCAGGGTATTGCAGTGACAGTCGTGTCCCTTTCCTTGAGGTTCTTCCCACAGGGGCAGCCACTCTTCTCTCTCAGGCAGAGTGGATGCCGGGCATACACGATTTCGCTCCATGCAGGTTTATTACACCGTGCAGTGGAGACCAGCTCAGGCAAGCAGCAGCCGCATTCGACAGACCCGACTCTGATTTTCCAAGAATGCTGTGCTTTCCCAGAGGTGAAGCCCGGGCAAAGAGGCTTTTGCTCTAAAGGAACGACTCTGATTTCCCAGAGACTGCTATGCTTACGCAGAAGTTTTCAGCTTGCTGCGAACCGCACTTCGCTGCTGCTTCCTCAGCAAGGCATTGGGCGTTCGCTCTGTCCCGTCAGATGCGGAGAGCTGGTGCCTCTTGGGCCTTGCTTCCCGGGCTCCATGTTCGCGTCCTGGCTTCAATGAGCCAAGCCGAAATACGCAGATACAGTCAGAACCCTGCAGTAGCTTGCGTGGCTCAGGATGGCACTCTATACACACTACCATCTCCCGGTGTAGGCAACGCTAGGGCTTTTGCTATGGCGCTCAGGTAGACTCAAGTTCTAGGTCAGTGCCTTCCCCACATGAGAGGAGAGGCAACAGGATCTTTCACACCGCCCGTACACTGGGATGGGGAGCAGTGAGGTACTTTCCCCACTACTTCCCCGGACACCCCGTGCATCCACGAACGCTTTCACATCTTGGAGTAAGGCGGCATATGACTGCCCGTTCTTTCAGGGACTTACTTCTGCGAGTTCAGGGTAGGCGCCTGGTGGCAAGCACATGTCTGCACCAGGGAAAGGTGGCCAAGGAGCTGCTTTCCCCTTAGGCGCAGGGGCACCGGAGAGGCATTCCTTCTGCCCAGACTCCTTCCTCAGAGTGGAGTATGCAACCCTGCCCTATTCGTCCCTTCCTTTCTCTTTCTCAGCCAAGTATCCTATTCTCCACACAGAGAGCGGGTGACACTTGTCTTGCCACCGGCCCACTTTCCCTCCCAGGGCAGACTCTCCTGCTTCGCGACAACGAAGGCCAACGGCATCTTCTCTTCTCCCAGGGCGGCAATGCTGCACCTTCCCCACACTTGTTCTTGGGGAGCTCAGTGACAGTTGTGTCCCTTTCCTTAAGGCCCTTTGCAGATGTGCAACCACTCTTCTCGCTCAGGCAGAGCGGGGATGCTAGGGAAAGGAGAATTTCGCTCCATGCGGGATTCACCTATCGTGCTGTTGAGACTAGCTCAGGCAAGCAGCAGCAGCATTCCACAAACACGATCTGATTTCCCACCAAATGCTGTGCTTTCCCAGAGGAGATGCCCGGGGAAAAGAGGATTAGGCTGTATGCGGTTTTCTACCACCGTAAGACAGGGCTCCAGCAAGAAGCAGCAGCAGCCAGCAGATCCAAATCTGATTTCTCAGTGAATGCTGTGCTTTCGCAGAGGCTTTGGGCTTGGAGCGAACAGCACTACGCCTCTGTTTCTTCAGCCAGGCTTCAGTCGCGTCAGGGAAGAAGAGCTGCGGGAGAGCTGGTGCCTCTAGGGCCTTGCTTTCCCGGCTCCATGTTCGCGTCCTGGATTCAAACTGCCAAGGTGAAATAAGCGTACACAGCCTCCACCCTGCAGCAGCGTGCATGGCCTACGATGGCACTGTGCTCATAATGCCATCTCCCAGTGTAGGCAATGTCTGCCCTTTTGCTCTGGCGTTCAGGTGGGCAGGGGACTAGGCCAGTGCTTTCTCCAGCCGAGAAGAGACGCGACAGGATCAATGTACACCGCCCGCGCCCTGGGAATGGGAGTAATGGGTAACTGTTCCTCCTTCCCCGGGACACCCGCTGCCTCCGCCAATGCTACCACATCCTGAAGGAAGACGGCTTCTGACTGCCCGTTCCTCCTGGAGCTGTTACTGTGAGTTCAGGACAGGGCGCCTGGTAGCAAGCCCACTTCTGTCCTATGGACAGGTGGCCAAGTAGCTGCTGTCCCCTTGGGCCCAGAGGCTCAGGACAGTACAGCCTTCTGCCCAGACTCCTTCCTCAGAGTGGAGCATGCGCCCCTGCCATCATCGTACCCTCTTATCTCTTTAGCAGCCAGGCGTCGGTCTCCCTGCCCAGGACGCGGGTGACACTTGTCTTGCCACCGGCCCGCTCTTCCTGACACTGCCGGCTCTCCTGCTTCGCGACCTTTTCCCGACAATAAGGCCAACGGCTCCTTCTCTTCTCCCGGGAAGCATGCTGCACCTTCCCCAGACATGCTCCTGGGGGAGCGGTGTGACGGATGTGTCCCTTTCCTTAGGACTCTTCCCACAGGAGCAACCAAGCATCTCTCTCAGGCAGAGGGGATGCCCGGGCAAAGAAGATTTTGCTCCATGCCGGTTTATTGCACCGTGCTGTGGAGACTAGCTCAGACAAGCAGCAGCAACATCCCACAGATCTGACTCTGATATCCCAAAGAAAGCTGTGCTTTCCCAGAGGGGATGCCTGGGCAAAGAGGCTTTTGCTCTTTGCGGATTTTTCCCACCGTGCTGCGAATACTAGGCTAAGGCAAGAAGCAAGAGCAGCCCACAGAACCGACTCTGATTTCCCAGAGACTGCTATGCTTTCGCAGAGGTTTTCAGCTTGGCGCGAACTGCACTTCTCTGATGTTCCTCAGCATGGCTTTGGGCGTTCGCTCTGTTCCATCATGGAAGAAGAGCTCTGGAGAGCTGGGGCCTCTTTGGCGTGTGGAGCACGCGTGCCTGCCCTAGTCATCCCCTTGTGTCTCCTTAGCAGCCAGGCTTCTATCTCTCCGCTCAGGGAGCGGGTGACACTTGTCTTCTTAGCAGCCAGGCTTCCTACTCTCCATACAAAGAGCGTGCTGTGGAGAACGTTGTGCTTTTCGCAGCACGGTGGGAAAAACCCGCATAGAGCGAAAGCCTCTTTGCCTGGGCATCCCCTCTGGGAAAGCACTGCATTCTTTGGGAAATAGAGTCAGGTCTGTGGGATGTTGCTGCTTGCCTGAGAAGGTCTCCACAGCACGGTGTAATAAACCCGCATGGAGCGAAATCCTCTTTGCCCCGGCATCCCCACTGCCCGAGAGAGATGCGTGGTTGCGACTTTGGAAAGAGACTTAAGGAAAGGGATACGTCTGTCACTGCGCTCCACAGGAGCATGTCTGGGAAGGTGCAGAAGGCGGCCCAGGGACAAGAGAAGGCGCCTTTGGTGTTATTGTCCGGAAAGGGTTGCGAAGCAGGACAGCCGGGCCTGTGAGGAACAGCGTGTCAGTGGCAAGACAAGTTTGACCAGCTACCTGTGCAGAGAAATGTGAGCCTGTGTGCTAAGGAGACACGAGAGGACAACTAGGACAGGGGCGCGTGCTCCACTCTGAGGAAGGAGTCTGAGCAGAAGGCAGGCCTGTCCTGTGCCTCTGGGCCCAAGGGGACATTAGCTCAGGGCCACCTGTCAAGAGGGCAGAAGTGGGATTGCCACCAGGCGCCCGGCCCTGAACTCACAGAAAGAGCTCCAGGAGGAACGGGCAGTTAGATGCCGTCCTCCAGGATGTGGAAGGGTTCGCGGAGGCACGGGGAGTCCGGGGAAGGAGTGGGGACAGCCCCCGACAGCTCCGCATCCCAGTGCACGGGCGGTGTGCAGGGATCCTGTTGCCGCTCCTCTCCTGTGTAAAAGGCACTGGCCTAGTCTCCGAAACAGCCTGAGCAACAGAGCAAAAGGCCAAGCCTTGCCTACGCCGGAAGATGGTAGTGTGCATAGAGTGCCATCCTAGGCCACGCACGCCGTTGCGGGTTGTGGCTGTGTCTGCTTAGTTCGTCCTGGAAGGGTGAACCCAGGGCGCGAACATGGAGCCCTGGAAAGCAAGGCCCAAGAGGCACCAGCTCTTCCATAGCTCTTCTTCCCTGACGCGACAGAGCGAACGCCCAAAGCCTTCCTGATGAAGCAGCAGCGAAGCGGTTCGCGCCAAGATGAAAACTATTGTGAAAGCATAGCAGTCGCTGGGAAATCAGAGTCGGTTCTGTGGGCTGCTCTTGCTGCCTGCCTTAGTCTAGTATTCACAGCATGGTGGGAGAAACCCTCACAGAACGACAGCCTCTTTGCCCGGGCATGCCCTCTGGCAAAGCCCAGCATTCTTTGGGAAATCAGAGTCGGGTCTGTGAGATGCTGCTGCTGTTTGCCTGAGGTAGTCTCCACAGCACGGTGTAATAAACCCGTGTGGAGCGAAATCCTCGTTGCCGGGCATCCCCTCTGCCTGAGAGAGATGCTTGGTTGCGCTTGTGGGAAGAGCTTTAAGGAAAGGGACACGTCTGTCACTGCGCTCCCCAGGAGCATGTCTGGGGAAGGTGCAGCACGCTTCCCCGCAAGACGAGAAGGAGCCGTTGGCCTTGTTTTCCGAAACGGTCTTGAGCAGAAGAGTCGGTCCTGTCAGGAACAGCGGGCCGGTGGCAAGTCAAGTGTCACCCGCTCCCTTTGCGGAGAGACGGAAACCTGGCTGCTAAGGAGACACGTGGGGACGTCTAGAGCAAGGGCGCTTGCTCCACTGTGAGAAAGGAGTCTGGGCAGAAGGCATGCCTGTCCTGGGCCCCTGGGCCCAAGGAGCAGCAGCTCCTTGGCCACCTGTCACTTGTATAGGCATGTGCTTGCCACCAGGCACCTACGCTGAACTCGCGGATGTACCTCCCTGAAAGAACGGACCATCAGTAGCCGTCCTCCATGATGTGGAAGCGTTCGCGGAGCCACGGGTTGTCCCGGGAAGGAGTGAGGACAGTCCACCACTGCTCCCCATCCCAGTGCACAGCGGTGTGTAGGGATCCTGTCGCATCTCCTCTCCTGTGAGGAAGGCACTGGCCTAGTCCCCTATTCCGCGTGAGCGCAAGAGCAATTTGCCAAGCCTCGCCTACGCCAGGAGATGGTAGTGGGCATAGAGTGCCATCCTAGGCCACGCACGCTGCTGCATGGTTGTGACTGTGTCTGATTTGTTTGGCTTGGCAGTTTGAGTCCAGGACGCGAAAATGGAGCCCGGGAAAGCAAAGCCAAGGAGGAATTAGCTCTCCCGCAGCACTTCTTCCCTGACGCGAAAGATCGAACGCCTAAAGCCTTGCTGAGGAAGCAGCGCCAAAGTGCTGTTGACTCCAAGCCCAAAGCCTCTGCGAAAGCACAGCATTTGCTGAGAAATCAGAGTGGGTTCTGCTGACTTCTGCTGCTGCTTGCCTGAGCCCAGTCTCACGGTGGGAGATACCCGTATAGAGCGAAAGCCTCTTTGCCCGGGCATCTCCTCTGGGAAAGCACAGCCTTCATTGGGAAATTAGAATCGTATTGGTGGGATCCTGCTGCTTGCCTGAGCTAGTCTCCGCAGCATGGTAGATGAAACCCGCATGGAGCGAAATTCTCCTTGCCTTAGCATCCCATCTGCCTGCCTGAGAAAGAAGCTTGGTTGCACATCTGGAAAGGGCCTTAAGGAAAGGGACACGTCTGTCACGGCGCTCCCCAAGAGCATGTCTGAAGAAGGTGCAACACGCTTCCCGGGAGAAGGAGCCTTTGGCATTGTTGTCGGGAAACAGTGGCAAAGCAGGAGATCCTGCCATGGCAGGAACAGCAGGCGGGTGGCAAGACAATTGTCACCAGCTCCCTGTGCAGAGAGAATGTAGCCTCGATCATAAGGAGATATGAGGGGACGACTAGGGCAGGCGCGCGTGCTCTACTCTGAGGAAGGAGTCTGGGCAGAAGGCAGGCCTGTCCTGTGCCTCTGGTCCCAAGGGGACAGCATCTCCTTAGCCACCTGTCCCTAGGGCAGACTTGAGCTTGCCACCAGACGCCTCACCCCGAACTCGCCGAAACAACTCTGGAGAAATGGACAGTCAGATGCCCTCTTCCTCCATGATGTGGCAGCGTTTTTTCGTGGCAATGGGTATGCCGGGGAAGGAGTGGGAACAGTCCCCCACAGCTCCCCATCCCTGTGCACGTGCGGTGTGCAGGAATCCTGTCCTCTGTCCTCTCCTGTAAGGAAGGCACTGGCCTAGTTTCCAAAACAGCTTGTGCAACAGAGCAAAAGGCCAAACCTTCCCTACACCAGAGGATGGTAGTGTGCATAGAGTGCCATCCTAGGCCACGCTCGCTGCTGCGGGTTTTGTCTGTGTCTGCTTAGTTCGTCCTGGAAGCGTGAACCCAGGGCGCGAACATGGAGCCCTGGAAAGCAAGGCCCAAGAGGCACCAGCTCTTCCGTAGCTCTTCTTCCCTGACGCGACAGGGCGAACATCCAAAGCCTTCCTGAGGAAGCAGCAGTGAAGCGGTTCGCGCCAAGATCAAAACTATTCTGAAAGCATAGCAGTCGCTGGGAAATCAGAGTCGGTTCTGTGGGATGCTCTTGCTGCCTGCCTTAGTCTAGTATTCACAGCACGGTGGTGGAAACCCTCATAGAACGAAAGCCTCTTTGCCCGGGTATGCCCTCTAGCAAAGCCCAGCATTCTTTGGGAAATCAGAGTTGGGTCTGTGGGATGCTGCTTCTGTTTGCCTGAGCTAGTCTCCACGGCAAGGTGTAATAAACCAGCATGGAGCGAAATCCTCGTTGCCGGACATCCCCTCTGCCTGAGAGAGATGTTTGGTTGTGCTTGTGGGAAGAGCTTAAAGGAAAGGGACACGTCTGTCACTGCGCTCCCCAGGAGCATGTCTGGGGAAGGTGCAGCATGCTTCCCGGGAGAAGAGAAGGAGCCGTTGGCTTTGTTTTCAGAAACGGTTTCGAAGCAGGAGAGCCGGTCCTGTCAGGATTGCGGGCCAGTGGCAAGACAAATGTCACAAGCTCCCTGTACAGAGAGATGGAAACTGGCTGCTAAGGAGACACGTGGGGATAACTAGCGCAAGGGCGCTTGCTCCACTGTGAGGAAGGAGTCTGGGCAGATGGCATGCCTGTCCTGGGCCCCTGGGCCCAATGGGCAGGAGCTCCTTGGCCACCTGTCACTTGTGAAGACATGTGCTTGCCACCAGACGCCTACGCTTAATTCGCAGATGTAGCTCCCTGAAAGAACGGACCATCAGTAGCCGTCGTCCCTGATGTCGAAGCGTTCGCGGAAGGCACGGGTTGTCCCGGGAAGGAGTGAGGACAGTCCTCCACAACTCCCCATCCTAGTGCACGGGGGGTGTACAGGGATTTTGTCCCCTCTCCTCTTTTGTAAGGAAGGAACTGGCTTAGTCTCCTATTCCACCTGAGCTCCAGATCAAAATGCCACGACTCGCTTACGCCAGGAGATGGTAGTGGGCATAGAGATCCATCCGAGGCCACGCACGCTGCTGCAGGGTTGTGACTGTGTCTGACTTGTTTGGCTTGGCAGTTTGAATCCAGGACGCGAAAATGGAGCCCGGGAAGGCAAAGCCAAGGAGGAAACCCGCATGGAGCGAAATTCTCCTTGCCCTAGCATCCCATCTGCCTGAGAAAGAAGCGTGGTTTACAAAGGTGAACCAAACATGTATCTCAGGCAAAGCGGATGCCGGGGCAAAGAGGATTTCGCTCCGTGTGGGTCTATTACACAGTGCTGTGGAGACTAGTTCAGGCAAGCCGCAGCAGCATCCCGCAGACCCTACTCTGACTTCCCAAAGAATGCTGTGCTCACGCAGAATCGGGGACTAGGCCAGTGCTTTCTCCACAGGAGAGGAGAGCCGACAGCATCTCGGCACACCGCCCTTGCACTAGGTTGAGGAGCAGTGACGGACTGTCCCCACTCCTTCCCCGGACACCCAGTGCATCCTTGAACGTTTTCACATTTTGGAGGAAGACAGATCCTGACTTCCCGATCTGTCAGGGAGCTACTTCTGGGAGTTCAGAAGTGGCAAGCACATGTCTGCACCTGGGACAGGTGGCCAAGGAGCTGCTTTCTCCTTGGGTCCAGAGGCCCAGGACAGGCATGCCTTCTGCCCAGACTCCTTATTAGAGTGGAGGAAGCGCCAATACCCTAGTCCTACCGTCGTGTCTACTCCTTAGCCAGGTTTCCGTCTCTCTGCACAGAGAGCGTATGCCACTTGTCTTACCAGCGACCCGCTGTTGCTGACAGGGCCGGCTCTTTTGCTTGCGTCCGTTTCCGACAACAAAGCCAACGACTCCTTCTCTTCCCCGGGGCAGTGTGCTGCACCTTCCTCAGACATGCTCCAGGGTAGTGCAGTGACAGTCGTGTCCCTTTCCTTGAGGCTCTTCATACAGGGGCAGCCACTCTTCTCTCTCATGCAGAGTGGATGCCGGGCATTCACGATTTCGCTCCATGCAGGTTTATTACACCGTGCAGTGGAGACCAGCTCAGGCAAGCAGCAGCCGCATTCCACAGACCCGACTCTGATTTTCCAAGAATGCTGTGCTTTCCCAGAGGTGAAGCCCGGGCAAAGAGGCTTTTGCTCTACAGGAACGACTCTGATTTCCCAGAGACTGCTATGCTTTCGCAGAAGTTTTCAGCTTGCTGCGAACCGCACTTCGCTGCTGCTTCCTCAGCAAGGCATTGGGCGTTCGCTCTGTCCCGTCAGATGCGGAGAGCTGGTGCCTCTTGGGCCTTGCTTCCCGGGCTCCATGTTCGCGTCCTGGCTTCAATGAGCCAAGCCGAAATACGCAGATACAGTCAGAACCCTGCAGTAGCTTGCGTGGCCCAGGATGGCACTCTATACACACTACCATCTCCCGGTGTAGGCAACGCTAGGGCTTTTGCTATGGCGCTCAGGTGGACTCAAGTTCTAGGTCAGTGCCTTCCCCACAGGAGAGGAGAGGCAACAGGATCTTTCACACCGCCCGTACACTGGGATGGGGAGCAGTGAGGTACTTTCCCCACTACTTCCCCGGACACCCCGTGCATCCACGAACGCTTTCACATCTTGGAGTAAGGCGGCATATTACTGCCCGTTCTTTCAGGGACTTACTTCTGCGAGTTCAGGGTAGGCGCCTGGTGGCAAGCACATGTCTGCACCAGGGAAAGGTGGCCAAGGAGCTGCTTTCCCCTTAGGCGCAGGGGCACCGGAGAGGCATTCCTTCTGCCCAGACTCCTTCCTCAGAGTGGAGTATGCAACCCTGCCCTATTCGTCCCTTCCTTACTCCTTCTCAGCCAAGTATCCTATTCTCCACACAGAGAGCGGGTGACACTTGTCTTGCCACCGGCCCACTTTCCCTCCCAGGGCAGACTCTCCTGCTTCGCGACAACGAAGGCCAACGGCATCTTCTCTTCTCCCAGGGCGGCAATGCTGCACCTTCCCCAGACTTGTTCTGGGGAGCTCAGTGACAGTTGTGTCCCTTTCCTTAAGGCCCTTTGCAGATGTGCAACCACTCATCTCGCTCAGGTAGAGCGGGGATGCTAGGGAAAGGAGAATTTCGCTCCATGCGGGATTCACCTATCGTGCTGTTGAGACTAGCTCAGGCAAGCAGCAGCAGCATTCCACAGACCCGACTCTGATTTTCCAAGAATGCAGTGCTTTCCCAGAGGTGAAGCCCGGGCAAAGAGGCTTTTGCTCTACAGGAACGACTCTGATTTCCCAGAGACTGCTATGCTTTCGCAGAGGTTTTCAGCTTGGCGCGAACTGCACTTCTCTGATGTTCCTCAGCATGGCTTTGGGCGTTCGCTCTGTTCCATCATGGAAGAAGAGCTCTGGAGAGCTGGGGCCTCTTTGGCGTGTGGAGCACGCGTGCCTGCCCTAGTCATCCCCTTGTGTCTCCTTAGCAGCCAGGCTTCTATCTCACCGCTCAGGGAGCGGGTGACACTTGTCTTCTTAGCAGCCAGGCTTCCTACTCTCCATACAAAGAGCGTGCTGTGGAGAACGTTGTGCTTTTCGCAGCACGGTGGGAAAAACCCGCATAGAGCGAAAGCCTCTTTGCCTGGGCATCCCCTCTGGGAAAGCACTGCATTCTTTGGGAAATAGAGTCAGGTCTGTGGGATGTTGCTGCTTGCCTGAGAAGGTCTCCACAGCACGGTGTAATAAACCCGCATGGAGCGAAATCCTCTTTGCCCCGGCATCCACACTGCCCGAGAGAGATGCGTGGTTGCGACTTTGGAAAGAGACTTAAGGAAAGGGATACGTCTGTCACTGCGCTCCACAGGAGCATGTCTGGGAAGGTGCAGAAGGCGGCCCAGGGACAAGAGAAGGCGCCTTTGGTGTTACTGTCCGGAAACGGTTGCGAAGCAGGACAGCCGGGCCTGTGAGGAACAGCGTGTCAGTGGCAAGACAAGTTTCACCAGCTACCTGTGCAGAGAAATGTGAGCCTGTCTGCTAAGGAGACACGAGAGGACAACTAGGACAGGGGCACGTGCTCCACTCTGCGGAAGGAGTCTGAGCAGAAGGCAGGCCTGTCCTGTGCCTCTGGGCCCAAGGGGACATTAGCTCAGGGCCACCTGTCAAGAGGGCAGAAGTGGGATTGCCACCAGGCGCCCGGCCCTGAACTCACAGAAAGAGCTCCAGGAGGAACGGGCAGTTAGATGCCGTCCTCCAGGATGTGGAAGGGTTCGCGGAGGCACGGGGAGTCCGGGGAAGGAGTGGGGACAGCCCCCGACAGCTCCCCATCCCAGTGCACGGGCGGTGTGCAGGGATCCTGTTGCCGCTCCTCTCCTGTGTAAAAGGCACTGGCCTAGTCTCCGAAACAGCCTGAGCAACAGAGCAAAAGGCCAAGCCTTGCCTACGCCAGAAGATGGTAGTGTGCATAGAGTGCCATCCTAGGCCACGCACGCTGTTGCGGGTTGTGGCTGTGTCTGCTTAGTTCGTCCTGGAAGGGTGAACCCAGGGCGCGAACATGGAGCCCTGGAAAGCAAGGCCCAAGAGGCACCAGCTCTTCCATAGCTCTTCTTCCCTGACGCGACAGAGCGAACGCCCAAAGCCTTCCTGATGAAGCAGCAGCGAAGCGGTTCGCGCCAAGATGAAAACTATTGTGAAAGCATAGCAGGCGCTGGGAAATCAGAGTCGGTTCTGTGGGCTGCTCTTGCTGCCTGCCTTAGTCTAGTATTCACAGCATGGTGGGAGAAACCCTCACAGAACGACAGCCTCTTTGCCCGGGCATGCCCTCTGGCAAAGCCCAGCATTCTTTGGGAAATCAGAGTCGGGTCTGTGAGATGCTGCTGCTGTTTGCCTGAGGTAGTCTCCACAGCACGGTGTAATAAACCCGTGTGGAGCGAAATCCTCGTTGCCGGGCATCCCCTCTGCCTGAGAGAGAGGCTTGGTTGCGCTTGTGGGAAGAGCTTTAAGGAAAGGGACACGTCTGTCACTGCGCTCCCCAGGAGCATGTCTGGGGAAGGTGCAGCACGCTTCCCCGCAAGACGAGAAGGAGCCGTTGGCCTTGTTTTCCGAAACGGTCTTGAGCAGAAGAGTCGGTCCTGTCAGGAACAGCGGGCCGGTGGCAAGTCAAGTGTCACCCGCTCCCTTTGCGGAGAGACGGAAACCTGGCTGCTAAGGAGACACGTGGGGACGTCTAGAGCAAGGGCGCTTGCTCCACTGTGAGAAAGGAGTCTGGGCAGAAGGCATGCCTGTCCTGGGCCCCTGGGCCCAAGGAGCAGCAGCTCCTTGGCCACCTGTCACTTGTATAGGCATGTGCTTGCCACCAGGCACCTACGCTGAACTCGCGGATGTACCTCCCTGAAAGAACGGACCATCAGTAGCCGTCCTCCATGATGTGGAAGCGTTCGCGGAGCCACGGGTTGTCCCGGGAAGGAGTGAGGACAGTCCACCACTGCTCCCCATCCCAGTGCACAGCGGTGTGTAGGGATCCTGTCGCATCTCCTCTCCTGTGAGGAAGGCACTGGCCTAGTCCCCTATTCCGCGTGAGCGCAAGAGCAATTTGCCAAGCCTCGCCTACGCCAGGAGATGGTAGTGGGCATAGAGTGCCATCCTAGGCCACGCACGCTGCTGCATGGTTGTGACTGTGTCTGATTTGTTTGGCTTGGCAGTTTGAGTCCAGGACGCGAAAATGGAGCCCGGGAAAGCAAAGCCAAGGAGGAATTAGCTCTCCCGCAGCACTTCTTCCCTGATGCGAAAGATCGAACGCCTAAAGCCTTGCTGAGGAAGCAGCGCCAAAGTGCTGTTGACTCCAAGCCCAAAGCCTCTGCGAAAGCACAGCATTTGCTGAGAAATCAGAGTGGGTTCTGCTGACTTCTGCTGCTGCTTGCCTGAGCCCAGTCTCACGGTGGGAGATACCCGTATAGAGCGAAAGCCTCTTTGCCCGGGCATCTCCTCTGGGAAAGCACAGCCTTCATTGGGAAATTAGAATCGTATTGGTGGGATCCTGCTGCTTGCCTGAGCTAGTCTCCGCAGCACGGTAGATGAAACCCGCATGGAGCGAAATTCTCCTTGCCTTAGCATCCCATCTGCCTGAGAAAGAAGCTTGGTTGCACATCTGGAAAGGGCCTTAAGGAAAGGGACACGTCTGTCACGGCGCTCCCCAAGAGCATGTCTGAAGAAGGTGCAACACGCTTCCCGGGAGAAGGAGCCTTTGGCATTGTTGTCGGGAAACAGTGGCAAAGCAGGAGATCCTGCCATGGCAGGAACAGCAGGCGGGTGGCAAGACAATTGTCACCAGCTCCCTGTGCAGAGAGAATGTAGCCTCGATCATAAGGAGATATGAGGGGACGACTAGGGCAGGCGCGCGTGCTCTACTCTGAGGAAGGAGTCTGGGCAGAAGGCAGGCCTGTCCTGTGCCTCTGGTCCCAAGGGGACAGCATCTCCTTAGCCACCTGTCCCTAGGGCAGACTTGAGCTTGCCACCAGACGCCTCACCCCGAACTCGCCGAAACAACTCTGGAGAAATGGACAGTCAGATGCCCTCTTCCTCCATGATGTGGCAGCGTTTTTTCGTGGCAATGGGTATGCCGGGGAAGGAGTGGGAACAGTCCCCCACAGCTCCCCATCCCTGTGCACGTGCGGTGTGCAGGAATCCTGTCCTCTGTCCTCTCCTGTAAGGAAGGCACTGGCCTAGTTTCCAAAACAGCTTGTGCAACAGAGCAAAAGGCCAAACCTTCCCTACACCAGAGGATGGTAGTGTGCATAGAGTGCCATCCTAGGCCACGCTCGCTGCTGCGGGTTTTGTCTGTGTCTGCTTAGTTCGTCCTGGAAGCGTGAACCCAGGGCGCGAACATGGAGCCCTGGAAAGCAAGGCCCAAGAGGCACCAGCTCTTCCGTAGCTCTTCTTCCCTGACGCGACAGAGCGAACATCCAAAGCCTTCCTGAGGAAGCAGCAGTGAAGCGGTTCCCGCCAAGATCAAAACTATTGTGAAAGCATAGCAGTCGCTGGGAAATCAGAGTCGGTTCTGTGGGATGCTCTTGCTGCCTGCCTTAGTCTAGTATTCACAGCACGGTGGTGGAAACCCTCATAGAACGAAAGCCTCTTTGCCCAGGTATGCCCTCTAGCAAAGCCCAGCATTCTTTGGGAAATCAGAGTTGGGTCTGTGGGATGCTGCTTCTGTTTGCCTGAGCTAGTCTCCACGGCAAGGTGTAATAAACCAGCATGGAGCGAAATCCTCGTTGCCGGACATCCCCTCTGCCTGAGAGAGATGTTTGGTTGCGCTTGTGGGAAGAGCTTAAAGAAAAGGGACACGTCTGTCACTGCGCTCCCCAGGAGCATGTCTGGGGAAGGTGCAGCATGCTTCCCGGGAGAAGAGAAGGAGCCGTTGGCTTTGTTTTCAGAAACGGTTTCGAAGCAGGAGAGCCGGTCCTGTCATGATTGCGGGCCGGTGGCAAGACAAATGTCACAAGCTCCCTGTACAGAGAGATGGAAACTGGCTGCTAAGGAGACACGTGGGGATAACTAGCGCAAGGGCGCTTGCTCCACTGTGAGGGAGGAGTCTGGGCAGATGGCATGCCTGTCCTGGGCCCCTGGGCCCAAGGGGCAGGAGCTCCTTGGCCACCTGTCACTTGTGAAGACATGTGCTTGCCACCAGACGCCTACACTTAATTCGCAGATGTAGCTCCCTGAAAGAACGGACCATCAGTAGCCGTCGTCACTGATGTCGAAGCGTTCGCGGAAGGCACGGGTTGTCCCGGGAAGGAGTGAGGACAGTCCTCCACAACTCCCCATCCTAGTGCACGGGGGGTGTACAGGGATTTTGTCCCCTCTCCTCTTTTGTAAGGAAGGAACTGGCTTAGTCTCCTATTCCACCTGAGCTCCAGATCAAAATGCCACGACTCGCTTACGCCAGGAGATGGTAGTGGGCATAGAGATCCATCCGAGGCCACGCACGCTGCTGCAGGGTTGTGACTGTGTCTGACTTGTTTGGCTTGGCAGTTTGAATCCAGGACGCGAAAATGGAGCCCGGGAAAGCAAAGCCAAGGAGGAAACCCGCATGGAGCGAAATTCTCCTTGCCCTAGCATCCCATCTGCCTGAGAAAGAAGCGTGGTTTACAAAGGTGAACCAAACATGTATCTCAGGCAAAGCGGATGCCGGGGCAAAGAGGATTTCGCTCCGTGTGGGTCTATTACACAGTGCTGTGGAGACTAGTTCAGGCAAGCCGCAGCAGCATCCCGCAGATCCGACTCTGACTTCCCAAAGAATGCTGTGCTCACGCAGAATCGGGGACTAGGCCAGTGCTTTCTCCACAGGAGAGGAGAGCCGACAGCATCTCGGCACACCGCCCTTGCACTAGGTTGAGGAGCAGTGACGGACTGTCCCCACTCCTTCCCCGGACACCCCCGTGCATCCTTGAACGCTTTCACACCTTGGAGGAAGACAGATCCTGACTTCCCGATCTCTCAGGGAGCTACTTCTGGGAGTTCAGAAGTGGCAAGCACATGTCTGCACCTGGGACAGGTGGCCAAGGAGCTGCTTTCTCCTTGGGTCCAGAGGCCCAGGACAGGCATGCCTTCTGCCCAGACTCCTTATTAGAGTGGAGGAAGCGCCAATACCCTAGTCCTACCGTCGTGTCTACTCCTTAGCCAGGTTTCCGTCTCTCTGCACAGAGAGCGTATGCCACTTGTCTTACCAGCGACCCGCTGTTGCTGACAGGGCCGGCTCTTTTGCTTGCGTCCGTTTCCGACAACAAGGCCAACGACTCCTTCTCTTCCCCGGGGCAGTGTGCTGCACCTTCCTCAGACATGCTCCAGGGTAGTGCAGTGACAGTCGTGTCCCTTTCCTTGAGGCTCTTCCCACAGGGGCAGCCACTCTTCTCTCTCAGGCAGAGTGGATGCCGGGCATACACGATTTCGCTCCATGCAGGTTTATTACACCGGGCAGTGGAGACCAGCTCAGGCAAGCAGCAGCCGCATTCGACAGACCCGACTCTGATTTTCCAAGAATGCTGTGCTTTCCCAGAGGTGAAGCCCGGGCAAAGAGGTTTTTGCTCTACAGGAACGACTCTGATTTCCCAGAGACTGCTATGCTTTCGCAGAAGTTTTCAGCTTGCTGCGAACCGCACTTCGCTGCTGCTTCCTCAGCAAGGCATTGGGCGTTCGCTCTGTCCCGTCAGATGCGGAGAGCTGGTGCCTCTTGGGCCTTGCTTCCCGGGCTCCATGTTCGCGTCCTGGCTTCAATGAGCCAAGCCGAAATACGCAGATACAGTCAGAACCCTGCAGTAGCTTGCGTGGCCCAGGATGGCACTCTATACACACTACCATCTCCCGGTGTAGGCAACGCTAGGGCTTTTGCTATGGCGCTCAGGTGGACTCAAGTTCTAGGTCAGTGCCTTCCCCACAGGAGAGGAGAGGCAACAGGATCTTTCACACCGCCCGTACACTGGGATGGGGAGCAGTGAGGTACTTTCCCCACTACTTCCCCGGACACCCCGTGCATCCACGAACGCTTTCACATCTTGGAGTAAGGCGGCATATGACTGCCCGTTCTTTCAGGGACTTACTTCTGCGAGTTCAGGGTAGGCGCCTGGTGGCAAGCACATGTCTGCACCAGGGAAAGGTGGCCAAGGAGCTGCTTTCCCCTTAGGCGCAGGGGCACCGGAGAGGCATTCCTTCTGCCCAGACTCCTTCCTCAGAGTGGAGTATGCAACCCTGCCCTATTCGTCCCTTCCTTTCTCCTTCTCAGCCAAGTATCCTATTCTCCACACAGAGAGCGGGTGACACTTGTCTTGCCACCGGCCCACTTTCCCTCCCAGGGCAGACTCTCCTTGCTTCGTGACAACGAAGGCCAACGGCATCTTCTCTTCTCCCAGGGCGGCAATGCTGCACCTTCCCCAGACTTGTTCTTGGGGAGCTCAGTGACAGATGTGTCCCTTTCCTTAAGGCCCTTTGCAGATGTGCAACCACTCTTCTCGCTCAGGCAGAGCGGGGATGCTAGGGAAAGGAGAATTTCGCTCCATGCGGGATTCACCTATCGTGCTGTTGAGACTAGCTCAGGCAAGCAGCAGCAGCATTCCACAAACACGATCTGATTTCCCACCAAATGCAGTGCTTTCCCAGAGGAGATGCCCGGGGAAAAGAGGATTAGGCTGTATGCGGTTTTCTACCACCGTAAGACAGGGCTCCAGCAAGAAGCAGCAGCAGCCAGCAGATCCAAATCTGATTTCTCAGTGAATGCTGTGCTTTCGCAGAGGCTTTGGGCTTGGAGCGAACAGCACTACGCCTCTGTTTCTTCAGCCAGGCTTCAGTCGCGTCAGGGAAGAAGAGCTGCGGGAGAGCTGGTGCCTCTAGGGCCTTGCTTTCCCGGCTCCATGTTCGCGTCCTGGATTCAAACTGCCAAGGTGAAATAAGCGTACACAGCCTCCACCCTGCAGCAGCGTGCATGGCCTACGATGGCACTGTGCTCATAATGCCATCTCCCAGTGTAGGCAATGTCTGCCCTTTTGCTCTGGCGTTCAGGTGGGCAGGGGACTAGGCCAGTGCTTTCTCCAGCCGAGAAGAGACGCGACAGGATCAATGTACACCGCCCGCGCCCTGGGAATGGGAGTAATGGGTAACTGTTCCTCCTTCCCCGGGACACCCGCTGCCTCCGCCAATGCTACCACATCCTGAAGGAAGACGGCTTCTGACTGCCCGTTCCTCCTGGAGCTGTTACTGTGAGTTCAGGACAGGGCGCCTGGTAGCAAGCCCACTTCTGTCCTATGGACAGGTGGCCAAGTAGCTGCTGTCCCCTTGGGCCCAGAGGCTCAGGACAGTACAGCCTTCTGCCCAGACTCCTTCCTCAGAGTGGAGCACGCGCCCCTGCCATCATCGTACCCTCTTATCTCTTTAGCAGCCAGGCGTCGGTCTCCCTGCACAGGACGCGGGTGACACTTGTCTTGCCACCGGCCCGCTCTTCCTGACACTGCCGGCTCTACTGCTTCGCGACCTTTTCCCGACAATAAGGCCAACGGCTCCTTCTCTTCTCCCGGGAAGCATGCTGCACCTTCCCCAGACATGCTCCTGGGGGAGCGGTGTGACGGATGTGTCCCTTTCCTTAGGACTCTTCCCACAGGAGCAACCAAGCATCTCTCTCAGGCAGAGGGGATGCCCGGGCAAAGAAGATTTTGCTCCATGCCGGTTTATTACACCGTGCTGTGGAGACTAGCTCAGACAAGCAGCAGCAACATCCCACAGATCTGACTCTGATATCCCAAAGAAAGCTGTGCTTTCCCAGAGGGGATGCCTGGGCAAAGAGGCTTTTGCTCTTTGCGGATTTTTCCCACCGTGCTGCGAATACTAGGCTAAGGCAAGAAGCAAGAGCAGCCCACAGAACCGACTCTGATTTTCCAGTGACTGCTATGCTTTCGCAGAGGTTTTCAGCTTGGCGCGAACTGCACTTCTCTGATGTTCCTCAGCATGGCTTTGGGCGTTCGCTCTGTTCCATCATGGAAGAAGAGCCCTGGAGAGCTGGGGCCTCTTTGGCGTGTGGAGCACGCGTGCCTGCCCTAGTCATCCCCTTGTGTCTCCTTAGCAGCCAGGCTTCTATCTCTCCGCTCAGGGAGCTGGGTGACACTTGTCTTCTTAGCAGCCAGGCTTCCTACTCTCCATACAAATAGCGTGCTGTGGAGAACGTTGTGCTTTTCGCAGCACGGTGGGAAATACCCGCATAGAGCGAAAGCCTCTTTGCATGGGCATCCCCTCTGGGAAAGCACTGCATTCTTTGGGAAATAGAGTCAGGTCTGTGGGATGTTGCTGCTTGCCTGAGAAGGTCTCCACAGCACGGTGTAATAAACCCGCATGGAGCGAAATCCTCTTTGCCCCGGCATCCCCACTGCCCGAGAGAGATGCGTGGTTGCGACTTTGGAAAGAGACTTAAGGAAAGGGATACGTCTGTCACTGCGCTCCACAGGAGCATGTCTGGGAAGGTGCAGAAGGCGGCCCAGGGACAAGAGAAGGCGCCTTTGGTGTTACTGTCCGGAAAGGGTTGCGAAGCAGGACAGCCGGGCCTGTGAGGAACAGCGTGTCAGTGGCAAGACAAGTTTCAACAGCTACCTGTGCAGAGAAATGTGAGCCTGTCTGCTAAGGAGACACGAGAGGACAACTAGGACAGGGGCGCGTGCTCCACTCTGAGGAAGGAGTCTGAGCAGATGGCAGGCCTGTCCTGTGCCTCTGGGCCCAAGGGGACATTAGCTCAGGGCCACCTGTCAAGAGGGCAGAAGTGGGATTGCCACCAGGTGCCCGGCCCTGAACTCACAGAAAGAGCTCCAGGAGGAACGGGCAGTTAGATGCTGTCCTCCAGGATGTGGAAGGGTTCGCGGAGGCACGGGGAGTCCGGGGAAGGAGTGGGCACAGCCCCCGACAGCTCCCCATCCCAGTGCACGGGCGGTGTGCAGGGATCCTGTTGCCGCTCCTCTCCTGTGTAAAAGGCACTGGCCTAGTCTCCGAAACAGCCTGAGCAACAGAGCAAAAGGCCAAGCCTTGCCTACGCCAGAAGATGGTAGTGTGCATAGAGTGCCATCCTAGGCCACGCACGCTGTTGCGGGTTGTGGCTGTGTCTGCTTAGTTCGTCCTGGAAGGGTGAACCCAGGGCGCGAACATGGAGCCCTGGAAAGCAAGGCCCAAGAGGCACCAGCTCTTCCATAGCTCTTCTTCCCTGACGCGACAGAGCGAACGCCCAAAGCCTTCCTGAGGAAGCAGCAGCGAAGCGGTTCGCGCCAAGATGAAAACTATTGTGAAAGCATAGCAGGCGCTGGGAAATCAGAGTCGGTTCTGTGGGCTGCTCTTGCTGCCTGCCTTAGTCTAGTATTCACAGCATGGTGGGAGAAACCCTCACAGAACGACAGCCTCTTTGCCCGGGCATGCCCTCTGGCAAAGCCCAGCATTCTTTGGGAAATCAGAGTCGGGTCTGTGAGATGCTGCTGCTGTTTGCCTGAGGTAGTCTCCACAGCACGGTGTAATAAACCCGTGTGGAGCGAAATCCTCGTTGCCGGGCATCCCCTCTGCCTGAGAGAGATGCTTGGTTGCGCTTGTGGGAAGAGCTTGAAGGAAAGGGACACGTCTGTCACTGCGCTCCCCAGGAGCATGTCTGGGGAAGGTGCAGCACGCTTCCCCGCAAGACGAGAAGGAGCCGTTGGCCTTGTTTTCCGAAACGGTCTTGAGCAGAAGAGTCGGTCCTGTCAGGAACAGCGGGCCGGTGGCAAGTCAAGTGTCACCCGCTCCCTTTGCGGAGAGACGGAAACCTGGCTGCTAAGGAGACACGTGGGGACGTCTAGAGCAAGGGCGCTTGCTCCACTGTGAGAAAGGAGTCTGGGCAGAAGGCATGCCTGTCCTGGGCCCCTGGGCCCAAGGAGCAGCAGCTCCTTGGCCACCTGTCACTTGTATAGGCATGTGCTTGCCACCAGGCACCTACGCTGAACTCGCGGATGTACCTCCCTGAAAGAACGGACCATCAGTAGCCGTCCTCCATGATGTGGAAGCGTTCGCGGAGCCACGGGTTGTCCCGGGAAGGAGTGAGGACAGTCCACCACTGCTCCCCATCCCAGTGCACAGCGGTGTGTAGGGATCCTGTCGCATCTCCTCTCCTGTGAGGAAGGCACTGGCCTAGTCCCCTATTCCGCGTGAGCGCAAGAGCAATTTGCCAAGCCTCGCCTACGCCAGGAGATGGTAGTGGGCATAGAGTGCCATCCTAGGCCACGCACGCTGCTGCATGGTTGTGACTGTGTCTGATTTGTTTGGCTTGGCAGTTTGAGTCCAGGACGCGAAAATGGAGCCCGGGAAAGCAAAGCCAAGGAGGAATTAGCTCTCCCGCAGCACTTCTTCCCTGACGCGAAAGATCGAACGCCTAAAGCCTTGCTGAGGAAGCAGCGCCAAAGTGCTGTTGACTCCAAGCCCAAAGCCTCTGCGAAAGCACAGCATTTGCTGAGAAATCAGAGTGGGTTCTGCTGACTTCTGCTGCTGCTTGCCTGAGCCCAGTCTCACGGTGGGAGATACCCGTATAGAGCGAAAGCCTCTTTGCCCGGGCATCTCCTCTGGGAAAGCACAGCCTTCATTGGGAAATTAGAATCGTATTGGTGGGATCCTGCTGCTTGCCTGAGCTAGTCTCCGCAGCACGGTAGATGAAACCCGCATGGAGCGAAATTCTCCTTGCCTTAGCATCCCATCTGCCTGAGAAAGAAGCTTGGTTGCACATCTGGAAAGGGCCTTAAGGAAAGGGACACGTCTGTCACGGCGCTCCCCAAGAGCATGTCTGAAGAAGGTGCAACACGCTTCCCGGGAGAAGGAGCCTTTGGCATTGTTGTCGGGAAACAGTGGCAAAGCAGGAGATCCTGCCATGGCAGGAACAGCAGGCGGGTGGCAAGACAATTGTCACCAGCTCCCTGTGCAGAGAGAATGTAGCCTCGATCATAAGGAGATATGAGGGGACGACTAGGGCAGGCGCGCGTGCTCTACTCTGAGGAAGGAGTCTGGGCAGAAGGCAGGCCTGTCCTGTGCCTCTGGTCCCAAGGGGACAGCATCTCCTTAGCCACCTGTCCCTAGGGCAGACTTGAGCTTGCCACCAGACGCCTCACCCCGAACTCGCCGACACAACTCTGGAGAAATGGACAGTCAGATGCCCTCTTCCTCCATGATGTGGCAGCGTTTTTTCGTGGCAATGGGTATGCCGGGGAAGGAGTGGGAACAGTCCCCCACAGCTCCCCATCCCTGTGCACGTGCGGTGTGCAGGAATCCTGTCCTCTGTCCTCTCCTGTAAGGAAGGCACTGGCCTAGTTTCCAAAACAGCTTGTGCAACAGAGCAAAAGGCCAAACCTTCCCTACACCAGAGGATGGTAGTGTGCATAGAGTGCCATCCTAGGCCACGCTCGCTGCTGCGGGTTTTGTCTGTGTCTGCTTAGTTCGTCCTGGAAGCGTGAACCCAGGGCGCGAACATGGAGCCCTGGAAAGCAAGGCCCAAGAGGCACCAGCTCTTCCGTAGCTCTTCTTCCCTGACGCGACAGAGCGAACATCCAAAGCCTTCCTGAGGAAGCAGCAGTGAAGCGGTTCGCGCCAAGATCAAAACTATTGTGAAAGCATAGCAGTCGCTGGGAAATCAGAGTCGGTTCTGTGGGATGCTCTTGCTGCCTGCCTTAGTCTAGTATTCACAGCACGGTGGTGGAAACCCTCATAGAACGAAAGCCTCTTTGCCCGGGTATGCCCTCTAGCAAAGCCCAGCATTCTTTGGGAAATCAGAGTTGGGTCTGTGGGATGCTGCTTCTGTTTGCCTGAGCTAGTCTCCACGGCAAGGTGTAATAAACCAGCATGGAGCGAAATCCTCGTTGCCGGACATCCCCTCTGCCTGAGAGAGATGTTTGGTTGCGCTTGTGGGAAGAGCTTAAAGAAAAGGGACACGTCTGTCACTGCGCTCCCCAAGAGCATGTCTGGGGAAGGTGCAGCATGCTTCCCGGGAGAAGAGAAGGAGCCGTTGGCTTTGTTTTCAGAAACGGTTTCGAAGCAGGAGAGCCGGTCCTGTCAGGATTGCGGGCCGGTGGCAAGACAAATGTCACAAGCTCCCTGTACAGAGAGATGGAAACTGGCTGCTAAGGAGACACGTGGGGATAACTAGTGCAAGGGCGCTTGCTCCACTGTGAGGAAGGAGTCTGGGCAGATGGCATGCCTGTCCTGGGCCCCTGGGCCCAAGGGGCAGGAGCTCCTTGGCCACCTGTCACTTGTGAAGACATGTGCTTGCCACCAGACGCCTACGCTTAATTCGCAGATGTAGCTCCCTGAAAGAACGGACCATCAGTAGCCGTCGTCCCTGATGTCGAAGCGTTCGCGGAAGGCACGGGTTGTCCCGGGAAGGAGTGAGGACAGTCCTCCACAACTCCCCATCCTAGTGCACGGGGGGTGTACAGGGATTTTGTCCCCTCTCCTCTTTTGTAAGGAAGGAACTGGCTTAGTCTCCTATTCCACCTGAGCTCCAGATCAAAATGCCACGACTCGCTTACGCAGGAGATGGTAGTGGGCATAGAGATCCATCCGAGGCCACGCACGCTGCTGCAGGGTTGTGACTGTGTCTGACTTGTTTGGCTTGGCAGTTTGAATCCAGGACGCGAAAATGGAGCCCGGGAAGGCAAAGCCAAGGAGGAAACCCGCATGGAGCGAAATTCTCCTTGCCCTAGCATCCCATCTGCCTGAGAAAGAAGCGTGGTTTACAAAGGTGAACCAAACATGTATCTCAGGCAAAGCGGATGCCGGGGCAAAGAGGATATCGCTCCGTGTGGGTCTATTACACAGTGCTGTGGAGACTAGTTCAGGCAAGCCGCAGCAGCATCCCGCAGACCCGACTCTGACTTCCCAAAGAATGCTGTGCTCACGCAGAATCGGGGACTAGGCCAGTGCTTTCTCCACAGGAGAGGAGAGCCTACAGCATCTCGGCACACCGCCCTTGCACTAGGTTGAGGAGCAGTGACGGACTGTCCCCACTCCTTCCCCGGACACCCAGTGCATCCTTGAACGCTTTCACATCTTGGAGGAAGACAGATCCTGACGTCCCGATCTGTCAGGGAGCTACTTCTGGGAGTTCAGAAGTGGCAAGCACATGTCTGCACCTGGGACAGGTGGCCAAGGAGCTGCTTTCTCCTTGGGTCCAGAGGACCAGGACAGGCATGCCTTCTGCCCAGACTCCTTATTAGAGTGGAGGAAGCGCCAATACCCTAGTCCTACCGTCGTGTCTACTCCTTAGCCAGGTTTCCGTCTCTCTGCACAGAGAGCGTATGACACTTGTCTTACAAGCGACCCGCTGTTGCTGACAGGGCCGGCTCTTTTGCTTGCGTCCGTTTCCGACAACAAGGCCAACGACTCCTTCTCTTCCCCGGGGCAGTGTGCTGCACCTTCCTCAGACATGCTCCAGGGTAGTGCAGTGACAGTCGTGTCCCTTTCCTTGAGGCTCTTCCCACAGGGGCAGCCACTCTTCTCTCTCAGGCAGAGTGGATGCCGGGCATACACGATTTCGCTCCATGCAGGTTTATTACACCGTGAAGTGGAGACCAGCTCAGACAAGCAGCAGCCGCATTCCACAGACCCGACTCTGATTTTCCAAGAATGCTGTGCTTTCCCAGAGGTGAAGCCCGGGCAAAGAGGTTTTTGCTCTACAGGAACGACTCTGATTTCCCAGAGACTGCTATGCTTTCGCAGAAGTTTTCAGCTTGCTGCGAACCGCACTTCGCTGCTGCTTCCTCAGCAAGGCATTGGGCGTTCGCTCTGTCCCGTCAGATGCGGAGAGCTGGTGCCTCTTGGGCCTTGCTTCCCGGGCTCCATGTTCGCGTCCTGGCTTCAATGAGCCAAGCCGAAATACGCAGATACAGTCAGAACCCTGCAGTAGCTTGCGTGGCCCAGGATGGCACTCTATACACACTACCATCTCCCGGTGTAGGCAACGCTAGGGCTTTTGCTATGGCGCTCAGGTGGACTCAAGTTCTAGGTCAGTGCCTTCCCCACAGGAGAGGAGAGGCAACAGGATCTTTCACACCGCCCGTACACTGGGATGGGGAGCAGTGAGGTACTTTCCCCACTACTTCCCCGGACACCCCGTGCATCCACGAACGCTTTCACATCTTGGAGTAAGGCGGCATATGACTGCCCGTTCTTTCAGGGACTTACTTCTGCGAGTTCAGGGTAGGCGCCTGGTGGCAAGCACATGTCTGCACCAGGGAAAGGTGGCCAAGGAGCTGCTTTCCCCTTAGGCGCAGGGGCACCGGAGAGGCATTCCTTCTGCCCAGACTCCTTCCTCAGAGTGGAGTATGCAACCCTGCCCTATTCGTCCCTTCCTTTCTCCTTCTCAGCCAAGTATCCTATTCTCCACACAGAGAGCGGGTGACACTTGTCTTGCCACCGGCCCACTTTCCCTCCCAGGGCAGACTCTCCTTGCTTCGTGACAACGAAGGCCAACGGCATCTTCTCTTCTCCCAGGGCGGCAATGCTGCACCTTCCCCAGACTTGTTCTTGGGGAGCTCAGTGACAGATGTGTCCCTTTCCTTAAGGCCCTTTGCAGATGTGCAACCACTCTTCTCGCTCAGGCAGAGCGGGGATGCTAGGGAAAGGAGAATTTCGCTCCATGCGGGATTCACCTATCGTGCTGTTGAGACTAGCTCAGGCAAGCAGCAGCAGCATTCCACAAACACGATCTGATTTCCCACCAAATGCTGTGCTTTCCCAGAGGAGATGCCCGGGGAAAAGAGGATTAGGCTGTATGCGGTTTTCTACCACCGTAAGACAGGGCTCCAGCAAGAAGCAGCAGCAGCCAGCAGATCCAAATCTGATTTCTCAGTGAATGCTGTGCTTTCGCAGAGGCTTTGGGCTTGGAGCGAACAGCACTACGCCTCTATTTCTTCAGCCAGGCTTAGTCGCGTCAGGGAAGAAGAGCTGCGGGAGAGCTGGTGCCTCTAGGGCCTTGCTTTCCCGGCTCCATGTTCGCGTCCTGGATTCAAACTGCCAAGGTGAAATAAGCGTACACAGCCTCCACCCTGCAGCAGCGTGCATGGCCTACGATGGCACTGTGCTCATAATGCCATCTCCCAGTGTAGGCAATGTCTGCCCTTTTGCTCTGGCGTTCAGGTGGGCAGGGGACTAGGCCAGTGCTTTCTCCAGCCGAGAAGAGACGCGACAGGATCAATGTACACCGCCCGCGCCCTGGGAATGGGAGTAATGGGTAACTGTTCCTCCTTCCCCGGGACACCCGCTGCCTCCGCCAATGCTACCACATCCTGAAGGAAGACGGCTTCTGACTGCCCGTTCCTCCTGGAGCTGTTACTGTGAGTTCAGGACAGGGCGCCTGGTAGCAAGCCCACTTCTGTCCTATGGACAGGTGGCCAAGTAGCTGCTGTCCCCTTGGGCCCAGAGGCTCAGGACAGTACAGCCTTCTGCCCAGACTCCTTCCTCAGAGTGGAGCACGCGCCCCTGCCATCATCGTACCCTCTTATCTCTTTAGCAGCCAGGCGTCGGTCTCCCTGCACAGGACGCGGGTGACACTTGTCTTGCCACCGGCCCGCTCTTCCTGACACTGCCGGCTCTCCTGCTTCGCGACCTTTTCCCGACAATAAGGCCAACGGCTCCTTCTCTTCTCCCGGGAAGCATGCTGCACCTTCCCCAGACATGCTCCTGGGGGAGCGGTGTGACGGATGTGTCCCTTTCCTTAGGACTCTTCCCACAGGAGCAACCAAGCATCTCTCTCAGGCAGAGGGGATGCCCGGGCAAAGAAGATTTTGCTCCATGCCGGTTTATTGCACCGTGCTGTGGAGACTAGCTCAGACGAGCAGCAGCAACATCCCACAGATCTGACTCTGATATCCCAAAGAAAGCTGTGCTTTCCCAGAGGGGATGCCTGGGCAAAGAGGCTTTTGCTCTTTGCGGATTTTTCCCACCGTGCTGCGAATACTAGGCTAAGGCAAGAAGCAAGAGCAGCCCACAGAACCGACTCTGATTTTCCAGTGACTGCTATGCTTTCGCAGAGGTTTTCAGCTTGGCGCGAACTGCACTTCTCTGATGTTCCTCAGCATGGCTTTGGGCGTTCGCTCTGTTCCATCATGGAAGAAGAGCTCTGGAGAGCTGGGGCCTCTTTGGCGTGTGGAGCACGCGTGCCTGCCCTAGTCATCCCCTTGTGTCTCCTTAGCAGCCAGGCTTCTATCTCTCCGCTCAGGGAGCGGGTGACACTTGTCTTCTTAGCAGCCAGGCTTCCTACTCTCCATACAAAGAGCGTGCTGTGGAGAATGTTGTGCTTTTCGCAGCACGGTGGGAAAAACCCGCATAGAGCGAAAGCCTCTTTGCCTGGGCATCCCCTCTGGGAAAGCACTGCATTCTTTGGGAAATAGAGTCAGGTCTGTGGGATGTTGCTGCTTGCCTGAGAAGGTCTCCACAGCACGGTGTCATAAACCCGCATGGAGCGAAATCCTCTTTGCCCCGGCATCCCCACTGCCCGAGAGAGATGCGTGGTTGCGACTTTGGAAAGAGACTTAAGGAAAGGGATACGTCTGTCACTGCGCTCCACAGGAGCATGTCTGGGAAGGTGCAGAAGGCGGCCCAGGGACAAGAGAAGGCGCCTTTGGTGTTATTGTCCGGAAAGGGTTGCGAAGCAGGACAGCCGGGCCTGTGAGGAACAGCGTGTCAGTGGCAAGACAAGTTTGACCAGCTACCTGTGCAGAGAAATGTGAGCCTGTCTGCTAAGGAGACACGAGAGGACAACTAGGACAGGGGCGCGTGCTCCACTCTGAGGAAGGAGTCTGAGCAGAAGGCAGGCCTGTCCTGTGCCTCTGGGCCCAAGGGGACATTAGCTCAGGGCCACCTGTCAAGAGGGCAGAAGTGGGATTGCCACCAGGCGCCCGGCCCTGAACTCACAGAAAGAGCTCCAGGAGGAACGGGCAGTTAGATGCCGTCCTCCAGGATGTGGAAGGGTTCGCGGAGGCACGGGGAGTCCGGGGAAGGAGTGGGGACAGCCCCCGACAGCTCCGCATCCCAGTGCACGGGCGGTGTGCAGGGATCCTGTTGCCGCTCCTCTCCTGTGTAAAAGGCACTGGCCTAGTCTCCGAAACAGCCTGAGCAACAGAGCAAAAGGCCAAGCCTTGCCTACGCCGGAAGATGGTAGTGTGCATAGAGTGCCATCCTAGGCCACGCACGCCGTTGCGGGTTGTGGCTGTGTCTGCTTAGTTCGTCCTGGAAGGGTGAACCCAGGGCGCGAACATGGAGCCCTGGAAAGCAAGGCCCAAGAGGCACCAGCTCTTCCATAGCTCTTCTTCCCTGACGCGACAGAGCGAACGCCCAAAGCCTTCCTGATGAAGCAGCAGCGAAGCGGTTCGCGCCAAGATGAAAACTATTGTGAAAGCATAGCAGTCGCTGGGAAATCAGAGTCGGTTCTGTGGGCTGCTCTTGCTGCCTGCCTTAGTCTAGTATTCACAGCATGGTGGGAGAAACCCTCACAGAACGACAGCCTCTTTGCCCGGGCATGCCCTCTGGCAAAGCCCAGCATTCTTTGGGAAATCAGAGTCGGGTCTGTGAGATGCTGCTGCTGTTTGCCTGAGGTAGTCTCCACAGCACGGTGTAATAAACCCGTGTGGAGCGAAATCCTCGTTGCCGGGCATCCCCTCTGCCTGAGAGAGATGCTTGGTTGCGCTTGTGGGAAGAGCTTTAAGGAAAGGGACACGTCTGTCACTGCGCTCCCCAGGAGCATGTCTGGGGAAGGTGCAGCACGCTTCCCCGCAAGACGAGAAGGAGCCGTTGGCCTTGTTTTCCGAAACGGTCTTGAGCAGAAGAGTCGGTCCTGTCAGGAACAGCGGGCCGGTGGCAAGTCAAGTGTCACCCGCTCCCTTTGCGGAGAGACGGAAACCTGGCTGCTAAGGAGACACGTGGGGACGTCTAGAGCAAGGGCGCTTGCTCCACTGTGAGAAAGGAGTCTGGGCAGAAGGCATGCCTGTCCTGGGCCCCTGGGCCCAAGGAGCAGCAGCTCCTTGGCCACCTGTCACTTGTATAGGCATGTGCTTGCCACCAGGCACCTACGCTGAACTCGCGGATGTACCTCCCTGAAAGAACGGACCATCAGTAGCCGTCCTCCATGATGTGGAAGCGTTCGCGGAGCCACGGGTTGTCCCGGGAAGGAGTGAGGACAGTCCACCACTGCTCCCCATCCCAGTGCACAGCGGTGTGTAGGGATCCTGTCGCATCTCCTCTCCTGTGAGGAAGGCACTGGCCTAGTCCCCTATTCCGCGTGAGCGCAAGAGCAATTTGCCAAGCCTCGCCTACGCCAGGAGATGGTAGTGGGCATAGAGTGCCATCCTAGGCCACGCACGCTGCTGCATGGTTGTGACTGTGTCTGATTTGTTTGGCTTGGCAGTTTGAGTCCAGGACGCGAAAATGGAGCCCGGGAAAGCAAAGCCAAGGAGGAATTAGCTCTCCCGCAGCACTTCTTCCCTGACGCGAAAGATCGAACGCCTAAAGCCTTGCTGAGGAAGCAGCGCCAAAGTGCTGTTGACTCCAAGCCCAAAGCCTCTGCGAAAGCACAGCATTGGCTGAGAAATCAGAGTGGGTTCTGCTGACTTCTGCTGCTGCTTGCCTGAGCCCAGTCTCACGGTGGGAGATACCCGTATAGAGCGAAAGCCTCTTTGCCCGGGCATCTCCTCTGGGAAAGCACAGCCTTCATTGGGAAATTAGAATCGTATTGGTGGGATCCTGCTGCTTGCCTGAGCTAGTCTCCGCAGCACGGTAGATGAAACCCGCATGGAGCGAAATTCTCCTTGCCTTAGCATCCCATCTGCGTGAGAAAGAAGCTTGGTTGCACATCTGGAAAGGGCCTTAAGGAAAGGGACACGTCTGTCACGGCGCTCCCCAAGAGCATGTCTGAAGAAGGTGCAACACGCTTCCCGGGAGAAGGAGCCTTTGGCATTGTTGTCGGGAAACAGTGGCAAAGCAGGAGATCCTGCCATGGCAGGAACAGCAGGCGGGTGGCAAGACAATTGTCACCAGCTCCCTGTGCAGAGAGAATGTAGCCTCGATCATAAGGAGATATGAGGGGACGACTAGGGCAGGCGCGCGTGCTCTACTCTGAGGAAGGAGTCTGGGCAGAAGGCAGGCCTGTCCTGTGCCTCTGGTCCCAAGGGGACAGCATCTCCTTAGCCACCTGTCCCTAGGGCAGACTTGAGCTTGCCACCAGACGCCTCACCCCGAACTCGCCGAAACAACTCTGGAGAAATGGACAGTCAGATGCCCTCTTCCTCCATGATGTGGCAGCGTTTTTTCGTGGCAATGGGTATGCCGGGGAAGGAGTGGGAACAGTCCCCCACAGCTCCCCATCCCTGTGCACGTGCGGTGTGCAGGAATCCTGTCCTCTGTCCTCTCCTGTAAGGAAGGCACTGGCCTAGTTTCCAAAACAGCTTGTGCAACAGAGCAAAAGGCCAAACCTTCCCTACACCAGAGGATGGTAGTGTGCATAGAGTGCCATCCTAGGCCACGCTCGCTGCTGCGGGTTTTGTCTGTGTCTGCTTAGTTCGTCCTGGAAGCGTGAACCCAGGGCGCGAACATGGAGCCCTGGAAAGCAAGGCCCAAGAGGCACCAGCTCTTCCGTAGCTCTTCTTCCCTGACGCGACAGGGCGAACATCCAAAGCCTTCCTGAGGAAGCAGCAGTGAAGCGGTTCGCGCCAAGATCAAAACTATTCTGAAAGCATAGCAGTCGCTGGGAAATCAGAGTCGGTTCTGTGGGATGCTCTTGCTGCCTGCCTTAGTCTAGTATTCACAGCACGGTGGTGGAAACCCTCATAGAACGAAAGCCTCTTTGCCCGGGTATGCCCTCTAGCAAAGCCCAGCATTCTTTGGGAAATCAGAGTTGGGTCTGTGGGATGCTGCTTCTGTTTGCCTGAGCTAGTCTCCACGGCAAGGTGTAATAAACCAGCATGGAGCGAAATCCTCGTTGCCGGACATCCCCTCTGCCTGAGAGAGATGTTTGGTTGTGCTTGTGGGAAGAGCTTAAAGGAAAGGGACACGTCTGTCACTGCGCTCCCCAGGAGCATGTCTGGGGAAGGTGCAGCATGCTTCCCGGGAGAAGAGAAGGAGCCGTTGGCTTTGTTTTCAGAAACGGTTTCGAAGCAGGAGAGCCGGTCCTGTCAGGATTGCGGGCCGGTGGCAAGACAAATGTCACAAGCTCCCTGTACAGAGAGATGGAAACTGGCTGCTAAGGAGACACGTGGGGATAACTAGCGCAAGGGCGCTTGCTCCACTGTGAGGAAGGAGTCTGGGCAGATGGCATGCCTGTCCTGGGCCCCTGGGCCCAAGGGGCAGGAGCTCCTTGGCCACCTGTCACTTGTGAAGACATGTGCTTGCCACCAGACGCCTACGCTTAATTCGCAGATGTAGCTCCCTGAAAGAACGGACCATCAGTAGCCGTCGTCCCTGATGTCGAAGCGTTCGCGGAAGGCACGGGTTGTCCCGGGAAGGAGTGAGGACAGTCCTCCACAACTCCCCATCCTAGTGCACGGGGGGTGTACAGGGATTTTGTCCCCTCTCCTCTTTTGTAAGGAAGGAACTGGCTTAGTCTCCTATTCCACCTGAGCTCCAGATCAAAATGCCACGACTCGCTTACGCCAGGAGATGGTAGTGGGCATAGAGATCCATCCGAGGCCACGCACGCTGCTGCAGGGTTGTGACTGTGTCTGATTTGTTTGGCTTGGCAGTTTGAATCCAGGACGCGAAAATGGAGCCCGGGAAGGCAAAGCCAAGGAGGAAACCCGCATGGAGCGAAATTCTCCTTGCCCTAGCATCCCATCTGCCTGAGAAAGAAGCGTGGTTTACAAAGGTGAACCAAACATGTATCTCAGGCAAAGCGGATGCCGGGGCAAAGAGGATTTCGCTCCGTGTGGGTCTATTACACAGTGCTGTGGAGACTAGTTCAGGCAAGCCGCAGCAGCATCCCGCAGACCCTACTCTGACTTCCCAAAGAATGCTGTGCTCACGCAGAATCGGGGACTAGGCCAGTGCTTTCTCCACAGGAGAGGAGAGCCGACAGCATCTCGGCACACCGCCCTTGCACTAGGTTGAGGAGCAGTGACGGACTGTCCCCACTCCTTCCCCGGACACCCAGTGCATCCTTGAACGTTTTCACATTTTGGAGGAAGACAGATCCTGACTTCCCGATCTGTCAGGGAGCTACTTCTGGGAGTTCAGAAGTGGCAAGCACATGTCTGCACCTGGGACAGGTGGCCAAGGAGCTGCTTTCTCCTTGGGTCCAGAGGACCAGGACAGGCATGCCTTCTGCCCAGACTCCTTATTAGAGTGGAGGAAGCGCCAATACCCTAGTCCTACCGTCGTGTCTACTCCTTAGCCAGGTTTCCGTCTCTCTGCACAGAGAGCGTATGCCACTTGTCTTACCAGCGACCCGCTGTTGCTGACAGGGCCGGCTCTTTTGCTTGCGTCCGTTTCCGACAACAAAGCCAACGACTCCTTCTCTTCCCCGGGGCATTGTGCTGCACCTTCCTCAGACATGCTCCAGGGTAGTGCAGTGACAGTCGTGTCCCTTTCCTTGAGGCTCTTCATACAGGGGCAGCCACTCTTCTCTCTCACGCAGAGTGGATGCCGGGCATACACGATTTCGCTCCATGCAGGTTTATTACACCGTGCAGTGGAGACCAGCTCAGGCAAGCAGCAGCCGCATTCCACAGACCCGACTCTGATTTTCCAAGAATGCTGTGCTTTCCCAGAGGTGAAGCCCGGGCAAAGAGGCTTTTGCTCTACAGGAACGACTCTGATTTCCCAGAGACTGCTATGCTTTCGCAGAAGTTTTCAGCTTGCTGCGAACCGCACTTCGCTGCTGCTTCCTCAGCAAGGCATTGGGCGTTCGCTCTGTCCCGTCAGATGCGGAGAGCTGGTGCCTCTTGGGCCTTGCTTCCCGGGCTCCATGTTCGCGTCCTGGCTTCAATGAGCCAAGCCGAAATACGCAGATACAGTCAGAACCCTGCAGTAGCTTGCGTGGCCCAGGATGGCACTCTATGCACACTACCATCTCCCGGTGTAGGCAACGCTAGGGCTTTTGCTATGGCGCTCAGGTGGACTCAAGTTCTAGGTCAGTGCCTTCCCCACAGGAGAGGAGAGGCAACAGGATCTTTCACACCGCCCGTACACTGGGATGGGGAGCAGTGAGGTACTTTCCCCACTACTTCCCCGGACACCCCGTGCATCCACGAACGCTTTCACATCTTGGAGTAAGGCGGCATATTACTGCCCGTTCTTTCAGGGACTTACTTCTGCGAGTTCAGGGTAGGCGCCTGGTGGCAAGCACATGTCTGCACCAGGGAAAGGTGGCCAAGGAGCTGCTTTCCCCTTAGGCGCAGGGGCACCGGAGAGGCATTCCTTCTGCCCAGACTCCTTCCTCAGAGTGGAGTATGCAACCCTGCCCTATTCGTCCCTTCCTTACTCCTTCTCAGCCAAGTATCCTATTCTCCACACAGAGAGCGGGTGACACTTGTCTTGCCACCGGCCCACTTTCCCTCCCAGGGCAGACTCTCCTGCTTCCCGACAACGAAGGCCAACGGCATCTTCTCTTCTCCCAGGGCGGCAATGCTGCACCTTCCCCAGACTTGTTCTGGGGAGCTCAGTGACAGTTGTGTCCCTTTCCTTAAGGCCCTTTGCAGATGTGCAACCACTCATCTCGCTCAGGTAGAGCGGGGATGCTAGGGAAAGGAGAATTTCGCTCCATGCGGGATTCACCTATCGTGCTGTTGAGACTAGCTCAGGCAAGCAGCAGCAGCATTCCACAGACCCGACTCTGATTTTCCAAGAATGCTGTGCTTTCCCAGAGGTGAAGCCCGGGCAAAGAGGCTTTTGCTCTACAGGAACGACTCTGATTTCCCAGAGACTGCTATGCTTTCGCAGAGGTTTTCAGCTTGGCGCGAACTGCACTTCTCTGATGTTCCTCAGCATGGCTTTGGGCGTTCGCTCTGTTCCATCATGGAAGAAGAGCTCTGGAGAGCTGGGGCCTCTTTGGCGTGTGGAGCACGCGTGCCTGCCCTAGTCATCCCCTTGTGTCTCCTTAGCAGCCAGGCTTCTATCTCACCGCTCAGGGAGCGGGTGACACTTGTCTTCTTAGCAGCCAGGCTTCCTACTCTCCATACAAAGAGCGTGCTGTGGAGAACGTTGTGCTTTTCGCAGCACGGTGGGAAAAACCCGCATAGAGCGAAAGCCTCTTTGCCTGGGCATCCCCTCTGGGAAAGCACTGCATTCTTTGGGAAATAGAGTCAGGTCTGTGGGATGTTGCTGCTTGCCTGAGAAGGTCTCCACAGCACGGTGTAATAAACCCGCATGGAGCGAAATCCTCTTTGCCCCGGCATCCCCACTGCCCGAGAGAGATGCGTGGTTGCGACTTTGGAAAGAGACTTAAGGAAAGGGATACGTCTGTCACTGCGCTCCACAGGAGCATGTCTGGGAAGGTGCAGAAGGCGGCCCAGGGACAAGAGAAGGCGCCTTTGGTGTTACTGTCCGGAAACGGTTGCGAAGCAGGACAGCCGGGCCTGTGAGGAACAGCGTGTCAGTGGCAAGACAAGTTTCACCAGCTACCTGTGCAGAGAAATGTGAGCCTGTCTGCTAAGGAGACACGAGAGGACAACTAGGACAGGGGCACGTGCTCCACTCTGCGGAAGGAGTCTGAGCAGAAGGCAGGCCTGTCCTGTGCCTCTGGGCCCAAGGGGACATTAGCTCAGGGCCACCTGTCAAGAGGGCAGAAGTGGGATTGCCACCAGGCGCCCGGCCCTGAACTCACAGAAAGAGCTCCAGGAGGAACGGGCAGTTAGATGCCGTCCTCCAGGATGTGGAAGGGTTCGCGGAGGCACGGGGAGTCCGGGGAAGGAGTGGGGACAGCCCCCGACAGCTCCCCATCCCAGTGCACGGGCGGTGTGCAGGGATCCTGTTGCCGCTCCTCTCCTGTGTAAAAGGCACTGGCCTAGTCTCCGAAACAGCCTGAGCAACAGAGCAAAAGGCCAAGCCTTGCCTACGCCAGAAGATGGTAGTGTGCATAGAGTGCCATCCTAGGCCACGCACGCTGTTGCGGGTTGTGGCTGTGTCTGCTTAGTTCGTCCTGGAAGGGTGAACCCAGGGCGCGAACATGGAGCCCTGGAAAGCAAGGCCCAAGAGGCACCAGCTCTTCCATAGCTCTTCTTCCCTGACGCGACAGAGCGAACGCCCAAAGCCTTCCTGATGAAGCAGCAGCGAAGCGGTTCGCGCCAAGATGAAAACTATTGTGAAAGCATAGCAGGCGCTGGGAAATCAGAGTCGGTTCTGTGGGCTGCTCTTGCTGCCTGCCTTAGTCTAGTATTCACAGCATGGTGGGAGAAACCCTCACAGAACGACAGCCTCTTTGCCCGGGCATGCCCTCTGGCAAAGCCCAGCATTCTTTGGGAAATCAGAGTCGGGTCTGTGAGATGCTGCTGCTGTTTGCCTGAGGTAGTCTCCACAGCACGGTGTAATAAACCCGTGTGGAGCGAAATCCTCGTTGCCGGGCATCCCCTCTGCCTGAGAGAGATGCTTGGTTGCGCTTGTGGGAAGAGCTTTAAGGAAAGGGACACGTCTGTCACTGCGCTCCCCAGGAGCATGTCTGGGGAAGGTGCAGCACGCTTCCCCGCAAGACGAGAAGGAGCCGTTGGCCTTGTTTTCCGAAACGGTCTTGAGCAGAAGAGTCGGTCCTGTCAGGAACAGCGGGCCGGTGGCAAGTCAAGTGTCACCCGCTCCCTTTGCGGAGAGACGGAAACCTGGCTGCTAAGGAGACACGTGGGGACGTCTAGAGCAAGGGCGCTTGCTCCACTGTGAGAAAGGAGTCTGGGCAGAAGGCATGCCTGTCCTGGGCCCCTGGGCCCAAGGAGCAGCAGCTCCTTGGCCACCTGTCACTTGTATAGGCATGTGCTTGCCACCAGGCACCTACGCTGAACTCGCGGATGTACCTCCCTGAAAGAACGGACCATCAGTAGCCGTCCTCCATGATGTGGAAGCGTTCGCGGAGCCACGGGTTGTCCCGGGAAGGAGTGAGGACAGTTCACCACTGCTCCCCATCCCAGTGCACAGCGGTGTGTAGGGATCCTGTCGCATCTCCTCTCCTGTGAGGAAGGCACTGGCCTAGTCCCCTATTCCGCGTGAGCGCAAGAGCAATTTGCCAAGCCTCGCCTACGCCAGGAGATGGTAGTGGGCATAGAGTGCCATCCTAGGCCACGCACGCTGCTGCATGGTTGTGACTGTGTCTGATTTGTTTGGCTTGGCAGTTTGAGTCCAGGACGCGAAAATGGAGCCCGGGAAAGCAAAGCCAAGGAGGAATTAGCTCTCCCGCAGCACTTCTTCCCTGACGCGAAAGATCGAACGCCTAAAGCCTTGCTGAGGAAGCAGCGCCAAAGTGCTGTTGACTCCAAGCCCAAAGCCTCTGCGAAAGCACAGCATTTGCTGAGAAATCAGAGTGGGTTCTGCTGACTTCTGCTGCTGCTTGCCTGAGCCCAGTCTCACGGTGGGAGATACCCGTATAGAGCGAAAGCCTCTTTGCCCGGGCATCTCCTCTGGGAAAGCACAGCCTTCATTGGGAAATTAGAATCGTATTGGTGGGATCCTGCTGCTTGCCTGAGCTAGTCTCCGCAGCACGGTAGATGAAACCCGCATGGAGCGAAATTCTCCTTGCCTTAGCATCCCATCTGCCTGAGAAAGAAGCTTGGTTGCACATCTGGAAAGGGCCTTAAGGAAAGGGACACGTCTGTCACGGCGCTCCCCAAGAGCATGTCTGAAGAAGGTGCAACACGCTTCCCGGGAGAAGGAGCCTTTGGCATTGTTGTCGGGAAACAGTGGCAAAGCAGGAGATCCTGCCATGGCAGGAACAGCAGGCGGGTGGCAAGACAATTGTCACCAGCTCCCTGTGCAGAGAGAATGTAGCCTCGATCATAAGGAGATATGAGGGGACGACTAGGGCAGGCGCGCGTGCTCTACTCTGAGGAAGGAGTCTGGGCAGAAGGCAGGCCTGTCCTGTGCCTCTGGTCCCAAGGGGACAGCATCTCCTTAGCCACCTGTCCCTAGGGCAGACTTGAGCTTGCCACCAGACGCCTCACCCCGAACTCGCCGAAACAACTCTGGAGAAATGGACAGTCAGATGCCCTCTTCCTCCATGATGTGGCAGCGTTTTTTCGTGGCAATGGGTATGCCGGGGAAGGAGTGGGAACAGTCCCCCACAGCTCCCCATCCCTGTGCACGTGCGGTGTGCAGGAATCCTGTCCTCTGTCCTCTCCTGTAAGGAAGGCACTGGCCTAGTTTCCAAAACAGCTTGTGCAACAGAGCAAAAGGCCAAACCTTCACTACACCAGAGGATGGTAGTGTGCATAGAGTGCCATCCTAGGCCACGCTCGCTGCTGCGGGTTTTGTCTGTGTCTGCTTAGTTCGTCCTGGAAGCGTGAACCCAGGGCGTGAACATGGAGCCCTGGAAAGCAAGGCCCAAGAGGCACCAGCTCTTCCGTAGCTCTTCTTCCCTGACGCGACAGAGCGAAATCCAAAGCCTTCCTGAGGAAGCAGCAGTGAAGCGGTTCGCGCCAAGATCAAAACTATTGTGAAAGCATAGCAGTCGCTGGGAAATCAGAGTCGGTTCTGTGGGATGCTCTTGCTGCCTGCCTTAGTCTAGTAGTCACAGCACGGTGGTGGAAACCCTCATAGAACAAAAGCCTCTTTGCCCGGGTGTGCCCTCTAGCAAAGCCCAGCATTCTTTGGGAAATCAGAGTTGGGTCTGTGGGATGCTGCTTCTGTTTGCCTGAGCTAGTCTCCACGGCAAGGTGTAATAAACCAGCATGGAGCGAAATCCTCGTTGCCGGACATCCCCTCTGCCTGAGAGAGATGTTTGGTTGCGCTTGTGGGAAGAGCTTAAAGAAAAGGGACACGTCTGTCACTGCGCTCCCCAGGAGCATGTCTGGGGAAGGTGCAGCATGCTTCCCGGGAGAAGAGAAGGAGCCGTTGGCTTTGTTTTCAGAAACGGTTTCGAAGCAGGAGAGCCGGTCCTGTCAGGATTGCGGGCCGGTGGCAAGACAAATGTCACAAGCTCCCTGTACAGAGAGATGGAAACTGGCTGCTAAGGAGACACGTGGGGATAACTAGCGCAAGGGCGCTTGCTCCACTGTGAGGAAGGAGTCTGGGCAGATGGCATGCCTGTCCTGGGCCCCTGGGCCCAAGGGGCAGGAGCTCCTTGGCCACCTGTCACTTGTGAAGACATGTGCTTGCCACCAGACGCCTACGCTTAATTCGCAGATGTAGCTCCCTGAAAGAACGGACCATCAGTAGCCGTCGTCCCTGATGTCGAAGCGTTCGCGGAAGGCACGGGTTGTCCCGGGAAGGAGTGAGGACAGTCCTCCACAACTCCCCATCCTAGTGCACGGGGGGTGTACAGGGATTTTGTCCCCTCTCCTCTTTTGTAAGGAAGGAACTGGCTTAGTCTCCTATTCCACCTGAGCTCCAGATCAAAATGCCACGACTCGCTTACGCCAGGAGATGGTAGTGGGCATAGAGATCCATCCGAGGCCACGCACGCTGCTGCAGGGTTGTGACTGTGTCTGATTTGTTTGGCTTGGCAGTTTGAATCCAGGACGCGAAAATGGAGCCCGGGAAGGCAAAGCCAAGGAGGAAACCCGCATGGAGCGAAATTCTCCTTGCCCTAGCATCCCATCTGCCTGAGAAAGAAGCGTGGTTTACAAAGGTGAACCAAACATGTATCTCAGGCAAAGCGGATGCCGGGGCAAAGAGGATTTCGCTCCGTGTGGGTCTATTACACAGTTCTGTGGAGATTAGTTCAGGCAAGCCGCAGCAGCATCCCGCAGACCCGACTCTGACTTCCCAAAGAATGCTGTGCTCACGCAGAATCGGGGACTAGGCCAGTGCTTTCTCCACAGGAGAGGAGAGCCGACAGCATCTCGGCACACCGCCCTTGCACTAGGTTGAGGAGCAGTGACGGACTGTCCCCACTCCTTCCCCGGACACCCAGTGCATCCTTGAACGCTTTCACATCTTGGAGGAAGACAGATCCTGACTTCCCGATCTGTCAGGGAGCTACTTCTGGGAGTTCAGAAGTGGCAAGCACATGTCTGCACCTGGGACAGGTGGCCAAGGAGCTGCTTTCTCCTTGGGTCCAGAGGACCAGGACAGGCATGCCTTCTGCCCAGACTCCTTATTAGAGTGGAGGAAGCGCCAATACCCTAGTCCTACCGTCGTGTCTACTCCTTAGCCAGGTTTCCGTCTCTCTGCACAGAGAGCGTATGCCACTTGTCTTACCAGCGACCCGCTGTTGCTGACAGGGCCGGCTCTTTTGCTTGCGTCCGTTTCCGACAGCAAGGCCAACGACTCCTTCTCTTCCCCGGGGCAGTGTGCTGCACCTTCCTCAGACATGCTCCAGGGTAGTGCAGTGACAGTCGTGTCCCTTTCCTTGAGGCTCTTCCCACAGGGGCAGCCACTCTTCTCTCTCAGGCAGAGTGGATGCCGGGCATACACGATTTCGCTCCATGCAGGTTTATTACACCGTGCAGTGGAGACCAGCTCAGACAAGCAGCAGCCGCATTCCACAGACCCGACTCTGATTTTCCAAGAATGCTGTGCTTTCCCAGAGGTGAAGCCCGGGCAAAGAGGCTTTTGCTCTACAGGAACGACTCTGATTTCCCAGAGACTGCTATGCTTTCACAGAAGTTTTCAGCTTGCTGCGAACCGCACTTCGCTGCTGCTTCCTCAGCAAGGCATTGGGCGTTCGCTCTGTCCCGTCAGATGCGGAGAGCTGGTGCCTCTTGGGCCTTGCTTCCCGGGCTCCATGTTCGCATCCTGGCTTCAATGAGCCAAGCCGAAATACGCAGATACAGTCAGAACCCTGCAGTAGCTTGCGTGGCCCAGGATGGCACTCTATACACACTACCATCTCCCGGTGTAGGCAACGCTAGGGCTTTTGCTATGGCGCTCAGGTGGACTCAAGTTCTAGGTCAGTGCCTTCCCCACAGGAGAGGAGAGGCAACAGGATCTTTCACACCGCCCGTACACTGGGATGGGGAGCAGTGAGGTACTTTCCCCACTACTTCCCCGGACACACCGTGCATCCACGAACGCTTTCACATCTTGGAGTAAGGCGGCATATGACTGCCCGTTCTTTCAGGGACTTACTTCTGCGAGTTCAGGGTAGGCGCCTGGTGGCAAGCACATGTCTGCACCAGGAAAAGGTGGCCAAGGAGCTGCTTTCCCCTTAGGCGCAGGGGCACCGGAGAGGCATTCCTTCTGCCCAGACTCCTTCCTCAGAGTGGAGTATGCAACCCTGCCCTATTCGTCCCTTCCTTTCTCCTTCTCAGCCAAGTATCCTATTATCCACACAGAGAGCGGGTGACACTTGTCTTGCCACTGGCCCACTTTCCCTCCCAGGGCAGACTCTCCTGCTTCGCGACAACGAAGGCCAACGGCATCTTCTCTTCTCCCAGGGCGGCAATGCTGCACCTTCCCCAGACTTGTTCTTGGGGAGCTCAGTGACAGTTGTGTCCCTTTCCTTAAGGCCCTTTGCAGATGTGCAACCACTCTTCTCGCTCAGGTAGAGCGGGGATGCTAGAGAAAGGAGAATTTCGCTCCATGCGGGATTCACCTATCGTGCTGTTGAGACTAGCTCAGGCAAGCAGCAGCAGCATTCCACAGACCCGACTCTGATTTTCCAAGAATGCTGTGCTTTCCCAGAGGTGAAGCCCGGGCAAAGAGGTTTTTGCTCTACAGGAACGACTCTGATTTCCCAGAGACTGCTATGCTTTCGCAGAAGTTTTCAGCTGGCTGCGAACCGCACTTCGCTGCTGCTTCCTCAGCAAGGCATTTGGCGTTCGCTCTGTCCCGTCAGATGCGGAGAGCTGGTGCCTCTTGGGCCTTGCTTCCCGGGCTCCATGTTCGCCTCCTGGCTTCAATGAGCCAAGCCGAAATACGCAGATACAGTCAGAACCCTGCAGTAGCTTGCGTGGCCCAGGATGGCACTCTATACACACTACCATCTCCCGGTGTAGGCAACGCTAGGGCTTTTGCTATGGCGCTCAGGTGGACTCAAGTTCTAGGTCAGTGCCTTCCCCACAGGAGAGGAGAGGCAACAGGATCTTTCACACCGCCCGTACACTGGGATGGGGAGCAGTGAGGTACTTTCCCCACTACTTCCCCGGACACCCCGTGCATCCACGAACGCTTTCACATCTTGGAGTAAGGCGGCATATGACTGCCCGTTCTTTCAGGGACTTACTTCTGCGAGTTCAGGGTAGGCGCCTGGTGGCAAGCACATGTCTGCACCAGGGAAAGGTGGCCAAGGAGCTGCTTTCCCCTTAGGCGCAGGGGCACCGGAGAGGCATTCCTTCTGCCCAGACTCCTTCCTCAGAGTGGAGTATGCAACCCTGCCCTATTCGTCCCTTCCTTTCTCCTTCTCAGCCAAGTATCCTATTCTCCACACAGAGAGCGGGTGACACTTGTCTTGCCACCGGCCCACTTTCCCTCCCAGGGCAGACTCTCCTTGCTTCGTGACAACGAAGGCCAACGGCATCTTCTCTTCTCCCAGGGCGGCAATGCTGCACCTTCCCCAGACTTGTTCTTGGGGAGCTCAGTGACAGATGTGTCCCTTTCCTTAAGGCCCTTTGCAGATGTGCAACCACTCTTCTCGCTCAGGCAGAGCGGGGATGCTAGGGAAAGGAGAATTTCGCTCCATGCGGGATTCACCTATCGTGCTGTTGAGACTAGCTCAGGCAAGCAGCAGCAGCATTCCACAAACACGATCTGATTTCCCACCAAATGCTGTGCTTTCCCAGAGGAGATGCCCGGGGAAAAGAGGATTAGGCTGTATGCGGTTTTCTACCACCGTAAGACAGGGCTCCAGCAAGAAGCAGCAGCAGCCAGCAGATCCAAATCTGATTTCTCAGTGAATGCTGTGCTTTCACAGAGGCTTTGGGCTTGGAGCGAACAGCACTACGCCTCTGTTTCTTCAGCCAGGCTTCAGTCGCGTCAGGGAAGAAGAGCTGCGGGAGAGCTGGTGCCTCTAGGGCCTTGCTTTCCCGGCTCCATGTTCGCGTCCTGGATTCAAACTGCCAAGGTGAAATAAGCGTACACAGCCTCCACCCTGCAGCAGCGTGCATGGCCTACGATGGCACTGTGCTCATAATGCCATCTCCCAGTGTAGGCAATGTCTGCCCTTTTGCTCTGGCGTTCAGGTGGGCAGGGGACTAGGCCAGTGCTTTCTCCAGCCGAGAAGAGACGCGACAGGATCAATGTACACCGCCCGCGCCCTGGGAATGGGAGTAATGGGAAACTGTTCCTCCTTCCCCGGGACACCCGCTGCCTCCGCCAATGCTACCACATCCTGAAGGAAGACGGCTTCTGACTGCCCGTTCCTCCTGGAGCTGTTACTGTGAGTTCAGGACAGGGCGCCTGGTAGCAAGCCCACTTCTGTCCTATGGACAGGTGGCCAAGTAGCTGCTGTCCCCTTGGGCCCAGAGGCTCAGGACAGTACAGCCTTCTGCCCAGACTCCTTCCTCAGAGTGGAGCACGCGCCCCTGCCATCATCGTACCCTCTTATCTCTTTAGCAGCCAGGCGTCGGTCTCCCTGCACAGGACGCGGGTGACACTTGTCTTGCCACCGGCCCGCTCTTCCTGACACTGCCGGCTCTCCTGCTTCGCGACCTTTTCCCGACAATAAGGCCAACGGCTCCTTCTCTTCTCCCGGGAAGCATGCTGCACCTTCCCCAGACATGCTCCTGGGGGAGCGGTGTGACGGATGTGTCCCTTTCCTTAGGACTCTTCCCACAGGAGCAACCAAGCATCTCTCTCAGGCAGAGGGGATGCCCGGGCAAAGAAGATTTTGCTCCATGCCGGTTTATTACACCGTGCTGTGGAGACTAGCTCAGACAAGCAGCAGCAACATCCCACAGATCTGACTCTGATATCCCAAAGAAAGCTGTGCTTTCCCAGAGGGGATGCCTGGGCAAAGAGGCTTTTGCTCTATGCGGATTTTTCCCACCGTGCTGCGAATACTAGGCTAAGGCAAGAAGCAAGAGCAGCCCACAGAACCGACTCTGATTTTCCAGTGACTGCTATGCTTTCGCAGAGGTTTTCAGCTTGGCGCGAACTGCACTTCTCTGATGTTCCTCAGCATGGCTTTGGGCGTTCGCTCTGTTCCATCATGGAAGAAGAGCTCTGGAGCGCTGGGGCCTCTTTGGCGTGTGGAGCACGCGTGCCTGCCCTAGTCATCCCCTTGTGTCTCCTTAGCAGCCAGGCTTCTATCTCTCCGCTCAGGGAGCGGGTGACACTTGTCTTCTTAGCATCCAGGCTTCCTACTCTCCATACAAAGAGCGTGCTGTGGAGAATGTTGTGCTTTTCGCAGCACGGTGGGAAAAACCCGCATAGAGCGAAAGCCTCTTTGCCTGGGCATCCCCTCTGGGAAAGCACTGCATTCTTTGGGAAATAGAGTCAGGTCTGTGGGATGTTGCTGCTTGCCTGAGAAGGTCTCCACAGCACGGTGTAATAAACCCGCATGGAGCGAAATCCTCTTTGCCCCGGCATCCCCACTGCCCGAGAGAGATGCGTGGTTGCGACTTTGGAAAGAGACTTAAGGAAAGGGATACGTCTGTCACTGCGCTCCACAGGAGCATGTCTGGGAAGGTGCAGAAGGCGGCCCAGGGACAAGAGAAGGCGCCTTTGGTGTTACTGTCCGGAAACGGTTGCGAAGCAGGACAGCCGGGCCTGTGAGGAACAGCGTGTCAGTGGCAAGACAAGTTTGACCAGCTACCTGTGCAGAGAAATGTGAGCCTGTCTGCTAAGGAGACACGAGAGGACAACTAGGACAGGGGCGCGTGCTCCACTCTGAGGAAGGAGTCTGAGCAGAAGGCAGGCCTGTCCTGTGCCTCTGGGCCCAAGGGGACATTAGCTCAGGGCCACCTGTCAAGAGGGCAGAAGTGGGATTGCCACCAGGCGCCCGGCCCTGAACTCACAGAAAGAGCTCCAGGAGGAACGGGCAGTTAGATGCCGTCCTCCAGGATGTGGAAGGGTTCGCGGAGGCACGGGGAGTCCGGGGAAGGAGTGGGGACAGCCCCCGACAGCTCCCCATCCCAGTGCACGGGCGGTGTGCAGGGATCCTGTTGCCGCTCCTCTCCTGTGTAAAAGGCACTGGCCTAGTCTCCGAAACAGCCTGAGCAACAGAGCAAAAGGCCAAGCCTTGCCTACGCCGGAAGATGGTAGTGTGCATAGAGTGCCATCCTAGGCCACGCACGCTGTTGCGGGTTGTGGCTGTGTCTGCTTAGTTCGTCCTGGAAGGGTGAACCCAGGGCGCGAACATGGAGCCCTGGAAAGCAAGGCCCAAGAGGCACCAGCTCTTCCATAGCTCTTCTTCCCTGACGCGACAGAGCGAACGCCCAAAGCCTTCCTGATGAAGCAGCAGCGAAGCGGTTCGCGCCAAGATGAAAACTATTGTGAAAGCATAGCAGGCGCTGGGAAATCAGAGTCGGTTCTGTGGGCTGCTCTTGCTGCCTGCCTTAGTCTAGTATTCACAGCATGGTGGGAGAAACCCTCACAGAGCGACAGCCTCTTTGCCCGGGCATGCCCTCTGGCAAAGCCCAGCATTCTTTGGGAAATCAGAGTCGGGTCTGTGAGATGCTGCTGCTGTTTGCCTGAGGTAGTCTCCACAGCACGGTGTAATAAACCCGTGTGGAGCGAAATCCTCGTTGCCGGGCATCCCCTCTGCCTGAGAGAGAGGCTTGGTTGCGCTTGTGGGAAGAGCTTTAAGGAAAGGGACACGTCTGTCACTGCGCTCCCCAGGAGCATGTCTGGGGAAGGTGCAGCACGCTTCCCCGCAAGACGAGAAGGAGCCGTTGGCCTTGTTTTCCGAAACGGTCTTGAGCAGAAGAGTCGGTCCTGTCAGGAACAGCGGGCCGGTGGCAAGTCAAGTGTCACCCGCTCCCTTTGCGGAGAGACGGAAACCTGGCTGCTAAGGAGACACGTGGGGACGTCTAGAGCAAGGGCGCTTGCTCCACTGTGAGAAAGGAGTCTAGGCAGAAGGCATGCCTGTCCTGGGCCCCTGGGCCCAAGGAGCAGCAGCTCCTTGGCCACCTGTCACTTGTATAGGCATGTGCTTGCCACCAGGCACCTACGCTGAACTCGCGGATGTACCTCCCTGAAAGAACGGACCATCAGTAGCCGTCCTCCATGATGTGGAAGCGTTCGCGGAGCCACGGGTTGTCCCGGGAAGGAGTGAGGACAGTCCACCACTGCTCCCCATCCCAGTGCACAGCGGTGTGTAGGGATCCTGTCGCATCTCCTCTCCTGTGAGGAAGGCACTGGCCTAGTCCCCTATTCCGCGTGAGCGCAAGAGCAATTTGCCAAGCCTCGCCTACGCCAGGAGATGGTAGTGGGCATAGAGTGCCATCCTAGGCCACGCACGCTGCTGCATGGTTGTGACTGTGTCTGATTTGTTTGGCTTGGCAGTTTGAGTCCAGGACGCGAAAATGGAGCCCGGGAAAGCAAAGCCAAGGAGGAATTAGCTCTCCCGCAGCACTTCTTCCCTGACGCGAAAGATCGAACGCCTAAAGCCTTGCTGAGGAAGCAGCGCCAAAGTGCTGTTGACTCCAAGCCCAAAGCCTCTGCGAAAGCACAGCATTTGCTGAGAAATCAGAGTGGGTTCTGCTGACTGCTGCTGCTGCTTGCCTGAGCCCAGTCTCACGGTGGGAGATACCCGTATAGAGCGAAAGCCTCTTTGCCCGGGCATCTCCTCTGGGAAAGCACAGCCTTCATTGGGAAATTAGAATCGTATTGGTGGGATCCTGCTGCTTGCCTGAGCTAGTCTCCGCAGCACGGTAGATGAAACCCGCATGGAGCGAAATTCTCCTTGCCTTAGCATCCCATCTGCCTGAGAAAGAAGCTTGGTTGCACATCTGGAAAGGGCCTTAAGGAAAGGGACACGTCTGTCACGGCGCTCCCCAAGAGCATGTCTGAAGAAGGTGCAGCACGCTTCCCGGGAGAAGGAGCCTTTGGCATTGTTGTCGGGAAACAGTGGCAAAGCAGGAGATCCTGCCATGGCAGGAACAGCAGTCGGGGGGCAAGACAATTGTCACCAGCTCCCTGTGCAGAGAGAATGTAGCCTCGATCATAAGGAGATATGAGGGGACGACTAGGGCAGGCGCGCGTGCTCTACTCTGAGGAAGGAGTCTGGGCAGAAGGCAGGCCTGTCCTGTGCCTCTGGTCCCAAGGGGACAGCATCTCCTTAGCCACCTGTCCCTAGGGCAGACTTGAGCTTGCCACCAGACGCCTCACCCCGAACTCGCCGAAACAACTCTGGAGAAATGGACAGTCAGATGCCCTCTTCCTCCATGATGTGGCAGCGTTTTTTCGTGGCAATAGGTATGCCGGGGAAGGAGTGGGAACAGTCCCCCACAGCTCCCCATCCCTGTGCACGTGCGGTGTGCAGGAATCCTGTCCTCTGTCCTCTCCTGTAAGGAAGGCACTGGCCTAGTTTCCAAAACAGCTTGTGCAACAGAGCAAAAGGCCAAACCTTCCCTACACCAGAGGATGGTAGTGTGCATAGAGTGCCATCCTAGGCCACGCTCGCTGCTGCGGGTTTTGTCTGTGTCTGCTTAGTTCGTCCTGGAAGCGTGAACCCAGGGCGCGACCATGGAGCCCTGGAAAGCAAGGCCCAAGAGGCACCAGCTCTTCCGTAGCTCTTCTTCCCTGACGCGACAGAGCGAACATCCAAAGCCTTCCTGAGGAAGCAGCAGTGAAGCGGTTCGCGCCAAGATCAAAACTATTGTGAAAGCATAGCAGTCGCTGGGAAATCAGAGTCGGTTCTGTGGGATGATCTTGCTGCCTGCCTTAGTCTAGTATTCACAGCACGGTGGTGGAAACCCTCATAGAACGAAAGCCTCTTTGCCCGGGTATGCCCTCTAGCAAAGCCCAGCATTCTTTGGGAAATCAGAGTTGGGTCTGTGGGATGCTGCTTCTGTTTGCCTGAGCTAGTCTCCACGGCAAGGTGTAATAAACCAGCATGGAGCGAAATCCTCGTTGCCGGACATCCCCTCTGCCTGAGAGAGATGTTTGGTTGCGCTTGTGGGAAGAGCTTAAAGAAAAGGGACACGTCTGTCACTGCGCTCCCCAGGAGCATGTCTGGGGAAGGTGCAGCATGCTTCCCGGGAGAAGAGAAGGAGCCGTTGGCTTTGTTTTCAGAAACGGTTTCGAAGCAGGAGAGCCGGTCCTGTCAGGATTGCGGGCCGGTGGCAAGACAAATGTCACAAGCTCCCTGTACAGAGAGATGGAAACTGGCTGCTAAGGAGACACGTGGGGATAACTAGCGCAAGGGCGCTTGCTCCACTGTGAGGAAGGAGTCTGGGCAGATGGCATGCCTGTCCTGGGCCCCTGGGCCCAAGGGGCAGGAGCTCCTTGGCCACCTGTCACTTGTGAAGACATGTGCTTGCCACCAGACGCCTACGCTGAATTCGCAGATGTAGCTCCCTGAAAGAACGGACCATCAGTAGCCGTCGTCCCTGATGTCGAAGCGTTCGCGGAAGGCACGGGTTGTCCCGGGAAGGAGTGAGGACAGTCCTCCACAACTCCCCATCCTAGTGCACGGGGGGTGTACAGGGATTTTGTCCCCTCTCCTCTTTTGTAAGGAAGGAACTGGCTTAGTCTCCTATTCCACCTGAGCTCCAGATCAAAATGCCACGACTCGCTTACGCCAGGAGATGGTAGTGGGCATAGAGATCCATCCGAGGCCACGCACGCTGCTGCAGGGTTGTGACTGTGTCTGATTTGTTTGGCTTGGCAGTTTGAATCCAGGACGCGAAAATGGAGCCCGGGAAAGCAAAGCCAAGGAGGAAACCCGCATGGAGCGAAATTCTCCTTGCCCTAGCATCCCATCTGCCTGAGAAAGAAGCGTGGTTTACAAAGGTGAACCAAACATGTATCTCAGGCAAAGCGGATGCCGGGGCAAAGAGGATTTCGCTCCGTGTGGGTCTATTACACAGTGCTGTGGAGACTAGTTCAGGCAAGCCGCAGCAGCATCCCGCAGACCCGACTCTGACTTCCCAAAGAATGCTGTGCTCACGCAGAATCGGGGACTAGGCCAGTGCTTTCTCCACAGGAGAGGAGAGCCGACAGCATCTCGGCACACCGCCCTTGCACTAGGTTGAGGAGCAGTGACGGACTGTCCCCACTCCTTCCCCGGACACCCAGTGCATCCTTGAACGCTTTCACATCTTGGAGGAAGACAGATCCTGACTTCCCGATCTGTCAGGGAGCTACTTCTGGGAGTTCAGAAGTGGCAAGCACATCTCTGCACCTGGGACAGGTGGCCAAGGAGCTGCTTTCTCCTTGAGTCCAGAGGCCCAGGACAGGCATGCCTTCTGCCCAGACTCCTTCCTCAGAGTGGAGTATGCAACCCTGCCCTATTCGTCACTTCCTTTCCTCTTCTCAGCCAAGTATCCTATTCTCCACACAGAGAGCGGGTGACACTTGTCTTGCCACCGGCCCACTTTCCCTCCCAGGGCAGACTCTCCTTGCTTCGTGACAACGAAGGCCAATGGCATCTTCTCTTCTCCCAGGGCGGCAATGCTGCACCTTCCCCAGACTTGTTCTTGGGGAGCTCAGTGACAGATGTGTCCCTTTCCTTAAGGCCCTTTGCAGATGTGCAACCACTCTTCTCGCTCAGGCAGAGCGGGGATGCTAGGGAAAGGAGAATTTCGCTCCATGCGGGATTCACCTATCGTGCTGTTGAGACTAGCTCAGGCAAGCAGCAGCAGCATTCCACAAACACGATCTGATTTCCACCAAATGCTGTGCTTTCCCAGAGGAGATGCCCGGGGAAAAGAGGATTAGGCTGTATGCGGTTTTCTACCACCGTAAGACAGGGCTCCAGCAAGAAGCAGCAGCAGCCAGCAGATCCAAATCTGATTTCTCAGTGAATGCTGTGCTTTCGCAGAGGCTTTGGGCTTGGAGCGAACAGCACTACGCCTCTGTTTCTTCAGCCAGGCTTCAGTCGCGTCAGGGAAGAAGAGCTGCGGGAGAGCTGGTGCCTCTAGGGCCTTGCTTTCCCGGCTCTATGTTCGCGTCCTGGATTCAAACTGCCAAGGTGAAATAAGCGTACACAGCCTCCACCCTGCAGCAGCGTGCATGGCCTACGATGGCACTGTGCTCATAATGCCATCTCCCAGTGTAGGCAATGTCTGCCCTTTTGCTCTGGCGTTCAGGTGGGCAGGGGACTAGGCCAGTGCTTTCTCCAGCCGAGAAGAGACGCGACAGGATCAATGTACACCGCCCGCGCCCTGGGAATGGGAGTAATGGGTAACTGTTCCTCCTTCCCAGGGACACCCGCTGCCTCCGCCAATGCTACCACATCCTGAAGGAAGACGGCTTCTGACTGCCCGTTCCTCCTGGAGCTGTTACTGTGAGTTCAGGACAGGGCGCCTGGTAGCAAGCCCACTTCTGTCCTATGGACAGGTGGCCAAGTAGCTGCTGTCCCCTTGGGCCCAGAGGCTCAGGACAGTACAGCCTTCTGCCCAGACTCCTTCCTCAGAGTGGAGCACGCGCCCCTGCCATCATCATACCCTCTTATCTCTTTAGCAGCCAGGCGTCGGTCTCCCTGCACAGGACGCGGGTGACACTTGTCTTGCCACCGGCCCGCTCTTCCCGACACTGCCGGCTCTCCTGCTTCGCGACCTTTTCCCGACAATAAGGCCAACGGCTCCTTCTCTTCTCCCGGGAAGCATGCTGCACCTTCCCCAGACATGCTCCTGGGGGAGCGGTGTGACAGATGTGTCCCTTTCCTTAGGACTCTTCCCACAGGAGCAACCAAGCATCTCTCTCAGGCAGAGGGGATGCCCGGGCAAAGAAGATTTTGCTCCATGCCGGTTTATTACACCGTGCTGTGGAGACTAGCTCAGACAAGCAGCAGCAACATCCCACAGATCTGACTCTGATATCCCAAAGAAAGCTGTGCTTTCCCAGAGGGGATGCCTGGGCAAAGAGGCTTTTGCTCTATGCGGATTTTTCCCACCGTGCTGTGAATACTAGGCTAAGGCAAGAAGCAAGAGCAGCCCACAGAACCGACTCTGATTTTCCAGTGACTGCTATGCTTTCGCAGAGGTTTTCAGCTTGGCGCGAACTGCACTTCTCTGATGTTCCTCAGCATGGCTTTGGGCGTTCGCTCTGTTCCATCATGGAAGAAGAGCTCTGGAGAGCTGGGGCCTCTTTGGCGTGTGGAGCACGCGTGCCTGCCCTAGTCATCCCCTTGTGTCTCCTTAGCAGCCAGGCTTCTATCTCTCCGCTCAGGGAGCGGGTGACACTTGTCTTCTTAGCATCCAGGCTTCCTACTCTCCATACAAAGAGCGTGCTGTGGAGAATGTTGTGCTTTTCGCAGCACGGTGGGAAAAACCCGCATAGAGCGAAAGCCTCTTTGCCTGGGCATCCCCTCTGGGAAAGCACTGCATTCTTTGGGAAATAGAGTCAGGTCTGTGGGATGTTGCTGCTTGCCTGAGAAGGTCTCCACAGCACGGTGTAATAAACCCGCATGGAGCGAAATCCTCTTTGCCCCGGCATCCCCACTGCCCGAGAGAGATGCGTGGTTGCGACTTTGGAAAGAGACTTAAGGAAAGGGATACGTCTGTCACTGCGCTCCACAGGAGCATGTCTGGGAAGGTGCAGAAGGCGGCCCAGGGACAAGAGAAGGCGCCTTTGGTGTTACTGTCCGGAAACGGTTGCGAAGCAGGACAGCCGGGCCTGTGAGGAACAGCGTGTCAGTGGCAAGACAAGTTTCACCAGCTACCTGTGCAGAGAAATGTGAGCCTGTCTGCTAAGGAGACACGAGAGGACAACTAGGACAGGGGCGCGTGCTCCACTCTGAGGAAGGAGTCTGAGCAGAAGGCAGGCCTGTCCTGTGCCTCTGGGCCCAAGGGGACATTAGCTCAGGGCCACCTGTCAAGAGGGCAGAAGTGGGATTGCCACCAGGCGCCCGGCCCTGAACTCACAGAAAGAGCTCCAGGAGGAACGGGCAGTTAGATGCCGTCCTCCAGGATGTGGAAGGGTTCGCGGAGGCACGGGGAGTCCGGGGAAGGAGTGGGGACAGCCCCCGACAGCTCCCCATCCCAGTGCACGGGCGGTGTGCAGGGATCCTGTTGCCGCTCCTCTCCTGTGTAAAAGGCACTGGCCTAGTCTCCGAAACAGCCTGAGCAACAGAGCAAAAGGCCAAGCCTTGCCTACGCCGGAAGATGGTAGTGTGCATAGAGTGCCATCCTAGGCCACGCACGCTGTTGCGGGTTGTGGCTGTGTCTGCTTAGTTCGTCCTGGAAGGGTGAACCCAGGGCGCGAACATGGAGCCCTGGAAAGCAAGGCCCAAGAGGCACCAGCTCTTCCATAGCTCTTCTTCCCTGACGCGACAGAGCGAACGCCCAAAGCCTTCCTGATGAAGCAGCAGCGAAGCGGTTCGCGCCAAGATCAAAACTATTGTGAAAGCATAGCAGTCGCTGGGAAATCAGAGTCGGTTCTGTGGGCTGCTCTTGCTGCCTGCCTTAGTCTAGTATTCACAGCATGGTGGGAGAAACCCTCACAGAACGACAGCCTCTTTGCCCGGGCATGCCCTCTGGCAAAGCCCAGCATTCTTTGGGAAATCAGTGTCGGGTCTGTGAGATGCTGCTGCTGTTTGCCTGAGGTAGTCTCCACAGCACGGTGTAATAAACCCGTGTGGAGCGAAATCCTCGTTGCCGGGCATCCCCTCTGCCTGAGAGAGAGGCTTGGTTGCGCTTGTGGGAAGAGCTTTAAGGAAAGGGACACGTCTGTCACTGCGCTCCCCAGGAGCATGTCTGGGGAAGGTGCAGCACGCTTCCCCGCAAGACGAGAAGGAGCCGTTGGCCTTGTTTTCCGAAACGGTCTTGAGCAGAAGAGTCGGTCCTGTCAGGAACAGCGGGCCGGTGGCAAGTCAAGTGTCACCCGCTCCCTTTGCGGAGAGACGGAAACCTGGCTGCTAAGGAGACACGTGGGGACGTCTAGAGCAAGGGCGCTTGCTCCACTGTGAGAAAGGAGTCTGGGCAGAAGGCATGCCTGTCCTGGGCCCCTGGGCCCAAGGAGCAGCAGCTCCTTGGCCACCTGTCACTTGTATAGGCATGTGCTTGCCACCAGGCACCTACGCTGAACTCGCGGATGTACCTCCCTGAAAGAACGGACCATCAGTAGCCGTCCTCCATGATGTGGAAGCGTTCGCGGAGCCACGGGTTGTCCCGGGAAGGAGTGAGGACAGTCCACCACTGCTCCCCATCCCAGTGCACAGCGGTGTGTAGGGATCCTGTCGCATCTCCTCTCCTGTGAGGAAGGCACTGGCCTAGTCCCCTATTCCGCGTGAGCGCAAGAGCAATTTGCCAAGCCTCGCCTACGCCAGGAGATGGTAGTGGGCATAGAGTGCCATCCTAGGCCACGCACGCTGCTGCATGGTTGTGACTGTGTCTGATTTGTTTGGCTTGGCAGTTTGAGTCCAGGACGCGAAAATGGAGCCCGGGAAAGCAAAGCCAAGGAGGAATTAGCTCTCCCGCAGCACTTCTTCCCTGACGCGAAAGATCGAACGCCTAAAGCCTTGCTGAGGAAGCAGCGCCAAAGTGCTGTTGACTCCAAGCCCAAAGCCTCTGCGAAAGCACAGCATTGGCTGAGAAATCAGAGTGGGTTCTGCTGACTTCTGCTGCTGCTTGCCTGAGCCCAGTCTCACGGTGGGAGATACCCGTATAGAGCGAAAGCCTCTTTGCCCGGGCATCTCCTCTGGGAAAGCACAGCCTTCATTGGGAAATTAGAATCGTATTGGTGGGATCCTGCTGCTTGCCTGAGCTAGTCTCCGCAGCACGGTAGATGAAACCCGCATGGAGCGAAATTCTCCTTGCCTTAGCATCCCATCTGCCTGAGAAAGAAGCTTGGTTGCACATCTGGAAAGGGCCTTAAGGAAAGGGACACGTCTGTCACGGCGCTCCCCAAGAGCATGTCTGAAGAAGGTGCAGCACGCTTCCCGGGAGAAGGAGCCTTTGGCATTGTTGTCGGGAAACAGTGGCAAAGCAGGAGATCCTGCCATGGCAGGAACAGCAGTCGGGGGGCAAGACAATTGTCACCAGCTCCCTGTGCAGAGAGAATGTAGCCTCGATCATAAGGAGATATGAGGGGACGACTAGGGCAGGCGCGCGTGCTCTACTCTGAGGAAGGAGTCTGGGCAGAAGGCAGGCCTGTCCTGTGCCTCTGGTCCCAAGGGGACAGCATCTCCTTAGCCACCTGTCCCTAGGGCAGACTTGAGCTTGCCACCAGACGCCTCACCCCGAACTCGCCGAAACAACTCTGGAGAAATGGACAGTCAGATGCCCTCTTCCTCCATGATGTGGCAGCGTTTTTTCGTGGCAATAGGTATGCCGGGGAAGGAGTGGGAACAGTCCCCCACAGCTCCCCATCCCTGTGCACGTGCGGTGTGCAGGAATCCTGTCCTCTGTCCTCTCCTGTAAGGAAGGCACTGGCCTAGTTTCCAAAACAGCTTGTGCAACAGAGCAAAAGGCCAAACCTTCCCTACACCAGAGGATGGTAGTGTGCATAGAGTGCCATCCTAGGCCACGCTCGCTGCTGCGGGTTTTGTCTGTGTCTGCTTAGTTCGTCCTGGAAGCGTGAACCCAGGGCGCGACCATGGAGCCCTGGAAAGCAAGGCCCAAGAGGCACCAGCTCTTCCGTAGCTCTTCTTCCCTGACGCGACAGAGCGAACATCCAAAGCCTTCCTGAGGAAGCAGCAGTGAAGCGGTTCGCGCCAAGATCAAAACTATTGTGAAAGCATAGCAGTCGCTGGGAAATCAGAGTCGGTTCTGTGGGATGATCTTGCTGCCTGCCTTAGTCTAGTATTCACAGCACGGTGGTGGAAACCCTCATAGAACGAAAGCCTCTTTGCCCGGGTATGCCCTCTAGCAAAGCCCAGCATTCTTTGGGAAATCAGAGTTGGGTCTGTGGGATGCTGCTTCTGTTTGCCTGAGCTAGTCTCCACGGCAAGGTTTAATAAACCAGCATGGAGCGAAATCCTCGTTGCCGGACATCCCCTCTGCCTGAGAGAGATGTTTGGTTGCGCTTGTGGGAAGAGCTTAAAGAAAAGGGACACGTCTGTCACTGCGCTCCCCAGGAGCATGTCTGGGGAAGGTGCAGCATGCTTCCCGGGAGAAGAGAAGGAGCCGTTGGCTTTGTTTTCAGAAACGGTTTCGAAGCAGGAGAGCCGGTCCTGTCAGGATTGCGGGCCGGTGGCAAGACAAATGTCACAAGCTCCCTGTACAGAGAGATGGAAACTGGCTGCTAAGGAGACACGTGGGGATAACTAGCGCAAGGGCGCTTGCTCCACTGTGAGGAAGGAGTCTGGGCAGATGGCATGCCTGTCCTGGGCCCCTGGGCCCAAGGGGCAGGAGCTCCTTGGCCACCTGTCACTTGTGAAGACATGTGCTTGCCACCAGACGCCTACGCTGAATTCGCAGATGTAGCTCCCTGAAAGAACGGACCATCAGTAGCCGTCGTCCCTGATGTCGAAGCGTTCGCGGAAGGCACGGGTTGTCCCGGGAAGGAGTGAGGACAGTCCTCCACAACTCCCCATCCTAGTGCACGGGGGGTGTACAGGGATTTTGTCCCCTCTCCTCTTTTGTAAGGAAGGAACTGGCTTAGTCTCCTATTCCACCTGAGCTCCAGATCAAAATGCCACGACTCGCTTACGCCAGTAGATGGTAGTGGGCATAGAGATCCATCCGAGGCCACGCACGCTGCTGCAGGGTTGTGACTGTGTCTGATTTGTTTGGCTTGGCAGTTTGAATCCAGGACGCGAAAATGGAGCCCGGGAAAGCAAAGCCAAGGAGGAAACCCACATGGAGCGAAATTCTCCTTGCCCTAGCATCCCATCTGCCTGAGAAAGAAGCGTGGTTTACAAAGGTGAACCAAACATGTATCTCAGGCAAAGCGGATGCCGGGGCAAAGAGGATTTCGCTCCGTGTGGGTCTATTACACAGTGCTGTGGAGACTAGTTCAGGCAAGCCGCAGCAGCATCCCGCAGACCCGACTCTGACTTCCCAAAGAATGCTGTGCTCACGCAGAATCGGGGACTAGGCCAGTGCTTTCTCCACAGGAGAGGAGAGCCGACAGCATCTCGGCACACCGCCCTTGCACTAGGTTGAAGAGCAGTGACGGACTGTCCCCACTCCTTCCCCGGACACCCAGTGCATCCTTGAACGCTTTCACATCTTGGAGGAAGACAGATCCTGACTTCCCGATCTGTCAGGGAGCTACTTCTGGGAGTTCAGAAGTGGCAAGCACATCTCTGCACCTGGGACAGGTGGCCAAGGAGCTGCTTTCTCCTTGAGTCCAGAGGCCCAGGACAGGCATGCCTTCTGCCCAGACTCCTTCCTCAGAGTGGAGTATGCAACCCTGCCCTATTCGTCACTTCCTTTCCTCTTCTCAGCCAAGTATCCTATTCTCCACACAGAGAGCGGGTGACACTTGTCTTGCCACCGGCCCACTTTCCCTCCCAGGGCAGACTCTCCTTGCTTCGTGACAACGAAGGCCAATGGCATCTTCTCTTCTCCCAGGGCGGCAATGCTGCACCTTCCCCAGACTTGTTCTTGGGGAGCTCAGTGACAGATGTGTCCCTTTCCTTAAGGCCCTTTGCAGATGTGCAACCACTCTTCTCGCTCAGGCAGAGCGGGGATGCTAGGGAAAGGAGAATTTCGCTCCATGCGGGATTCACCTATCGTGCTGTTGAGACTAGCTCAGGCAAGCAGCAGCAGCATTCCACAAACACGATCTGATTTCCACCAAATGCTGTGCTTTCCCAGAGGAGATGCCCGGGGAAAAGAGGATTAGGCTGTATGCGGTTTTCTACCACCGTAAGACAGGGCTCCAGCAAGAAGCAGCAGCAGCCAGCAGATCCAAATCTGATTTCTCAGTGAATGCTGTGTTTTCGCAGAGGCTTTGGGCTTGGAGCGAACAGCACTACGCCTCTGTTTCTTCAGCCAGGCTTCAGTCGCGTCAGGGAAGAAGAGCTGCGGGAGAGCTGGTGCCTCTAGGGCCTTGCTTTCCCGGCTCTATGTTCGCGTCCTGGATTCAAACTGCCAAGGTGAAATAAGCGTACACAGCCTCCACCCTGCAGCAGCGTGCATGGCCTACGATGGCACTGTGCTCATAATGCCATCTCCCAGTGTAGGCAATGTCTGCCCTTTTGCTCTGGCGTTCAGGTGGGCAGGGGACTAGGCCAGTGCTTTCTCCAGCCGAGAAGAGACGCGACAGGATCAATGTACACCGCCCGCGCCCTGGGAATGGGAGTAATGGGTAACTGTTCCTCCTTCCCAGGGACACCCGCTGCCTCCGCCAATGCTACCACATCCTGAAGGAAGACGGCTTCTGACTGCCCGTTCCTCCTGGAGCTGTTACTGTGAGTTCAGGACAGGGCGCCTGGTAGCAAGCCCACTTCTGTCCTATGGACAGGTGGCCAAGTAGCTGCTGTCCCCTTGGGCCCAGAGGCTCAGGACAGTACAGCCTTCTGCCCAGACTCCTTCCTCAGAGTGGAGCACGCGCCCCTGCCATCATCGTACCCTCTTATCTCTTTAGCAGCCAGGCGTCGGTCTCCCTGCACAGGACGCGGGTGACACTTGTCTTGCCACCGGCCCGCTCTTCCCGACACTGCCGGCTCTCCTGCTTCGCGACCTTTTCCCGACAATAAGGCCAACGGCTCCTTCTCTTCTCCCGGGAAGCATGCTGCACCTTCCCCAGACATGCTACTGGGGGAGCGGTGTGACAGATGTGTCCCTTTCCTTAGGACTCTTCCCACAGGAGCAACCAAGCATCTCTCTCAGGCAGAGGGGATGCCCGGGCAAAGAAGATTTTGCTCCATGCCGGTTTATTACACCGTGCTGTGGAGACTAGCTCAGACAAGCAGCAGCAACATCCCACAGATCTGACTCTGATATCCCAAAGAAAGCTGTGCTTTCCCAGAGGGGATGCCTGGGCAAAGAGGCTTTTGCTCTATGCGGATTTTTCCCACCGTGCTGCGAATACTAGGCTAAGGCAAGAAGCAAGAGCAGCCCACAGAACCGACTCTGATTTTCCAGTGACTGCTATGCTTTCGCAGAGGTTTTCAGCTTGGCGCGAACTGCACTTCTCTGATGTTCCTCAGCATGGCTTTGGGCGTTCGCTCTGTTCCATCATGGAAGAAGAGCTCTGGAGAGCTGGGGCCTCTTTGGCGTGTGGAGCACGCGTGCCTGCCCTAGTCATCCCCTTGTGTCTCCTTAGCAGCCAGGCTTCTATCTCTCCGCTCAGGGAGCGGGTGACACTTGTCTTCTTAGCAGCCAGGCTTCCTACTCTCCATACAAAGAGCGTGCTGTGGAGAATGTTGTGCTTTTCGCAGCACGGTGGGAAAAACCCGCATAGAGCGAAAGCCTCTTTGCCTGGGCATCCCCTCTGGGAAAGCACTCCATTCTTTGGGAAATAGAGTCAGGTCTGTGGGATGTTGCTGCTTGCCTGAGAAGGTCTCCACAGCACGGTGTAATAAACCCGCATGGAGCGAAATCCTCTTTGCCCCGGCATCCCCACTGCCCGAGAGAGATGCGTGGTTGCGACTTTGGAAAGAGACTTAAGGAAAGGGATACGTCTGTCACTGCGCTCCACAGGAGCATGTCTGGGAAGGTGCAGAAGGCGGCCCAGGGAAAAGAGAAGGCGCCTTTGGTGTTACTGTCCGGAAACGGTTGCGAAGCAGGACAGCCGGGCCTGTGAGGAACAGCGTGTCAGTGGCAAGACAAGTTTCACCAGCTACCTGTGCAGAGAAATGTGAGCCTGTCTGCTAAGGAGACACGAGAGGACAACTAGGACAGGGGCGCGTGCTCCACTCTGAGGAAGGAGTCTGAGCAGAAGGCAGGCCTGTCCTGTGCCTCTGGGCCCAAGGGGACATTAGCTCAGGGCCACCTGTCAAGAGGGCAGAAGTGGGATTGCCACCAGGCGCCCGGCCCTGAACTCACAGAAAGAGCTCCAGGAGGAACGGGCAGTTAGATGCCGTCCTCCAGGATGTGGAAGGGTTCGCGGAGGCACGGGGAGTCCGGGGAAGGAGTGGGGACAGCCCCCGACAGCTCCCCATCCCAGTGCACGGGCGGTGTGCAGGGATCCTGTTGCCGCTCCTCTCCTGTGTAAAAGGCACTGGCCTAGTCTCCGAAACAGCCTGAGCAACAGAGCAAAAGGCCAAGCCTTGCCTACGCCGGAAGATGGTAGTGTGCATAGAGTGCCATCCTAGGCCACGCACGCTGTTGCGGGTTGTGGCTGTGTCTGCTTAGTTCGTCCTGGAAGGGTGAACCCAGGGCGCGAACATGGAGCCCTGGAAAGCAAGGCCCAAGAGGCACCAGCTCTTCCATAGCTCTTCTTCCCTGACGCGACAGAGCGAACGCCCAAAGCCTTCCTGATGAAGCAGCAGCGAAGCGGTTCGCGCCAAGATCAAAACTATTGTGAAAGCATAGCAGTCGCTGGGAAATCAGAGTCGGTTCTGTGGGCTGCTCTTGCTGCCTGCCTTAGTCTAGTATTCACAGCATGGTGGGAGAAACCCTCACAGAACGACAGCCTCTTTGCCCGGGCATGCCCTCTGGCAAAGCCCAGCATTCTTTGGGAAATCAGTGTCGGGTCTGTGAGATGCTGCTGCTGTTTGCCTGAGGTAGTCTCCACAGCACGGTGTAATAAACCCGTGTGGAGCGAAATCCTCGTTGCCGGGCATCCCCTCTGCCTGAGAGAGATGCTTGGTGGCGCTTGTGGGAAGAGCTTTAAGGAAAGGGACACGTCTGTCACTGCGCTCCCCAGGAGCATGTCTGGGGAAGGTGCAGCACGCTTCCCCGCAAGACGAGAAGGAGCCGTTGGCCTTGTTTTCCGAAACGGTCTTGAGCAGAAGAGTCGGTCCTGTCAGGAACAGCGGGCCGGTGGCAAGTCAAGTGTCACCCGCTCCCTTTGCGGAGAGACGGAAACCTGGCTGCTAAGGAGACACGTGGGGACGTCTAGAGCAAGGGCGCTTGCTCCACAGTGAGAAAGGAGTCTGGGCAGAAGGCATGCCTGTCCTGGGCCCCTGGGCCCAAGGAGCAGCAGCTCCTTGGCCACCTGTCACTTGTATAGGCATGTGCTTGCCACCAGGCACCTACGCTGAACTCGCGGATGTACCTCCCTGAAAGAACGGACCATCAGTAGCCGTCCTCCATGATGTGGAAGCGTTCGCGGAGCCACGGGTTGTCCCGGGAAGGAGTGAGGTCAGTCCACCACTGCTCCCCATCCCAGTGCACAGCGGTGTGTAGGGATCCTGTCGCATCTCCTCTCCTGTGAGGAAGGCACTGGCCTAGTCCCCTATTCCGCGTGAGCGCAAGAGCAATTTGCCAAGCCTCGCCTACGCCAGGAGATGGTAGTGGGCATAGAGTGCCATCCTAGGCCACGCACGCTGCTGCATGGTTGTGACTGTGTCTGATTTGTTTGGCTTGGCAGTTTGAGTCCAGGACGCGAAAATGGAGCCGGGGAAAGCAAAGCCAAGGAGGAATTAGCTCTCCCGCAGCACTTCTTCCCTGACGCGAAAGATCGAACGCCTAAAGCCTTGCTGAGGAAGCAGCGCCAAAGTGCTGTTGACTCCAAGCCCAAAGCCTCTGCGAAAGCACAGCATTGGCTGAGAAATCAGAGTGGGTTCTGCTGACTTCTGCTGCTGCTTGCCTGAGCCCAGTCTCACGGTGGGAGATACCCGTATAGAGCGAAAGCCTCTTTGCCCGGGCATCTCCTCTGGGAAAGCACAGCCTTCATTGGGAAATTAGAATCGTATTGGTGGGATCCTGCTGCTTGCCTGAGCTAGTCTCCGCAGCATGGTAGATGAAACCCGCATGGAGCGAAATTCTCCTTGCCTTAGCATCCCATCTGCCTGAGAAAGAAGCTTGGTTGCACATCTGGAAAGGGCCTTAAGGAAAGGGACACGTCTGTCACGGCGCTCCCCAAGAGCATGTCTGAAGAAGGTGCAACACGCTTCCCGGGAGAAGGAGCCTTTGGCATTGTTGTCGGGAAACAGTGGTAAAGCAGGAGATCCTGCCATGGCAGGAACAGCAGGCGGGTGGCAAGACAATTGTCACCAGCTCCCTGTGCAGAGAGAATGTAGCCTCGATCATAAGGAGATATGAGGGGACGACTAGGGCAGGCGCGCGAGCTCTACTCTGAGGAAGGAGTCTGGGCAGAAGGCAGGCCTGTCCTGTGCCTCTGGTCCCAAGGGGACAGCATCTCCTTAGCCACCTGTCCCTAGGGCAGACTTGAGCTTGCCACCAGACGCCTCACCCCGAACTCGCCGAAACAACTCTGGAGAAATGGGCAGTCAGATGCCCTCTTCCTCCATGATGTGGCAGCGTTTTTTCGTGGCAATGGGTATGCTGGGGAAGGAGTGGGAACAGTCCCCCACAGCTCCCCATCCCTGTGCACGTGCGGTGTGCAGGAATCCTGTCCTCTGTCCTCTCCTGTAAGGAAGGCACTGGCCTAGTTTCCAAAACAGCTTGTGCAACAGAGCAAAAGGCCAAACCTTCCCTACACCAGAGGATGGTAGTGTGCTTAGAGTGCCATCCTAGGCCACGCTCGCTGCTGCGGGTTTTGTCTGTGTCTGCTTAGTTCGTCCTGGAAGCGTGAACCCAGGGCGCGAACATGGAGCCCTGGAAAGCAAGGCCCAAGAGGCACCAGCTCTTCCGTAGCTCTTCTTCCCTGACGCGACAGAGCGAACATCCAAAGCCTTCCTGAGGAAGCAGCAGTGAAGCGGTTCGCGCCAAGATCAAAACTATTGTGAAAGCATAGCAGTCGCTGGGAAATCAGAGTCGGTTCTGTGGGATGCTCTTGCTGCCAGCCTTAGTCTAGTATTCACAGCACGGTGGTGGAAACCCTCATAGAACGAAAGCCTCTTTGCCCGGGTATGCCCTCTAGCAAAGCCCAGCATTCTTTGGGAAATCAGAGTTGGGTCTGTGGGATGCTGCTTCTGTTTGCCTGAGCTAGTCTCCACGGCAAGGTGTAATAAACCAGCATGGAGCGAAATCCTCGTTGCCGGACATCCCCTCTGCCTGAGAGAGATGTTTGGTTGCGCTTGTGGGAAGAGCTTAAAGAAAAGGGACACGTCTGTCACTGCGCTCCCCAGGAGCATGTCTGGGGAAGGTGCAGCATGCTTCCCGGGAGAAGAGAAGGAGCCGTTGGCTTTGTTTTCAGAAACGGTTTCGAAGCAGGAGAGCCGGTCCTGTCAGGATTGTGGGCCGGTGGCAAGACAAATGTCACAAGCTCCCTGTACAGAGAGATGGAAACTGGCTGCTAAGGAGACACGTGGGGATAACTAGCGCAAGGGCGCTTGCTCCACTGTGAGGAAGGAGTCTGGGCAGATGGCATGCCTGTCCTGGGCCCCTGGGCCCAAGGGGCAGGAGCTCCTTGGCCACCTGTCACTTGTGAAGACATGTGCTTGCCACCAGACGCCTACGCTTAATTCGCAGATGTAGCTCCCTGAAAGAACGGACCATCAGTAGCCGTCGTCCCTGATGTCGAAGCGTTCGCGGAAGGCACGGGTTGTCCCGGGAAGGAGTGAGGACAGTCCTCCACAACTTCCCATCCTAGTGCACGCGGGGTGTACAGGGATTTTGTCCCCTCTCCTCTTTTGTAAGGAAGGAACTGGCTTAGTCTCCTATTCCACCTGAGCTCCAGATCAAAATGCCACGACTCGCTTATGCCAGGAGATGGTAGTGGGCATAGAGATCCATCCGAGGCCACGCACGCTGCTGCAGGGTTGTGACTGTGTCTGATTTGTTTGGCTTGGCAGTTTGAATCCAGGACGCGAAAATGGAGCCAGGGAAGGCAAAGCCAAGGAGGAAACCCGCATGGAGCGAAATTCTCCTTGCCCTAGCATCCCATCTGCCTGAGAAAGAAGCGTGGTTTTCAAAGGTGAACCAAACATGTATCTCAGGCAAAGCGGATGCCGGGGCAAAGAGGATTTCGCTCCGTGTGGGTCTATTACACAGTGCTGTGGAGACTAGTTCAGGCAAGCCACAGCAGCATCCCGCAGACCCGACTCTGACTTCCCAAAGAATGCTGTGCTCACGCAGAATCGGGGACTAGGCCAGTGCTTTCTCCACAGGAGAGGAGAGCCGACAGCATCTCGGCACACCGCCCTTGCACTAGGTTGAGGAGCAGTGACGGACTGTCCCCACTCCTTCCCCGGACACCCAGTGCATCCTTGAACGCTTTCACATCTTGGAGGAAGACAGATCCTGACTTCCCGATCTGTCAGGGAGCTACTTCTGGGAGTTCAGAAGTGGCAAGCACATGTCTGCACCTGGGACAGGTGGCCAAGGAGCTGCTTTCTCCTTGAGTCCAGAGGCCCAGGACAGGCATGCCTTCTACCCAGACTCCTTATTAGAGTGGAGGATGCGCCAATACCCTAGTCCTACCGTCGTGTCTACTCCTTAGCCAGATTTCCGTCTCTCTGCACAGAGAGCGTATGCCACTTGTCTTACCAGCGACCCGCTGTTGCTGACAGGGCCGGCTCTTTTGCTTGCGTCCGTTTCCGACAAGAAGGCCAACGACTCCTTCTCTTCCCCGGGGCAGTGTGCTGCACCTTCCTCAGACATGCTCCAGGGTAGTGCAGTGACAGTCGTGTCCCTTTCCTTGAGGCTCTTCCCACAGGGAAAGCCACTCTTCTCTCTCAGGCAGAGTGGATCCCGGGCATACACGATTTCGCTCCATGCAGGTTTATTACACCGTGCAGTGGACACCAGCTCAGGCAAGCAGCAGCCGCATTCCACAGACCCGACTCTGATTTTCCAAGAATGCTGTGCTTTCCCAGAGGTGAAGCCCGGGCAAAGAGGCTTTTGCTCTACAGGAACGACTCTGATTTCCCAGAGACTGCTATGCTTTCGCAGAAGTTTTCAGCTGGCTGCGAACCGCACTTCGCTGCTGCTTCCTCAGCAAGGCATTGGGCGTTCGCTCTGTCCCGTCAGATGCGGAGAGCTGGTGCCTCTTGGGCCTTGCTTCCCGGGCTCCATGTTCGCGTCCTGGCTTCAATGAGCCAAGCCGAAATACGCAGATACAGTCAGAACCCTGCAGTAGCTTGCGTGGCCCAGGATGGCACTCTATACACACTACCATCTCCCGGTGTAGGCAACGCTAGGGCTTTTGCTATGGCGCTCAGGTGGACTCAAGTTCTAGGTCAGTGCCTTCCCCACAGGAGAGGAGAGGCAACAGGATCTTTGACACCGCCAGTACACTGGGATGGGGAGCAGTGAGGTACTTTCCCCACTACTTCCCCGGACACCCCGTGCATCCACGAACGCTTTCACATCTTGGAGTAAGGCGGCATATGACTGCCTGTTCTTTCAGGGACTTACTTCTGCGAGTTCAGGGTAGGCGCCTGGTGGCAAGCACATGTCTGCACCAGGGAAAGGTGGCCAAGGAGCTGCTTTCCCCTTAGGCGCAGGGGCACCGGAGAGGCATTCCTTCTGCCCAGACTCCTTCCTCAGAGTGGAGTATGCAACCCTGCCCTATTCGTCCCTTCCTTTCTCCTTCTCAGCCAAGTATCCTATTCTCCACACAGAGAGCGGGTGACACTTGTCTTGCCACCGGCCCACTTTCCCTCCCAGGGCAGACTCTCCTTGCTTCGTGACAACGAAGGCCAACGGCATCTTCTCTTCTCCCAGGGCGGCAATGCTGCACCTTCCCCAGACTTGTTCTTGGGGAGCTCAGTGACAGATGTGTCCCTTTCCTTAAGGCCCTTTGCAGATGTGCAACCACTCTTCTCGCTCAGGCAGAGCGGGGATGCTAGGGAAAGGAGAATTTCGCTCCATGCGGGATTCACCTATCGTGCTGTTGAGACTAGCTCAGGCAAGCAGCAGCAGCATTCCACAAACACGATCTGATTTCCCACCAAATGCTGTGCTTTCCCAGAGGAGATGCCCGGGGAAAAGAGGATTAGGCTGTATGCGGTTTTCTACCACCGTAAGACAGGGCTCCAGCAAGAAGCAGCAGCAGCCAGCAGATCCAAATCTGATTTCTCAGTGAATGCTGTGCTTTCGCAGAGGCTTTGGGCTTGGAGCGAACAGCAGTACGCCTCTGTTTCTTCAGCCAGGCTTCATTCGCGTCAGGGAAGAAGAGCTGCGGGAGAGCTGGTGCCTCTAGGGCCTTGCTTTCCCGGCTCCATGTTCGCGTCCTGGATTCAAACTGCCAAGGTGAAATAAGCGTACACAGCCTCCACCCTGCAGCAGCGTGCATGGCCTACGATGGCACTGTGCTCATAATGCCATCTCCCAGTGTAGGCAATGTCTGCCCTTTTGCTCTGGCGTTCAGGTGGGCAGGGGACTAGGCCAGTGCTTTCTCCAGCCGAGAAGAGACGCGACAGGATCAATGTACACCGCCCGCGCCCTGGGAATGGGAGTAATGGGTAACTGTTCCTCCTTCCCCGGGACACCCGCTGCCTCCGCCAATGCTACCACATCCTGAAGGAAGACGGCTTCTGACTGCCCGTTCCTCCTGGAGCTGTTACTGTGAGTTCAGGATAGGGCGCCTGGTAGCAAGCCCACTTCTGTCCTATGGACAGGTGGCCAAGTAGCTGCTGTCCCCTTGGGCCCAGAGGCTCAGGACAGTACAGCCTTCTGCCCAGACTCCTTCCTCAGAGTGGAGCACGCGCCCCTGCCATCATCGTACCCTCTTATCTCTTTAGCAGCCAGGCGTCGGTCTCCCTGCACAGGACGCGGGTGACACTTGTCTTGCCACCGGCCCGCTCTTCCTGACACTGCCGGCTCTCCTGCTTCGCGACCTTTTCCCGACAATAAGGCCAACGGCTCCTTCTCTTCTCCCGGGAAGCATGCTGCACCTTCCCCAGACATGCTCCTGGGGGAGCGGTGTGACGGATGTGTCCCTTTCCTTAGGACTCTTCCCACAGGAGCAACCAAGCATCTCTCTCAGGCAGAGGGGATGCCCGGGCAAAGAAGATTTTGCTCCATGCCAGTTTATTACACCGTGCTGTGGAGACTAGCTCAGACAAGCAGCAGCAACATCCCACAGATCTGACTCTGATATCCCAAAGAAAGCTGTGCTTTCCCAGAGGGGATGCCTGGGCAAAGAGGCTTTTGCTCTATGCGGATTTTTCCCACCGTGCTGCGAATACTAGGCTAAGGCAAGAAGCAAGAGCAGCCCACAGAACCGACTCTGATTTTCCAGTGACTGCTATGCTTTCGCAGAGGTTTTCAGCTTGGCGCGAACTGCACTTCTCTGATGTTCCTCAGCATGGCTTTGGGCGTTCGCTCTGTTCCATCATGGAAGAAGAGCTCTGGAGAGCTGGGGCCTCTTTGGCGTGTGGAGCACGCGTGCCTGCCCTAGTCATCCCCTTGTGTCTCCTTAGCAGCCAGGCTTCTATCTCTCCGCTCAGGGAGCGGGTGACACTTGTCTTCTTAGCAGCCAGGCTTCCTACTCTCCATACAAAGAGCGTGCTGTGGAGAATGTTGTGCTTTTCGCAGCACGGTGGGAAAAACCCGCATAGAGCGAAAGCCTCTTTGCCTGGGCATCCCCTCTGGGAAAGCACTGCATTCTTTGGGAAATAGAGTCAGGTCTGTGGGATGTTGCTGCTTGCCTGAGAAGGTCTCCACAGCACGGTGTAATAAACCCGCATGGAGCGAAATCCTCTTTGCCCCGGCATCCCCACTGCCCGAGAGAGATGCGTGGTTGCGACTTTGGAAAGAGACTTAAGGAAAGGGATACGTCTGTCACTGCGCTCCACAGGAGCATGTCTGGGAAGGTGCAGAAGGCGGCCCAGGGACAAGAGAAGGCGCCTTTGGTGTTACTGTCCGGAAACGGTTGCGAAGCAGGACAGCCGGGCCTGTGAGGAACAGCGTGTCAGTGGCAAGACAAGTTTCACCAGCTACCTGTGCAGAGAAATGTGAGCCTGTCTGCTAAGGAGACACGAGAGGACAACTAGGACAGGGGCGCGTGCTCCACTCTGAGGAAGGAGTCTGAGCAGAAGGCAGGCCTGTCCTGTGCCTCTGGGCCCAAGGGGACATTAGCTCAGGGCCACCTGTCAAGAGGGCAGAAGTGGGATTGCCACCAGGCGCCCGGCCCTGAACTCACAGAAAGAGCTCCAGGAGGAACGGGCAGTTAGATGCCGTCCTCCAGGATGTGGAAGGGTTCGCGGAGGCACGGGGAGTCCGGGGAAGGAGTGGGGACAGCCCCCGACAGCTCCCCATCCCAGTGCACGGGCGGTGTGCAGGGATCCTGTTGCCGCTCCTCTCCTGTGTAAAAGGCACTGGCCTAGTCTCCGAAACAGCCTGAGCAACAGAGCAAAAGGCCAAGCCTTGCCTACGCCGGAAGATGGTAGTGTGCATAGAGTGCCATCCTAGGCCACGCACGCTGTTGCGGGTTGTGGCTGTGTCTGCTTAGTTCGTCCTGGAAGGGTGAACCCAGGGCGCGAACATGGAGCCCTGGAAAGCAAGGCCCAAGAGGCACCAGCTCTTCCATAGCTCTTCTTCCCTGACGCGACAGAGCAAACGCCCAAAGCCTTCCTGATGAAGCAGCAGCGAAGCGGTTCGCGCCAAGATGAAAACTATTGTGAAAGCATAGCAGTCGCTGGGAAATCAGAGTCGGTTCTGTGGGCTGCTCTTGCTGCCTGCCTTAGTCTAGTATTCACAGCATGGTGGGAGAAACCCTCACAGAATGACAGCCTCTTTGCCTGGGCATGCCCTCTGGCAAAGCCCAGCATTCTTTGGGAAATCAGAGTCGGGTCTGTGAGATGCTGCTGCTGTTTGCCTGAGGTAGTCTCCACAGCACGGTGTAATAAACCCGTGTGGAGCGAAATCCTCGTTGCCGGGCATCCCCTCTGCCTGAGAGAGATGCTTGGTTGCGCTTGTGGGAAGAGCTTTAAGGAAAGGGACACGTCTGTCACTGCGCTCCCCAGGAGCATGTCTGGGGAAGGTGCAGCACGCTTCCCCGCAAGACGAGAAGGAGCCGTTGGCCTTGTTTTCCGAAACGGTCTTGAGCAGAAGAGTCGGTCCTGTCAGGAACAGCGGGCCGGTGGCAAGTCAAGTGTCACCCGCTCCCTTTGCGGAGAGACGGAAACCTGGCTGCTAAGGAGACACGTGGGGACGTCTAGAGCAAGGGCGCTTGCTCCACTGTGAGAAAGGAGTCTGGGCAGAAGGCATGCCTGTCCTGGGCCCCTGGGCCCAAGGAGCAGCAGCTCCTTGGCCACCTGTCACTTGTATAGGCATGTGCTTGCCACCAGGCACCTACGCTGAACTCGCGGATGTACCTCCCTGAAAGAACGGACCATCAGTAGCCGTCCTCCATGATGTGGAAGCGTTCGCGGAGCCACGGGTTGTCCCGGGAAGGAGTGAGGACAGTCCACCACTGCTCCCCATCCCAGTGCACAGCGGTGTGTAGGGATCCTGTCGCATCTCCTCTCCTGTGAGGAAGGCACTGGCCTAGTCCCCTATTCCGCGTGAGCGCAAGAGCAATTTGCCAAGCCTCGCCTACGCCAGGAGATGGTAGTGGGCATAGAGTGCCATCCTAGGCCACGCACGCTGCTGCATGGTTGTGACTGTGTCTGATTTGTTTGGCTTGGCAGTTTGAGTCCAGGACGCGAAAATGGAGCCCGGGAAAGCAAAGCCAAGGAGGAATTAGCTCTCCCGCAGCACTTCTTCCCTGACGCGAAAGATCGAACGCCTAAAGCCTTGCTGAGGAAGCAGCGCCAAAGTGCTGTTGACTCCAAGCCCAAAGCCTCTGCGAAAGCACAGCATTGGCTGAGAAATCAGAGTGGGTTCTGCTGACTTCTGCTGCTGCTTGCCTGAGCCCAGTCTCACGGTGGGAGATACCCGTATAGAGCGAAAGCCTCTTTGCCCGGGCATCTCCTCTGGGAAAGCACAGCCTTCATTGGGAAATTAGAATCGTATTGGTGGGATCCTGCTGCTTGCCTGAGCTAGTCTCCGCAGCACGGTAGATGAAACCCGCATGGAGCGAAATTCTCCTTGCCTTAGCATCCCATCTGCCTGAGAAAGAAGCTTGGTTGCACATCTGGAAAGGGCCTTAAGGAAAGGGACACGTCTGTCACGGCGCTCCCCAAGAGCATGTCTGAAGAAGGTGCAACACGCTTCCCGGGAGAAGGAGCCTTTGGCATTGTTGTCGGGAAACAGTGGCAAAGCAGGAGATCCTGCCATGGCAGGAACAGCAGGCGGGTGGCAAGACAATTGTCACCAGCTCCCTGTGCAGAGAGAATGTAGCCTCGATCATAAGGAGATATGAGGGGACGACTAGGGCAGGCGCGCGAGCTCTACTCTGAGGAAGGAGTCTGGGCAGAAGGCAGGCCTGTCCTGTGCCTCTGGTCCCAAGGGGACAGCATCTCCTTAGCCACCTGTCCCTAGGGCAGACTTGAGCTTGCCACCAGACGCCTCACCCCGAACTCGCCGAAACAACTCTGGAGAAATGGACAGTCAGATGCCCTCTTCCTCCATGATGTGGCAGCGTTTTTTCGTGGCAATGGGTATGCCGGGGAAGGAGTGGGAACAGTCCCCCACAGCTCCCCATCCCTGTGCACGTGCGGTGTGCAGGAATCCTGTCCTCTGTCCTCTCCTGTAAGGAAGGCACTGGCCTAGTTTCCAAAACAGCTTGTGCAACAGAGCAAAAGGCCAAACCTTCCCTACACCAGAGGATGGTAGTGTGCTTAGAGTGCCATCCTAGGCCACGCTCGCTGCTGCGGGTTTTGTCTGTGTCTGCTTAGTTCGTCCTGGAAGCGTGAACCCAGGGCGCGAACATGGAGCCCTGGAAAGCAAGGCCCAAGAGGCACCAGCTCTTCCGTAGCTCTTCTTCCCTGACGCGACAGAGCGAACATCCAAAGCCTTCCTGAGGAAGCAGCAGTGAAGCGGTTCGCGCCAAGATCAAAACTATTGTGAAAGCATAGCAGTCGCTGGGAAATCAGAGTCGGATCTGTGGGATGCTCTTGCTGCCTGCCTTAGTCTAGTATTCACAGCACGGTGGTGGAAACCCTCATAGAACGAAAGCTTCTTTGCCCGGGTATGCCCTCTAGCAAAGCCCAGCATTCTTTGGGAAATCAGAGTTGGGTCTGTGGGATGCTGCTTCTGTTTGCCTGAGCTAGTCTCCACGGCAAGGTGTAATAAACCAGCATGGAGCGAAATCCTCGTTGCCGGACATCCCCTCTGCCTGAGAGAGATGTTTGGTTGCGCTTGTGGGAAGAGCTTAAAGAAAAGGGACACGTCTGTCACTGCGCTCCCCAGGAGCATGTCTGGGGAAGGTGCAGCATGCTTCCCGGGAGAAGAGAAGGAGCCGTTGGCTTTGTTTTCAGAAACGGTTTCGAAGCAGGAGAGCCGGTCCTGTCAGGATTGCGGGCCGGTGGCAAGACAAATGTCACAAGCTCCCTGTACAGAGAGATGGAAACTGGCTGCTAAGGAGACACGTGGGGATAACTAGCGCAAGGGCGCTTGCTCCACTGTGAGGAAGGAGTCTGGGCAGATGGCATGCCTGTCCTGGGCCCCTGGGCCCAAGGGGCAGGAGCTCCTTGGCCACCTGTCACTTGTGAAGACATGTGCTTGCCACCAGACGCCTACGCTTAATTCGCAGATGTAGCTCCCTGAAAGAACGGACCATCAGTAGCCGTCGTCCCTGATGTCGAAGCGTTCGTGGAAGGCACGGGTTGTCCCGGGAAGGAGTGAGGACAGTCCTCCACAACTCCCCATCCTAGTGCACGGGGGGTGTACAGGGATTTTGTCCCCTCTCCTCTTTTGTAAGGAAGGAACTGGCTTAGTCTCCTATTCCACCTGAGCTCCAGATCAAAATGCCACGACTCGCTTACGCCAGGAGATGGTAGTGGGCATAGAGATCCATCCAAGGCCACGCACGCTGCTCCAGGGTTGTGACTGTGTCTGATTTGTTTGGCTTGGCATTTTGAATCCAGGACGCGAAAATGGAGCCCGGGAAAGCAAAGCCAAGGAGGAAACCCGCATGGAGCGAAATTCTCCTTGCCCTAGCATCCCATCTGCCTGAGAAAGAAGCGTGGTTTACAAAGGTGAACCAAACATGTATCTCAGGCAAAGCGGATGCCGGGGCAAAGAGGATTTCGCTCCGTGTGGGTCTATTACACAGTGCTGTGGAGACTAGTTCAGGCAAGCCGCAGCAGCATCCCGCAGACCCGACTCTGACTTCCCAAAGAATGCTGTGCTCACGCAGAATCGGGGACTAGGCCAGTGCTTTCTCCACAGGAGAGGAGAGCCGACAGCATCTCGGCACACCGCCCTTGCACTAGGTTGAGGAGCAGTGACGGACTGTCCCCACTCCTTCCCCGGACACCCAGTGCATCCTTGAACGCTTTCACATCTTGGAGGAAGACAGATCCTGACTTCCCGATCTGTCAGTGAGCTACTTCTGGGAGTTCAGAAGTGGCAAGCACATGTCTGCACCTGGGACTGGTGGCCAAGGAGCTGCTTTCTCCTTGGGTCCAGAGGACCAGGACAGGCATGCCTTCTGCCCAGACTCCTTATTAGAGTGGAGGAAGCGCCAATACCCTAGTCCTACCGTCGTGTCTACTCCTTAGCCAGGTTTCCGTCTCTCTGCACAGAGAGCGTATGCCACTTGTCTTACCAGCGACCCGCTGTTGCTGACAGGGCCGGCTCTTTTGCTTGCGTCCGTTTCCGACAACAAGGCCAACGACTCCTTCTCTTCCCCGGGGCAGTGTGCTGCACCTTCCTCAGACATGCTCCAGGGTAGTGCAGTGACAGTCGTGTCGCTTTCTTGAGGCTCTTCCCACAGGGGCAGCCACTCTTCTCTCTCAGGCAGAGTGGATGCCGGGCATACACGATTTCGCTCCATGCAGGTTTATTACACCGTGCAGTGGAGACCAGCTCAGGCAAGCAGCAGCCGCATTCCACAGACCCGACTCTGATTTTCCAAGAATGCTGTGCTTTCCCAGAGGTGAAGCCCGGGCAAAGAGGTTTTTGCTCTACAGGAACGACTCTGATTTCCCAGAGACTGCTATGCTTTCGCAGAAGTTTTCAGCTTGCTGCGAACCGCACTTCGCTGCTGCTTCCTCAGCAAGGCATTGGGCGTTCGCTCTGTCCCGTCAGATGCGGAGAGCTGGTGCCTCTTGGGCCTTGCTTCCCGGGCTCCATGTTCGCGTCCTGGCTTCAATGAGCCAAGCCGAAATACGCAGATACAGTCAGAACCCTGCAGTAGCTTGCGTGGCCCAGGATGGCACTCTATACACACTACCATCTCCCGGTGTAGGCAACGCTAGGGCTTTTGCTATGGCGCTCAGGTGGACTCAAGTTCTAGGTCAGTGCCTTCCCCACAGGAGAGGAGAGGCAACAGGATCTTTCACACCGCCCGTACACTGGGATGGGGAGCAGTGAGGTACTTTCCCCACTACTTCCCCGGACACCCCGTGCATCCACGAACGCTTTCACATCTTGGCGTAAGGCGGCATATGACTGCCCGTTCTTTCAGGGACTTACTTCTGCGAGTTCAGGGTAGGCGCCTGGTGGCAAGCACATGTCTGCACCAGGGAAAGGTGGCCAAGGAGCTGCTTTCCCCTTAGGCGCAGGGGCACCGGAGAGGCATTCCTTCTGCCCAGACTCCTTCCTCAGAGTGGAGTATGCAACCCTGCCCTATTCGTCCCTTCCTTTCTCCTTCTCAGCCAAGTATCCTATTCTCCACACAGAGAGCGGGTGACACTTGTCTTGCCACCGGCCCACTTTCCCTCCCAGGGCAGACTCTCCTTGCTTCGTGACAACGAAGGCCAACGGCATCTTCTCTTCTCCCAGGGCGGCAATGCTGCACCTTCCCCAGACTTGTTCTTGGGGAGCTCAGTGACAGATGTGTCCCTTTCCTTAAGGCCCTTTGCAGATGTGCAACCACTCTTCTCGCTCAGGCAGAGCGGGGATGCTAGGGAAAGGAGAATTTCGCTCCATGCGGGATTCACCTATCGTGCTGTTGAGACTAGCTCAGGCAAGCAGCAGCAGCATTCCACAAACACGATCTGATTTCCCACCAAATGCTGTGCTTTCCCAGAGGAGATGCCCGGGGAAAAGAGGATTAGGCTGTATGCGGTTTTCTACCACCGTAAGACAGGGCTCCAGCAAGAAGCAGCAGCAGCCAGCAGATCCAAATCTGATTTCTCAGTGAATGCTGTGCTTTCGCAGAGGCTTTGGGCTTGGAGCGAACAGCACTACGCCTCTGTTTCTTCAGCCAGGCTTCAGTCGCGTCAGGGAAGAAGAGCTGCGGGAGAGCTGGTGCCTCTAGGGCCTTGCTTTTCCGGCTCCATGTTCGCGTCCTGGATTCAAACTGCCAAGGTGAAATAAGCGTACACAGCCTCCACCCTGCAGCAGCGTGCATGGCCTACGATGGCACTGTGCTCATAATGCCATCTCCCAGTGTAGGCAATGTCTGCCCTTTTGCTCTGGCGTTCAGGTGGGCAGGGGACTAGGCCAGTGCTTTCTCCAGCCGAGAAGAGACGCGACAGGATCAATGTACACCGCCCGCGCCCTGGGAATGGGAGTAATGGGTAACTGTTCCTCCTTCCCCGCGACACCCGCTGCCTCTGCCAATGCTACCACATCCTGAAGGAAGACGGCTTCTGACTGCCCGTTCCTCCTGGAGCTGTTACTGTGAGTTCAGGACAGGGCGCCTGGTAGCAAGCCCACTTCTGTCCTATGGACAGGTGGCCAAGTAGCTGCTGTCCCCTTGGGCCCAGAGGCTCAGGACAGTACAGCCTTCTGCCCAGACTCCTTCCTCAGAGTGGAGCACGCGCCCCTGCCATCATCATACCCTCTTATCTCTTTAGCAGCCAGGCGTCGGTCTCCCTGCACAGGACGCGGGTGACACTTGTCTTGCCACCGGCCCGCTCTTCTTGACAATGCCGGCTCTCCTGCTTCGCGACCTTTTCCCGACAATAAGGCCAACGGCTCCTTCTCTTCTCCCGGGAAGCATGCTGCACCTTCCCCAGACATGCTCCTGGGGGAGCGGTGTGACGGATGTGTCCCTTTCCTTAGGACTCTTCCCACAGGAGCAACCAAGCATCTCTCTCAGACAGAGGGGATGCCCGGGCAAAGAAGATTTTGCTCCATGCCGGTTTATTACACCGTGCTGTGGAGACTAGCTCAGACAAGCAGCAGCAACATCCCACAGATCTGACTCTGATATCCCGAAGAAAGCTGTGCTTTCCCAGAGGGGATGCCTGGGCAAAGAGGCTTTTGCTCTATGCGGATTTTTCCCACCGTGCTGCGAATACTAGGCTAAGGCAAGAAGCAAGAGCAGCCCACAGAACCGACTCTGATTTTCCAGTGACTGCTATGCTTTCGCAGAGGTTTTCAGCTTGGCGCGAACTGCACTTCTCTGATGTTCCTCAGCATGGCTTTGGGCGTTCGCTCTGTTCCATCATGGAAGAAGAGCTCTGGAGAGCTGGGGCCTCTTTGGCGTGTGGAGCACGTGTGCCTGCCCTAGTCATCCCCTTGTGTCTCCTTAGCAGCCAGGCTTCTATCTCTCCGCTCAGGGAGCGGGTGACACTTGTCTTCTTAGCAGCCAGGCTTCCTACTCTCCATACAAAGAGCGTGCTGTGGAGAATGTTGTGCTTTTCGCAGCACGGTGGGAAAAACCCGCATAGAGCGAAAGCCTCTTTGCCTGGGCATCCCCTCTGGGAAAGCACTGCATTCTTTGGGAAATAGAGTCAGGTCTGTGGGATGTTGCTGCTTGCCTGAGAAGGTCTCCACAGCACGGTGTCATAAACCCGCATGGAGCGAAATCCTCTTTGCCCCGACATCCCCACTGCCCGAGAGAGATGCGTGGTTGCGACTTTGGAAAGAGACTTAAGGAAAGGGATACGTCTGTCACTGCGCTCCACAGGAGCATGTCTGGGAAGGTGCAGAAGGCGGCCCAGGGACAAGAGAAGGCGCCTTTGGTGTTACTGTCCGGAAACGGTTGCGAAGCAGGACAGCCGGGCCTGTGAGGAACAGCGTGTCAGTGGCAAGACAAGTTTCACCAGCTACCTGTGCAGAGAAATGTGAGCCTGTCTGCTAAGGAGACACGAGAGGACAACTAGGACAGGGGCGCGTGCTCCACTCTGAGGAAGGAGTCTGAGCAGAAGGCAGGCCTGTCCTGTGCCTCTGGGCCCAAGGGGACATTAGCTCAGGGCCACCTGTCAAGAGGGCAGAAGTGGGATTGCCACCAGGCGCCCGGCCCTGAACTCACAGAAAGAGCTCCAGGAGGAACGGGCAGTTAGATGCCGTCCTCCAGGATGTGGAAGGGTTCGCGGAGGCACGGGGAGTCCGGGGAAGGAGTGGGGACAGCCCCCGACAGCTCCCCATCCCAGTGCACGGGCGGTGTGCAGGGATCCTGTTGCCGCTCCTCTCCTGTGTAAAAGGCACTGGCCTAGTCTCCGAAACAGCCTGAGCAACAGAGCAAAAGGCCAAGCCTTGCCTACGCCAGAAGATGGTAGTGTGCATAGAGTGCCATCCTAGGCCACGCACGCTGTTGCGGGTTGTGGCTGTGTCTGCTTAGTTCGTCCTGGAAGGGTGAACCCAGGGCGCGAACATGGAGCCTTGGAAAGCAAGGCCCAAGAGGCACCAGCTCTTCCATAGCTCTTCTTCCCTGACGCGACAGAGCGAACGCCCAAAGCCTTCCTGATGAAGCAGCAGCGAAGCGGTTCGCGCCAAGATCAAAACTATTGTGAAAGCATAGCAGTCGCTGGGAAATCAGAGTCGGTTCTGTGGGCTGCTCTTGCTGCCTGCCTTAGTCTAGTATTCACAGCATGGTGGGAGAAACCCTCACAGAACGACAGCCTCTTTGCCCGGGCATGCCCTCTGGCAAAGCCCAGCATTCTTTGGGAAATCAGAGTCGGGTCTGTGAGATGCTGCTGCAGTTTGCCTGAGGTAGTCTCCACAGCACGGTGTAATAAACCCGTGTGGAGCGAAATCCTCGTTGCCGGGCATCCCCTCTGCCTGAGAGAGAGGCTTGGTTGCGCTTGTGGGAAGAGCTTTAAGGAAAGGGACACGTCTGTCACTGCGCTCCCCAGGAGCATGTCTGGGGAAGGTGCAGCACGCTTCCCCGCAAGACGAGAAGGAGCCGTTGGCCTTGTTTTCCGAAACGGTCTTGAGCAGAAGAGTCGGTCCTGTCAGGAACAGCGGGCCGGTGGCAAGTCAAGTGTCACCCGCTCCCTTTGCGGAGAGACGGAAACCTGGCTGCTAAGGAGACACGTGGGGACGTCTAGAGCAAGGGCGCTTGCTCCACTGTGAGAAAGGAGTCTGGGCAGAAGGCATGCCTGTCCTGGGCCCCTGGGCCCAAGGAGCAGCAGCTCCTTGGCCACCTGTCACTTGTATAGGCATGTGCTTGCCACCAGGCACCTACGCTGAACTCGCGGATGTACCTCCCTGAAAGAACGGACCATCAGTAGCCGTCCTCCATGATGTGGAAGCGTTCGCGGAGCCACGGGTTGTCCCGGGAAGGAGTGAGGACAGTCCACCACTGCTCCCCATCCCAGTGCACAGCGGTGTGTAGGGATCCTGTCGCATCTCCTCTCCTGTGAGGAAGGCACTGGCCTAGTCCCCTATTCCGCGTGAGCGCAAGAGCAATTTGCCAAGCCTCGCCTACGCCAGGAGATGGTAGTGGGCATAGAGTGCCATCCTAGGCCACGCACGCTGCTGCATGGTTGTGACTGTGTCTGATTTGTTTGGCTTGGCAGTTTGAGTCCAGGACGCGAAAATGGAGCCCGGGAAAGCAAAGCCAAGGAGGAATTAGCTCTCCCGCAGCACTTCTTCCCTGACGCGAAAGATCGAACGCCTAAAGCCTTGCTGAGGAAGCAGCGCCAAAGTGCTGTTGACTCCAAGCCCAAAGCCTCTGCGAAAGCACAGCATTGGCTGAGAAATCAGAGTGGGTTCTGCTGACTTCTGCTGCTGCTTGCCTGAGCCCAGTCTCACGGTGGGAGATACCCGTATAGAGCGAAAGCCTCTTTGCCCGGGCATCTCCTCTGGGAAAGCACAGCCTTCATTGGGAAATTAGAATCGTATTGGTGGGATCCTGCTGCTTGCCTGAGCTAGTCTCCGCAGCACGGTAGATGAAACCCGCATGGAGCGAAATTCTCCTTGCCTTAGCATCCCATCTGCCTGAGAAAGAAGCTTGGTTGCACATCTGGAAAGGGCCTTAAGGAAAGGGACACGTCTGTCACGGCGCTCCCCAAGAGCATGTCTGAAGAAGGTGCAACACGCTTCCCGGGAGAAGGAGCCTTTGGCATTGTTGTCGGGAAACAGTGGCAAAGCAGGAGATCCTGCCATGGCAGGAACAGCAGGCGGGTGGCAAGACAATTGTCACCAGCTCCCTGTGCAGAGAGAATGTAGCCTCGATCATAAGGAGATATGAGGGGACGACTAGGGCAGGCGCGCGAGCTCTACTCTGAGGAAGGAGTCTGGGCAGAAGGCAGGCCTGTCCTGTGCCTCTGGTCCCAAGGGGACAGCATCTCCTTAGCCACCTGTCCCTAGGGCAGACTTGAGCTTGCCACCAGACGCCTCACCCCGAACTCGCCGAAACAACTCTGGAGAAATGGGCAGTCAGATGCCCTCTTCCTCCATGATGTGGCAGCGTTTTTTCGTGGCAATGGGTATGCCGGGGAAGGAGTGGGAACAGTCCCCCACAGCTCCCCATCCCTGTGCACGTGCGGTGTGCAGGAATCCTGTCCTCTGTCCTCTCCTGTAAGGAAGGCACTGGCCTAGTTTCCAAAACAGCTTGTGCAACAGAGCAAAAGGCCAAACCTTCCCTACACCAGAGGATGGTAGTGTGCTTAGAGTGCCATCCTAGGCCACGCTCGCTGCTGCGGGTTTTGTCTGTGTCTGCTTAGTTCGTCCTGGAAGCGTGAACCCAGGGCGCGAACATGGAGCCCTGGAAAGCAAGGCCCAAGAGGCACCAGCTCTTCCGTAGCTCTTCTTCCCTGACGCGACAGAGCGAACATCCAAAGCCTTCCTGAGGAAGCAGCAGTGAAGCGGTTCGCGCCAAGATCAAAACTATTGTGAAAGCATAGCAGTCGCTGGGAAATCAGAGTCGGATCTGTGGGATGCTCTTGCTGCCTGCCTTAGTCTAGTATTCACAGCACGGTGGTGGAAACCCTCATAGAATGAAAGCTTCTTTGCCCGGGTATGCCCTCTAGCAAAGCCCAGCATTCTTTGGGAAATCAGAGTTGGGTCTGTGGGATGCTGCTTCTGTTTGCCTGAGCTAGTCTCCACGGCAAGGTGTAATAAACCAGCATGGAGCGAAATCCTCGTTGCCGGACATCCCCTCTGCCTGAGAGAGATGTTTGGTTGCGCTTGTGGGAAGAGCTTAAAGAAAAGGGACACGTCTGTCACTGCGCTCCCCAGGAGCATGTCTGGGGAAGGTGCAGCATGCTTCCCGGGAGAAGAGAAGGAGCCGTTGGCTTTGTTTTCAGAAACGGTTTCGAAGCAGGAGAGCCGGTCCTGTCAGGATTGCGGGCCGGTGGCAAGACAAATGTCACAAGCTCCCTGTACAGAGAGATGGAAACTGGCTGCTAAGGAGACACGTGGGGATAACTAGCGCAAGGGCGCTTGCTCCACTGTGAGGAAGGAGTCTGGGCAGATGGCATGCCTGTCCTGGGCCCCTGGGCCCAAGGGGCAGGAGCTCCTTGGCCACCTGTCACTTGTGAAGACATGTGCTTGCCACCAGACGCCTACGCTTAATTCGCAGATGTAGCTCCCTGAAAGAACGGACCATCAGTAGCCGTCGTCCCTGATGTCGAAGCGTTCGCGGAAGGCACGGGTTGTCCCGGGAAGGAGTGAGGACAGTCCTCCACAACTCCCCATCCTAGTGCACGGGGGGTGTACAGGGATTTTGTCCCCTCTCCTCTTTTGTAAGGAAGGAACTGGCTTAGTCTCCTATTCCACCTGAGCTCCAGATCAAAATGCCACGACTCGCTTACGCCAGGAGATGGTAGTGGGCATAGAGATCCATCCAAGGCCACGCACGCTGCTCCAGGGTTGTGACTGTGTCTGATTTGTTTGGCTTGGCATTTTGAATCCAGGACGCGAAAATGGAGCCCGGGAAAGCAAAGCCAAGGAGGAAACCCGCATGGAGCGAAATTCTCCTTGCCCTAGCATCCCATCTGCCTGAGAAAGAAGCGTGGTTTACAAAGGTGAACCAAACATGTATCTCAGGCAAAGCGGATGCCGGGGCAAAGAGGATTTCGCTCCGTGTGGGTCTATTACACAGTGCTGTGGAGACTAGTTCAGGCAAGCCGCAGCAGCATCCCGCAGACCCGACTCTGACTTCCCAAAGAATGCTGTGCTCACGCAGAATCGGGGACTAGGCCAGTGCTTTCTCCACAGGAGAGGAGAGCCGACAGCATCTCGGCACACCGCCCTTGCACTAGGTTGAGGAGCAGTGACGGACTGTCCCCACTCCTTCCCCGGACACCCAGTGCATCCTTGAACGCTTTCACATCTTGGAGGAAGACAGATCCTGACTTCCCGATCTGTCAGGGAGCTACTTCTGGGAGTTCAGAAGTGGCAAGCACATGTCTGCACCTGGGACTGGTGGCCAAGGAGCTGCTTTCTCCTTGGGTCCAGAGGACCAGGACAGGCATGCCTTCTGCCCAGACTCCTTATTAGAGTGGAGGAAGCGCCAATACCCTAGTCCTACCGTCGTGTCTACTCCTTAGCCAGGTTTCCGTCTCTCTGCACAGAGAGCGTATGCCACTTGTCTTACCAGCGACCCGCTGTTGCTGACAGGGCCGGCTCTTTTGCTTGCGTCCGTTTCCGACAACAAGGCCAACGACTCCTTCTCTTCCCCGGGGCAGTGTGCTGCACCTTCCTCAGACATGCTCCAGGGTAGTGCAGTGACAGTCGTGTCGCTTTCTTGAGGCTCTTCCCACAGGGGCAGCCACTCTTCTCTCTCAGGCAGAGTGGATGCCGGGCATACACGATTTCGCTCCATGCAGGTTTATTACACCGTGCAGTGGAGACCAGCTCAGGCAAGCAGCAGCCGCATTCCACAGACCCGACTCTGATTTTCCAAGAATGCTGTGCTTTCCCAGAGGTGAAGCCCGGGCAAAGAGGTTTTTGCTCTACAGGAACGACTCTGATTTCCCAGAGACTGCTATGCTTTCGCAGAAGTTTTCAGCTTGCTGCGAACCGCACTTCGCTGCTGCTTCCTCAGCAAGGCATTGGGCGTTCGCTCTGTCCCGTCAGATGCGGAGAGCTGGTGCCTCTTGGGCCTTGCTTCCCGGGCTCCATGTTCGCGTCCTGGCTTCAATGAGCCAAGCCGAAATACGCAGATACAGTCAGAACCCTGCAGTAGCTTGCGTGGCCCAGGATGGCACTCTATACACACTACCATCTCCCGGTGTAGGCAACGCTAGGGCTTTTGCTATGGCGCTCAGGTGGACTCAAGTTCTAGGTCAGTGCCTTCCCCACAGGAGAGGAGAGGCAACAGGATCTTTCACACCGCCCGTACACTGGGATGGGGAGCAGTGAGGTACTTTCCCCACTACTTCCCCGGACACCCCGTGCATCCACGAACGCTTTCACATCTTGGCGTAAGGCGGCATATGACTGCCCGTTCTTTCAGGGACTTACTTCTGCGAGTTCAGGGTAGGCGCCTGGTGGCAAGCACATGTCTGCACCAGGGAAAGGTGGCCAAGGAGCTGCTTTCCCCTTAGGCGCAGGGGCACCGGAGAGGCATTCCTTCTGCCCAGACTCCTTCCTCAGAGTGGAGTATGCAACCCTGCCCTATTCGTCCCTTCCTTTCTCCTTCTCAGCCAAGTATCCTATTCTCCACACAGAGAGCGGGTGACACTTGTCTTGCCACCGGCCCACTTTCCCTCCCAGGGCAGACTCTCCTTGCTTCGTGACAACGAAGGCCAACGGCATCTTCTCTTCTCCCAGGGCGGCAATGCTGCACCTTCCCCAGACTTGTTCTTGGGGAGCTCAGTGACAGATGTGTCCCTTTCCTTAAGGCCCTTTGCAGATGTGCAACCACTCTTCTCGCTCAGGCAGAGCGGGGATGCTAGGGAAAGGAGAATTTCGCTCCATGCGGGATTCACCTATCGTGCTGTTGAGACTAGCTCAGGCAAGCAGCAGCAGCATTCCACAAACACGATCTGATTTCCCACCAAATGCTGTGCTTTCCCAGAGGAGATGCCCGGGGAAAAGAGGATTAGGCTGTATGCGGTTTTCTACCACCGTAAGACAGGGCTCCAGCAAGAAGCAGCAGCAGCCAGCAGATCCAAATCTGATTTCTCAGTGAATGCTGTGCTTTCGCAGAGGCTTTGGGCTTGGAGCGAACAGCACTACGCCTCTGTTTCTTCAGCCAGGCTTCAGTCGCGTCAGGGAAGAAGAGCTGCGGGAGAGCTGGTGCCTCTAGGGCCTTGCTTTTCCGGCTCCATGTTCGCGTCCTGGATTCAAACTGCCAAGGTGAAATAAGCGTACACAGCCTCCACCCTGCAGCAGCGTGCATGGCCTACGATGGCACTGTGCTCATAATGCCATCTCCCAGTGTAGGCAATGTCTGCCCTTTTGCTCTGGCGTTCAGGTGGGCAGGGGACTAGGCCAGTGCTTTCTCCAGCCGAGAAGAGACGCGACAGGATCAATGTACACCGCCCGCGCCCTGGGAATGGGAGTAATGGGTAACTGTTCCTCCTTCCCCGCGACACCCGCTGCCTCTGCCAATGCTACCACATCCTGAAGGAAGACGGCTTCTGACTGCCCGTTCCTCCTGGAGCTGTTACTGTGAGTTCAGGACAGGGCGCCTGGTAGCAAGCCCACTTCTGTCCTATGGACAGGTGGCCAAGTAGCTGCTGTCCCCTTGGGCCCAGAGGCTCAGGACAGTACAGCCTTCTGCCCAGACTCCTTCCTCAGAGTGGAGCACGCGCCCCTGCCATCATCATACCCTCTTATCTCTTTAGCAGCCAGGCGTCGGTCTCCCTGCACAGGACGCGGGTGACACTTGTCTTGCCACCGGCCCGCTCTTCTTGACACTGCCGGCTCTCCTGCTTCGCGACCTTTTCCCGACAATAAGGCCAACGGCTCCTTCTCTTCTCCCGGGAAGCATGCTGCACCTTCCCCAGACATGCTCCTGGGGGAGCGGTGTGACGGATGTGTCCCTTTCCTTAGGACTCTTCCCACAGGAGCAACCAAGCATCTCTCTCAGGCAGAGGGGATGCCCGGGCAAAGAAGATTTTGCTCCATGCCGGTTTATTACACCGTGCTGTGGAGATTAGCTCAGACAAGCAGCAGCAACATCCCACAGATCTGACTCTGATATCCCGAAGAAAGCTGTGCTTTCCCAGAGGGGATGCCTGGGCAAAGAGGCTTTTGCTCTATGCGGATTTTTCCCACCGTGCTGCGAATACTAGGCTAAGGCAAGAAGCAAGAGCAGCCCACAGAACCGACTCTGATTTTCCAGTGACTGCTATGCTTTCGCAGAGGTTTTCAGCTTGGCGCGAACTGCACTTCTCTGATGTTCCTCAGCATGGCTTTGGGCGTTCGCTCTGTTCCATCATGGAAGAAGAGCTCTGGAGAGCTGGGGCCTCTTTGGCGTGTGGAGCACGCGTGCCTGCCCTAGTCATCCCCTTGTGTCTCCTTAGCAGCCAGGCTTCTATCTCTCCGCTCAGGGAGCGGGTGACACTTGTCTTCTTAGCAGCCAGGCTTCCTACTCTCCATACAAAGAGCGTGCTGTGGAGAATGTTGTGCTTTTCGCAGCACGGTGGGAAAAACCCGCATAGAGCGAAAGCCTCTTTGCCTGGGCATCCCCTCTGGGAAAGCACTGCATTCTTTGGGAAATAGAGTCAGGTCTGTGGGATGTTGCTGCTTGCCTGAGAAGGTCTCCACAGCACGGTGTCATAAACCCGCATGGAGCGAAATCCTCTTTGCCCCGGCATCCCCACTGCCCGAGAGAGATGCGTGGTTGCGACTTTGGAAAGAGACTTAAGGAAAGGGATACGTCTGTCACTGCGCTCCACAGGAGCATGTCTGGGAAGGTGCAGAAGGCGGCCCAGGGACAAGAGAAGGCGCCTTTGGTGTTACTGTCCGGAAACGGTTGCGAAGCAGGACAGCCGGGCCTGTGAGGAACAGCGTGTCAGTGGCAAGACAAGTTTCACCAGCTACCTGTGCAGAGAAATGTGAGCCTGTCTGCTAAGGAGACACGAGAGGACAACTAGGACAGGGGCGCGTGCTCCACTCTGAGGAAGGAGTCTGAGCAGAAGGCAGGCCTGTCCTGTGCCTCTGGGCCCAAGGGGACATTAGCTCAGGGCCACCTGTCAAGAGGGCAGAAGTGGGATTGCCACCAGGCGCCCGGCCCTGAACTCACAGAAAGAGCTCCAGGAGGAACGGGCAGTTAGATGCCGTCCTCCAGGATGTGGAAGGGTTCGCGGAGGCACGGGGAGTCCGGGGAAGGAGTGGGGACAGCCCCCGACAGCTCCCCATCCCAGTGCACGGGCGGTGTGCAGGGATCCTGTTGCCGCTCCTCTCCTGTGTAAAAGGCACTGGCCTAGTCTCCGAAACAGCCTGAGCAACAGAGCAAAAGGCCAAGCCTTGCCTACGCCAGAAGATGGTAGTGTGCATAGAGTGCCATCCTAGGCCACGCACGCTGTTGCGGGTTGTGGCTGTGTCTGCTTAGTTCGTCCTGGAAGGGTGAACCCAGGGCGCGAACATGGAGCCTTGGAAAGCAAGGCCCAAGAGGCACCAGCTCTTCCATAGCTCTTCTTCCCTGACGCGACAGAGCAAACGCCCAAAGCCTTCCTGATGAAGCAGCAGCGAAGCGGTTCGCGCCAAGATGAAAACTATTGTGAAAGCATAGCAGTCGCTGGGAAATCAGAGTCGGTTCTGTGGGCTGCTCTTGCTGCCTGCCTTAGTCTAGTATTCACAGCATGGTGGGAGAAACCCTCACAGAATGACAGCCTCTTTGCCCGGGCATGCCCTCTGGCAAAGCCCAGCATTCTTTGGGAAATCAGAGTCGGGTCTGTGAGATGCTGCTGCTGTTTGCCTGAGGTAGTCTCCACAGCACGGTGTAATAAACCCGTGTGGAGCGAAATCCTCGTTGCCGGGCATCCCCTCTGCCTGAGAGAGATGCTTGGTTGCGCTTGTGGGAAGAGCTTTAAGGAAAGGGACACGTCTGTCACTGCGCTCCCCAGGAGCATGTCTGGGGAAGGTGCAGCACGCTTCCCCGCAAGACGAGAAGGAGCCGTTGGCCTTGTTTTCCGAAACGGTCTTGAGCAGAAGAGTCGGTCCTGTCAGGAACAGCGGGCCGGTGGCAAGTCAAGTGTCACCCGCTCCCTTTGCGGAGAGACGGAAACCTGGCTGCTAAGGAGACACGTGGGGACGTCTAGAGCAAGGGCGCTTGCTCCACTGTGAGAAAGGAGTCTGGGCAGAAGGCATGCCTGTCCTGGGCCCCTGGGCCCAAGGAGCAGCAGCTCCTTGGCCACCTGTCACTTGTATAGGCATGTGCTTGCCACCAGGCACCTACGCTGAACTCGCGGATGTACCTCCCTGAAAGAACGGACCATCAGTAGCCGTCCTCCATGATGTGGAAGCGTTCGCGGAGCCACGGGTTGTCCCGGGAAGGAGTGAGGACAGTCCACCACTGCTCCCCATCCCAGTGCACAGCGGTGTGTAGGGATCCTGTCGCATCTCCTCTCCTGTGAGGAAGGCACTGGCCTAGTCCCCTATTCCGCGTGAGCGCAAGAGCAATTTGCCAAGCCTCGCCTACGCCAGGAGATGGTAGTGGGCATAGAGTGCCATCCTAGGCCACGCACGCTGCTGCATGGTTGTGACTGTGTCTGATTTGTTTGGCTTGGCAGTTTGAGTCCAGGACGCGAAAATGGAGCCCGGGAAAGCAAAGCCAAGGAGGAATTAGCTCTCCCGCAGCACTTCTTCCCTGACGCGAAAGATCGAACGCCTAAAGCCTTGCTGAGGAAGCAGCGCCAAAGTGCTGTTGACTCCAAGCCAAAAGCCTCTGCGAAAGCACAGCATTGGCTGAGAAATCAGAGTGGGTTCTGCTGACTTCTGCTGCTGCTTGCCTGAGCCCAGTCTCACGGTGGGAGATACCCGTATAGAGCGAAAGCCTCTTTGCCCGGGCATCTCCTCTGGGAAAGCACAGCCTTCATTGGGAAATTAGAATCGTATTGGTGGGATCCTGCTGCTTGCCTGAGCTAGTCTCCGCAGCACGGTAGATGAAACCCGCATGGAGCGAAATTCTCCTTGCCTTAGCATCCCATCTGCCTGAGAAAGAAGCTTGGTTGCACATCTGGAAAGGGCCTTAAGGAAAGGGACACGTCTGTCACGGCGCTCCCCAAGAGCATGTCTGAAGAAGGTGCAACACGCTTCCCGGGAGAAGGAGCCTTTGGCATTGTTGTCGGGAAACAGTGGCAAAGCAGGAGATCCTGCCATGGCAGGAACAGCAGGCGGGTGGCAAGACAATTGTCACCAGCTCCCTGTGCAGAGAGAATGTAGCCTCGATCATAAGGAGATATGAGGGGACGACTAGGGCAGGCGCGCGAGCTCTACTCTGAGGAAGGAGTCTGGGCAGAAGGCAGGCCTGTCCTGTGCCTCTGGTCCCAAGGGGACAGCATCTCCTTAGCCACCTGTCCCTAGGGCAGACTTGAGCTTGCCACCAGACGCCTCACCCCGAACTCGCCGAAACAACTCTGGAGAAATGGGCAGTCAGATGCCCTCTTCCTCCATGATGTGGCAGCGTTTTTTCGTGGCAATGGGTATGCCGGGGAAGGAGTGGGAACAGTCCCCCACAGCTCCCCATCCCTGTGCACGTGCGGTGTGCAGGAATCCTGTCCTCTGTCCTCTCCTGTAAGGAAGGCACTGGCCTAGTTTCCAAAACAGCTTGTGCAACAGAGCAAAAGGCCAAACCTTCCCTACACCAGAGGATGGTAGTGTGCTTAGAGTGCCATCCTAGGCCACGCTCGCTGCTGCGGGTTTTGTCTGTGTCTGCTTAGTTCGTCCTGGAAGCGTGAACCCAGGGCGCGAACATGGAGCCCTGGAAAGCAAGGCCCAAGAGGCACCAGCTCTTCCGTAGCTCTTCTTCCCTGACGCGACAGAGCGAACATCCAAAGCCTTCCTGAGGAAGCAGCAGTGAAGCGGTTCGCGCCAAGATCAAAACTATTGTGAAAGCATAGCAGTCGCTGGGAAATCAGAGTCGGTTCTGTGGGCTGCTCTTGCTGCCTGCCTTAGTCTAGTATTCACAGCATGGTGGGAGAAACCCTCACAGAACGACAGCCTCTTTGCCCGGGCATGCCCTCTGGCAAAGCCCAGCATTCTTTGGGAAATCAGAGTCGGGTCTGTGAGATGCTGCTGCAGTTTGCCTGAGGTAGTCTCCACAGCACGGTGTAATAAACCCGTGTGGAGCGAAATCCTCGTTGCCGGGCATCCCCTCTGCCTGAGAGAGAGGCTTGGTTGCGCTTGTGGGAAGAGCTTTAAGGAAAGGGACACGTCTGTCACTGCGCTCCCCAGGAGCATGTCTGGGGAAGGTGCAGCACGCTTCCCCGCAAGACGAGAAGGAGCCGTTGGCCTTGTTTTCCGAAACGGTCTTGAGCAGAAGAGTCGGTCCTGTCAGGAACAGCGGGCCGGTGGCAAGTCAAGTGTCACCCGCTCCCTTTGCGGAGAGACGGAAACCTGGCTGCTAAGGAGACACGTGGGGACGTCTAGAGCAAGGGCGCTTGCTCCACTGTGAGAAAGGAGTCTGGGCAGAAGGCATGCCTGTCCTGGGCCCCTGGGCCCAAGGAGCAGCAGCTCCTTGGCCACCTGTCACTTGTATAGGCATGTGCTTGCCACCAGGCACCTACGCTGAACTCGCGGATGTACCTCCCTGAAAGAACGGACCATCAGTAGCCGTCCTCCATGATGTGGAAGCGTTCGCGGAGCCACGGGTTGTCCCGGGAAGGAGTGAGGACAGTCCACCACTGCTCCCCATCCCAGTGCACAGCGGTGTGTAGGGATCCTGTCGCATCTCCTCTCCTGTGAGGAAGGCACTGGCCTAGTCCCCTATTCCGCGTGAGCGCAAGAGCAATTTGCCAAGCCTCGCCTACGCCAGGAGATGGTAGTGGGCATAGAGTGCCATCCTAGGCCACGCACGCTGCTGCATGGTTGTGACTGTGTCTGATTTGTTTGGCTTGGCAGTTTGAGTCCAGGACGCGAAAATGGAGCCCGGGAAAGCAAAGCCAAGGAGGAATTAGCTCTCCCGCAGCACTTCTTCCCTGACGCGAAAGATCGAACGCCTAAAGCCTTGCTGAGGAAGCAGCGCCAAAGTGCTGTTGACTCCAAGCCCAAAGCCTCTGCGAAAGCACAGCATTGGCTGAGAAATCAGAGTGGGTTCTGCTGACTTCTGCTGCTGCTTGCCTGAGCCCAGTCTCACGGTGGGAGATACCCGTATAGAGCGAAAGCCTCTTTGCCCGGGCATCTCCTCTGGGAAAGCACAGCCTTCATTGGGAAATTAGAATCGTATTGGTGGGATCCTGCTGCTTGCCTGAGCTAGTCTCCGCAGCACGGTAGATGAAACCCGCATGGAGCGAAATTCTCCTTGCCTTAGCATCCCATCTGCCTGAGAAAGAAGCTTGGTTGCACATCTGGAAAGGGCCTTAAGGAAAGGGACACGTCTGTCACGGCGCTCCCCAAGAGCATGTCTGAAGAAGGTGCAACACGCTTCCCGGGAGAAGGAGCCTTTGGCATTGTTGTCGGGAAACAGTGGCAAAGCAGGAGATCCTGCCATGGCAGGAACAGCAGGCGGGTGGCAAGACAATTGTCACCAGCTCCCTGTGCAGAGAGAATGTAGCCTCGATCATAAGGAGATATGAGGGGACGACTAGGGCAGGCGCGCGAGCTCTACTCTGAGGAAGGAGTCTGGGCAGAAGGCAGGCCTGTCCTGTGCCTCTGGTCCCAAGGGGACAGCATCTCCTTAGCCACCTGTCCCTAGGGCAGACTTGAGCTTGCCACCAGACGCCTCACCCCGAACTCGCCGAAACAACTCTGGAGAAATGGGCAGTCAGATGCCCTCTTCCTCCATGATGTGGCAGCGTTTTTTCGTGGCAATGGGTATGCCGGGGAAGGAGTGGGAACAGTCCCCCACAGCTCCCCATCCCTGTGCACGTGCGGTGTGCAGGAATCCTGTCCTCTGTCCTCTCCTGTAAGGAAGGCACTGGCCTAGTTTCCAAAACAGCTTGTGCAACAGAGCAAAAGGCCAAACCTTCCCTACACCAGAGGATGGTAGTGTGCTTAGAGTGCCATCCTAGGCCACGCTCGCTGCTGCGGGTTTTGTCTGTGTCTGCTTAGTTCGTCCTGGAAGCGTGAACCCAGGGCGCGAACATGGAGCCCTGGAAAGCAAGGCCCAAGAGGCACCAGCTCTTCCGTAGCTCTTCTTCCCTGACGCGACAGAGCGAACATCCAAAGCCTTCCTGAGGAAGCAGCAGTGAAGCGGTTCGCGCCAAGATCAAAACTATTGTGAAAGCATAGCAGTCGCTGGGAAATCAGAGTCGGATCTGTGGGATGCTCTTGCTGCCTGCCTTAGTCTAGTATTCACAGCACGGTGGTGGAAACCCTCATAGAATGAAAGCTTCTTTGCCCGGGTATGCCCTCTAGCAAAGCCCAGCATTCTTTGGGAAATCAGAGTTGGGTCTGTGGGATGCTGCTTCTGTTTGCCTGAGCTAGTCTCCACGGCAAGGTGTAATAAACCAGCATGGAGCGAAATCCTCGTTGCCGGACATCCCCTCTGCCTGAGAGAGATGTTTGGTTGCGCTTGTGGGAAGAGCTTAAAGAAAAGGGACACGTCTGTCACTGCGCTCCCCAGGAGCATGTCTGGGGAAGGTGCAGCATGCTTCCCGGGAGAAGAGAAGGAGCCGTTGGCTTTGTTTTCAGAAACGGTTTCGAAGCAGGAGAGCCGGTCCTGTCAGGATTGCGGGCCGGTGGCAAGACAAATGTCACAAGCTCCCTGTACAGAGAGATGGAAACTGGCTGCTAAGGAGACACGTGGGGATAACTAGCGCAAGGGCGCTTGCTCCACTGTGAGGAAGGAGTCTGGGCAGATGGCATGCCTGTCCTGGGCCCCTGGGCCCAAGGGGCAGGAGCTCCTTGGCCACCTGTCACTTGTGAAGACATGTGCTTGCCACCAGACGCCTACGCTTAATTCGCAGATGTAGCTCCCTGAAAGAACGGACCATCAGTAGCCGTCGTCCCTGATGTCGAAGCGTTCGCGGAAGGCACGGGTTGTCCCGGGAAGGAGTGAGGACAGTCCTCCACAACTCCCCATCCTAGTGCACGGGGGGTGTACAGGGATTTTGTCCCCTCTCCTCTTTTGTAAGGAAGGAACTGGCTTAGTCTCCTATTCCACCTGAGCTCCAGATCAAAATGCCACGACTCGCTTACGCCAGGAGATGGTAGTGGGCATAGAGATCCATCCAAGGCCACGCACGCTGCTCCAGGGTTGTGACTGTGTCTGATTTGTTTGGCTTGGCATTTTGAATCCAGGACGCGAAAATGGAGCCCGGGAAAGCAAAGCCAAGGAGGAAACCCGCATGGAGCGAAATTCTCCTTGCCCTAGCATCCCATCTGCCTGAGAAAGAAGCGTGGTTTACAAAGGTGAACCAAACATGTATCTCAGGCAAAGCGGATGCCGGGGCAAAGAGGATTTCGCTCCGTGTGGGTCTATTACACAGTGCTGTGGAGACTAGTTCAGGCAAGCCGCAGCAGCATCCCGCAGACCCGACTCTGACTTCCCAAAGAATGCTGTGCTCACGCAGAATCGGGGACTAGGCCAGTGCTTTCTCCACAGGAGAGGAGAGCCGACAGCATCTCGGCACACCGCCCTTGCACTAGGTTGAGGAGCAGTGACGGACTGTCCCCACTCCTTCCCCGGACACCCAGTGCATCCTTGAACGCTTTCACATCTTGGAGGAAGACAGATCCTGACTTCCCGATCTGTCAGGGAGCTACTTCTGGGAGTTCAGAAGTGGCAAGCACATGTCTGCACCTGGGACTGGTGGCCAAGGAGCTGCTTTCTCCTTGGGTCCAGAGGACCAGGACAGGCATGCCTTCTGCCCAGACTCCTTATTAGAGTGGAGGAAGCGCCAATACCCTAGTCCTACCGTCGTGTCTACTCCTTAGCCAGGTTTCCGTCTCTCTGCACAGAGAGCGTATGCCACTTGTCTTACCAGCGACCCGCTGTTGCTGACAGGGCCGGCTCTTTTGCTTGCGTCCGTTTCCGACAACAAGGCCAACGACTCCTTCTCTTCCCCGGGGCAGTGTGCTGCACCTTCCTCAGACATGCTCCAGGGTAGTGCAGTGACAGTCGTGTCGCTTTCTTGAGGCTCTTCCCACAGGGGCAGCCACTCTTCTCTCTCAGGCAGAGTGGATGCCGGGCATACACGATTTCGCTCCATGCAGGTTTATTACACCGTGCAGTGGAGACCAGCTCAGGCAAGCAGCAGCCGCATTCCACAGACCCGACTCTGATTTTCCAAGAATGCTGTGCTTTCCCAGAGGTGAAGCCCGGGCAAAGAGGTTTTTGCTCTACAGGAACGACTCTGATTTCCCAGAGACTGCTATGCTTTCGCAGAAGTTTTCAGCTTGCTGCGAACCGCACTTCGCTGCTGCTTCCTCAGCAAGGCATTGGGCGTTCGCTCTGTCCCGTCAGATGCGGAGAGCTGGTGCCTCTTGGGCCTTGCTTCCCGGGCTCCATGTTCGCGTCCTGGCTTCAATGAGCCAAGCCGAAATACGCAGATACAGTCAGAACCCTGCAGTAGCTTGCGTGGCCCAGGATGGCACTCTATACACACTACCATCTCCCGGTGTAGGCAACGCTAGGGCTTTTGCTATGGCGCTCAGGTGGACTCAAGTTCTAGGTCAGTGCCTTCCCCACAGGAGAGGAGAGGCAACAGGATCTTTCACACCGCCCGTACACTGGGATGGGGAGCAGTGAGGTACTTTCCCCACTACTTCCCCGGACACCCCGTGCATCCACGAACGCTTTCACATCTTGGCGTAAGGCGGCATATGACTGCCCGTTCTTTCAGGGACTTACTTCTGCGAGTTCAGGGTAGGCGCCTGGTGGCAAGCACATGTCTGCACCAGGGAAAGGTGGCCAAGGAGCTGCTTTCCCCTTAGGCGCAGGGGCACCGGAGAGGCATTCCTTCTGCCCAGACTCCTTCCTCAGAGTGGAGTATGCAACCCTGCCCTATTCGTCCCTTCCTTTCTCCTTCTCAGCCAAGTATCCTATTCTCCACACAGAGAGCGGGTGACACTTGTCTTGCCACCGGCCCACTTTCCCTCCCAGGGCAGACTCTCCTTGCTTCGTGACAACGAAGGCCAACGGCATCTTCTCTTCTCCCAGGGCGGCAATGCTGCACCTTCCCCAGACTTGTTCTTGGGGAGCTCAGTGACAGATGTGTCCCTTTCCTTAAGGCCCTTTGCAGATGTGCAACCACTCTTCTCGCTCAGGCAGAGCGGGGATGCTAGGGAAAGGAGAATTTCGCTCCATGCGGGATTCACCTATCGTGCTGTTGAGACTAGCTCAGGCAAGCAGCAGCAGCATTCCACAAACACGATCTGATTTCCCACCAAATGCTGTGCTTTCCCAGAGGAGATGCCCGGGGAAAAGAGGATTAGGCTGTATGCGGTTTTCTACCACCGTAAGACAGGGCTCCAGCAAGAAGCAGCAGCAGCCAGCAGATCCAAATCTGATTTCTCAGTGAATGCTGTGCTTTCGCAGAGGCTTTGGGCTTGGAGCGAACAGCACTACGCCTCTGTTTCTTCAGCCAGGCTTCAGTCGCATCAGGGAAGAAGAGCTGCGGGAGAGCTGGTGCCTCTAGGGCCTTGCTTTTCCGGCTCCATGTTCGCGTCCTGGATTCAAACTGCCAAGGTGAAATAAGCGTACACAGCCTCCACCCTGCAGCAGCGTGCATGGCCTACGATGGCACTGTGCTCATAATGCCATCTCCCAGTGTAGGCAATGTCTGCCCTTTTGCTCTGGCGTTCAGGTGGGCAGGGGACTAGGCCAGTGCTTTCTCCAGCCGAGAAGAGACGCGACAGGATCAATGTACACCGCCCGCGCCCTGGGAATGGGAGTAATGGGTAACTGTTCCTCCTTCCCCGCGACACCCGCTGCCTCTGCCAATGCTACCACATCCTGAAGGAAGACGGCTTCTGACTGCCCGTTCCTCCTGGAGCTGTTACTGTGAGTTCAGGACAGGGCGCCTGGTAGCAAGCCCACTTCTGTCCTATGGACAGGTGGCCAAGTAGCTGCTGTCCCCTTGGGCCCAGAGGCTCAGGACAGTACAGCCTTCTGCCCAGACTCCTTCCTCAGAGTGGAGCACGCGCCCCTGCCATCATCATACCCTCTTATCTCTTTAGCAGCCAGGCGTCGGTCTCCCTGCACAGGACGCGGGTGACACTTGTCTTGCCACCGGCCCGCTCTTCTTGACACTGCCGGCTCTCCTGCTTCGCGACCTTTTCCCGACAATAAGGCCAACGGCTCCTTCTCTTCTCCCGGGAAGCATGCTGCACCTTCCCCAGACATGCTCCTGGGGGAGCGGTGTGACGGATGTGTCCCTTTCCTTAGGACTCTTCCCACAGGAGCAACCAAGCATCTCTCTCAGGCAGAGGGGATGCCCGGGCAAAGAAGATTTTGCTCCATGCCGGTTTATTACACCGTGCTGTGGAGATTAGCTCAGACAAGCAGCAGCAACATCCCACAGATCTGACTCTGATATCCCGAAGAAAGCTGTGCTTTCCCAGAGGGGATGCCTGGGCAAAGAGGCTTTTGCTCTATGCGGATTTTTCCCACCGTGCTGCGAATACTAGGCTAAGGCAAGAAGCAAGAGCAGCCCACAGAACCGACTCTGATTTTCCAGTGACTGCTATGCTTTCGCAGAGGTTTTCAGCTTGGCGCGAACTGCACTTCTCTGATGTTCCTCAGCATGGCTTTGGGCGTTCGCTCTGTTCCATCATGGAAGAAGAGCTCTGGAGAGCTGGGGCCTCTTTGGCGTGTGGAGCACGCGTGCCTGCCCTAGTCATCCCCTTGTGTCTCCTTAGCAGCCAGGCTTCTATCTCTCCGCTCAGGGAGCGGGTGACACTTGTCTTCTTAGCAGCCAGGCTTCCTACTCTCCATACAAAGAGCGTGCTGTGGAGAATGTTGTGCTTTTCGCAGCACGGTGGGAAAAACCCGCATAGAGCGAAAGCCTCTTTGCCTGGGCATCCCCTCTGGGAAAGCACTGCATTCTTTGGGAAATAGAGTCAGGTCTGTGGGATGTTGCTGCTTGCCTGAGAAGGTCTCCACAGCACGGTGTAATAAACCCGCATGGAGCGAAATCCTCTTTGCCCCGGCATCCCCACTGCCCGAGAGAGATGCGTGGTTGCGACTTTGGAAAGAGACTTAAGGAAAGGGATACGTCTGTCACTGCGCTCCACAGGAGCATGTCTGGGAAGGTGCAGAAGGCGGCCCAGGGACAAGAGAAGGCGCCTTTGGTGTTACTGTCCGGAAACGGTTGCGAAGCAGGACAGCCGGGCCTGTGAGGAACAGCGTGTCAGTGGCAAGACAAGTTTCACCAGCTACCTGTGCAGAGAAATGTGAGCCTGTCTGCTAAGGAGACACGAGAGGACAACTAGGACAGGGGCGCGTGCTCCACTCTGAGGAAGGAGTCTGAGCAGAAGGCAGGCCTGTCCTGTGCCTCTGGGCCCAAGGGGACATTAGCTCAGGGCCACCTGTCAAGAGGGCAGAAGTGGGATTGCCACCAGGCGCCCGGCCCTGAACTCACAGAAAGAGCTCCAGGAGGAACGGGCAGTTAGATGCCGTCCTCCAGGATGTGGAAGGGTTCACGGAGGCACGGGGAGTCCGGGGAAGGAGTGGGGACAGCCCCCGACAGCTCCCCATCCCAGTGCACGGGCGGTGTGCAGGGATCCTGTTGCCGCTCCTCTCCTGTGTAAAAGGCACTGGCCTAGTCTCCGAAACAGCCTGAGCAACAGAGCAAAAGGCCAAGCCTTGCCTACGCCAGAAGATGGTAGTGTGCATAGAGTGCCATCCTAGGCCACGCACGCTGTTGCGGGTTGTGGCTGTGTCTGCTTAGTTCGTCCTGGAAGGGTGAACCCAGGGCGCGAACATGGAGCCTTGGAAAGCAAGGCCCAAGAGGCACCAGCTCTTCCATAGCTCTTCTTCCCTGACGCGACAGAGCAAACGCCCAAAGCCTTCCTGATGAAGCAGCAGCGAAGCGGTTCGCGCCAAGATGAAAACTATTGTGAAAGCATAGCAGTCGCTGGGAAATCAGAGTCGGTTCTGTGGGCTGCTCTTGCTGCCTGCCTTAGTCTAGTATTCACAGCATGGTGGGAGAAACCCTCACAGAATGACAGCCTCTTTGCCCGGGCATGCCCTCTGGCAAAGCCCAGCATTCTTTGGGAAATCAGAGTCGGGTCTGTGAGATGCTGCTGCTGTTTGCCTGAGGTAGTCTCCACAGCACGGTGTAATAAACCCGTGTGGAGCGAAATCCTCGTTGCCGGGCATCCCCTCTGCCTGAGAGAGATGCTTGGTTGCGCTTGTGGGAAGAGCTTTAAGGAAAGGGACACGTCTGTCACTGCGCTCCCCAGGAGCATGTCTGGGGAAGGTGCAGCACGCTTCCCCGCAAGACGAGAAGGAGCCGTTGGCCTTGTTTTCCGAAACGGTCTTGAGCAGAAGAGTCGGTCCTGTCAGGAACAGCGGGCCGGTGGCAAGTCAAGTGTCACCCGCTCCCTTTGCGGAGAGACGGAAACCTGGCTGCTAAGGAGACACGTGGGGACGTCTAGAGCAAGGGCGCTTGCTCCACTGTGAGAAAGGAGTCTGGGCAGAAGGCATGCCTGTCCTGGGCCCCTGGGCCCAAGGAGCAGCAGCTCCTTGGCCACCTGTCACTTGTATAGGCATGTGCTTGCCACCAGGCACCTACGCTGAACTCGCGGATGTACCTCCCTGAAAGAACGGACCATCAGTAGCCGTCCTCCATGATGTGGAAGCGTTCGCGGAGCCACGGGTTGTCCCGGGAAGGAGTGAGGACAGTCCACCACTGCTCCCCATCCCAGTGCACAGCGGTGTGTAGGGATCCTGTCGCATCTCCTCTCCTGTGAGGAAGGCACTGGCCTAGTCCCCTATTCCGCGTGAGCGCAAGAGCAATTTGCCAAGCCTCGCCTACGCCAGGAGATGGTAGTGGGCATAGAGTGCCATCCTAGGCCACGCACGCTGCTGCATGGTTGTGACTGTGTCTGATTTGTTTGGCTTGGCAGTTTGAGTCCAGGACGCGAAAATGGAGCCCGGGAAAGCAAAGCCAAGGAGGAATTAGCTCTCCCGCAGCACTTCTTCCCTGACGCGAAAGATCGAACGCCTAAAGCCTTGCTGAGGAAGCAGCGCCAAAGTGCTGTTGACTCCAAGCCAAAAGCCTCTGCGAAAGCACAGCATTGGCTGAGAAATCAGAGTGGGTTCTGCTGACTTCTGCTGCTGCTTGCCTGAGCCCAGTCTCACGGTGGGAGATACCCGTATAGAGCGAAAGCCTCTTTGCCCGGGCATCTCCTCTGGGAAAGCACAGCCTTCATTGGGAAATTAGAATCGTATTGGTGGGATCCTGCTGCTTGCCTGAGCTAGTCTCCGCAGCACGGTAGATGAAACCCGCATGGAGCGAAATTCTCCTTGCCTTAGCATCCCATCTGCCTGAGAAAGAAGCTTGGTTGCACATCTGGAAAGGGCCTTAAGGAAAGGGACACGTCTGTCACGGCGCTCCCCAAGAGCATGTCTGAAGAAGGTGCAACACGCTTCCCGGGAGAAGGAGCCTTTGGCATTGTTGTCGGGAAACAGTGGCAAAGCAGGAGATCCTGCCATGGCAGGAACAGCAGGCGGGTGGCAAGACAATTGTCACCAGCTCCCTGTGCAGAGAGAATGTAGCCTCGATCATAAGGAGATATGAGGGGACGACTAGGGCAGGCGCGCGAGCTCTACTCTGAGGAAGGAGTCTGGGCAGAAGGCAGGCCTGTCCTGTGCCTCTGGTCCCAAGGGGACAGCATCTCCTTAGCCACCTGTCCCTAGGGCAGACTTGAGCTTGCCACCAGACGCCTCACCCCGAACTCGCCGAAACAACTCTGGAGAAATGGGCAGTCAGATGCCCTCTTCCTCCATGATGTGGCAGCGTTTTTTCGTGGCAATGGGTATGCCGGGGAAGGAGTGGGAACAGTCCCCCACAGCTCCCCATCCCTGTGCACGTGCGGTGTGCAGGAATCCTGTCCTCTGTCCTCTCCTGTAAGGAAGGCACTGGCCTAGTTTCCAAAACAGCTTGTGCAACAGAGCAAAAGGCCAAACCTTCCCTACACCAGAGGATGGTAGTGTGCTTAGAGTGCCATCCTAGGCCACGCTCGCTGCTGCGGGTTTTGTCTGTGTCTGCTTAGTTCGTCCTGGAAGCGTGAACCCAGGGCGCGAACATGGAGCCCTGGAAAGCAAGGCCCAAGAGGCACCAGCTCTTCCGTAGCTCTTCTTCCCTGACGCGACAGAGCGAACATCCAAAGCCTTCCTGAGGAAGCAGCAGTGAAGCGGTTCGCGCCAAGATCAAAACTATTGTGAAAGCATAGCAGTCGCTGGGAAATCAGAGTCGGATCTGTGGGATGCTCTTGCTGCCTGCCTTAGTCTAGTATTCACAGCACGGTGGTGGAAACCCTCATAGAATGAAAGCTTCTTTGCCCGGGTATGCCCTCTAGCAAAGCCCAGCATTCTTTGGGAAATCAGAGTTGGGTCTGTGGGATGCTGCTTCTGTTTGCCTGAGCTAGTCTCCACGGCAAGGTGTAATAAACCAGCATGGAGCGAAATCCTCGTTGCCGGACATCCCCTCTGCCTGAGAGAGATGTTTGGTTGCGCTTGTGGGAAGAGCTTAAAGAAAAGGGACACGTCTGTCACTGCGCTCCCCAGGAGCATGTCTGGGGAAGGTGCAGCATGCTTCCCGGGAGAAGAGAAGGAGCCGTTGGCTTTGTTTTCAGAAACGGTTTCGAAGCAGGAGAGCCGGTCCTGTCAGGATTGCGGGCCGGTGGCAAGACAAATGTCACAAGCTCCCTGTACAGAGAGATGGAAACTGGCTGCTAAGGAGACACGTGGGGATAACTAGCGCAAGGGCGCTTGCTCCACTGTGAGGAAGGAGTCTGGGCAGATGGCATGCCTGTCCTGGGCCCCTGGGCCCAAGGGGCAGGAGCTCCTTGGCCACCTGTCACTTGTGAAGACATGTGCTTGCCACCAGACGCCTACGCTTAATTCGCAGATGTAGCTCCCTGAAAGAACGGACCATCAGTAGCCGTCGTCCCTGATGTCGAAGCGTTCGTGGAAGGCACGGGTTGTCCCGGGAAGGAGTGAGGACAGTCCTCCACAACTCCCCATCCTAGTGCACGGGGGGTGTACAGGGATTTTGTCCCCTCTCCTCTTTTGTAAGGAAGGAACTGGCTTAGTCTCCTATTCCACCTGAGCTCCAGATCAAAATGCCACGACTCGCTTACGCCAGGAGATGGTAGTGGGCATAGAGATCCATCCAAGGCCACGCACGCTGCTCCAGGGTTGTGACTGTGTCTGATTTGTTTGGCTTGGCATTTTGAATCCAGGACGCGAAAATGGAGCCCGGGAAAGCAAAGCCAAGGAGGAAACCCGCATGGAGCGAAATTCTCCTTGCCCTAGCATCCCATCTGCCTGAGAAAGAAGCGTGGTTTACAAAGGTGAACCAAACATGTATCTCAGGCAAAGCGGATGCCGGGGCAAAGAGGATTTCGCTCCGTGTGGGTCTATTACACAGTGCTGTGGAGACTAGTTCAGGCAAGCCGCAGCAGCATCCCGCAGACCCGACTCTGACTTCCCAAAGAATGCTGTGCTCACGCAGAATCGGGGACTAGGCCAGTGCTTTCTCCACAGGAGAGGAGAGCCGACAGCATCTCGGCACACCGCCCTTGCACTAGGTTGAGGAGCAGTGACGGACTGTCCCCACTCCTTCCCCGGACACCCAGTGCATCCTTGAACGCTTTCACATCTTGGAGGAAGACAGATCCTGACTTCCCGATCTGTCAGGGAGCTACTTCTGGGAGTTCAGAAGTGGCAAGCACATGTCTGCACCTGGGACTGGTGGCCAAGGAGCTGCTTTCTCCTTGGGTCCAGAGGACCAGGACAGGCATGCCTTCTGCCCAGACTCCTTATTAGAGTGGAGGAAGCGCCAATACCCTAGTCCTACCGTCGTGTCTACTCCTTAGCCAGGTTTCCGTCTCTCTGCACAGAGAGCGTATGCCACTTGTCTTACCAGCGACCCGCTGTTGCTGACAGGGCCGGCTCTTTTGCTTGCGTCCGTTTCCGACAACAAGGCCAACGACTCCTTCTCTTCCCCGGGGCAGTGTGCTGCACCTTCCTCAGACATGCTCCAGGGTAGTGCAGTGACAGTCGTGTCGCTTTCTTGAGGCTCTTCCCACAGGGGCAGCCACTCTTCTCTCTCAGGCAGAGTGGATGCCGGGCATACACGATTTCGCTCCATGCAGGTTTATTACACCGTGCAGTGGAGACCAGCTCAGGCAAGCAGCAGCCGCATTCCACAGACCCGACTCTGATTTTCCAAGAATGCTGTGCTTTCCCAGAGGTGAAGCCCGGGCAAAGAGGTTTTTGCTCTACAGGAACGACTCTGATTTCCCAGAGACTGCTATGCTTTCGCAGAAGTTTTCAGCTTGCTGCGAACCGCACTTCGCTGCTGCTTCCTCAGCAAGGCATTGGGCGTTCGCTCTGTCCCGTCAGATGCGGAGAGCTGGTGCCTCTTGGGCCTTGCTTCCCGGGCTCCATGTTCGCGTCCTGGCTTCAATGAGCCAAGCCGAAATACGCAGATACAGTCAGAACCCTGCAGTAGCTTGCGTGGCCCAGGATGGCACTCTATACACACTACCATCTCCCGGTGTAGGCAACGCTAGGGCTTTTGCTATGGCGCTCAGGTGGACTCAAGTTCTAGGTCAGTGCCTTCCCCACAGGAGAGGAGAGGCAACAGGATCTTTCACACCGCCCGTACACTGGGATGGGGAGCAGTGAGGTACTTTCCCCACTACTTCCCCGGACACCCCGTGCATCCACGAACGCTTTCACATCTTGGCGTAAGGCGGCATATGACTGCCCGTTCTTTCAGGGACTTACTTCTGCGAGTTCAGGGTAGGCGCCTGGTGGCAAGCACATGTCTGCACCAGGGAAAGGTGGCCAAGGAGCTGCTTTCCCCTTAGGCGCAGGGGCACCGGAGAGGCATTCCTTCTGCCCAGACTCCTTCCTCAGAGTGGAGTATGCAACCCTGCCCTATTCGTCCCTTCCTTTCTCCTTCTCAGCCAAGTATCCTATTCTCCACACAGAGAGCGGGTGACACTTGTCTTGCCACCGGCCCACTTTCCCTCCCAGGGCAGACTCTCCTTGCTTCGTGACAACGAAGGCCAACGGCATCTTCTCTTCTCCCAGGGCGGCAATGCTGCACCTTCCCCAGACTTGTTCTTGGGGAGCTCAGTGACAGATGTGTCCCTTTCCTTAAGGCCCTTTGCAGATGTGCAACCACTCTTCTCGCTCAGGCAGAGCGGGGATGCTAGGGAAAGGAGAATTTCGCTCCATGCGGGATTCACCTATCGTGCTGTTGAGACTAGCTCAGGCAAGCAGCAGCAGCATTCCACAAACACGATCTGATTTCCCACCAAATGCTGTGCTTTCCCAGAGGAGATGCCCGGGGAAAAGAGGATTAGGCTGTATGCGGTTTTCTACCACCGTAAGACAGGGCTCCAGCAAGAAGCAGCAGCAGCCAGCAGATCCAAATCTGATTTCTCAGTGAATGCTGTGCTTTCGCAGAGGCTTTGGGCTTGGAGCGAACAGCACTACGCCTCTGTTTCTTCAGCCAGGCTTCAGTCGCGTCAGGGAAGAAGAGCTGCGGGAGAGCTGGTGCCTCTAGGGCCTTGCTTTTCCGGCTCCATGTTCGCGTCCTGGATTCAAACTGCCAAGGTGAAATAAGCGTACACAGCCTCCACCCTGCAGCAGCGTGCATGGCCTACGATGGCACTGTGCTCATAATGCCATCTCCCAGTGTAGGCAATGTCTGCCCTTTTGCTCTGGCGTTCAGGTGGGCAGGGGACTAGGCCAGTGCTTTCTCCAGCCGAGAAGAGACGCGACAGGATCAATGTACACCGCCCGCGCCCTGGGAATGGGAGTAATGGGTAACTGTTCCTCCTTCCCCGCGACACCCGCTGCCTCTGCCAATGCTACCACATCCTGAAGGAAGACGGCTTCTGACTGCCCGTTCCTCCTGGAGCTGTTACTGTGAGTTCAGGACAGGGCGCCTGGTAGCAAGCCCACTTCTGTCCTATGGACAGGTGGCCAAGTAGCTGCTGTCCCCTTGGGCCCAGAGGCTCAGGACAGTACAGCCTTCTGCCCAGACTCCTTCCTCAGAGTGGAGCACGCGCCCCTGCCATCATCATACCCTCTTATCTCTTTAGCAGCCAGGCGTCGGTCTCCCTGCACAGGACGCGGGTGACACTTGTCTTGCCACCGGCCCGCTCTTCTTGACACTGCCGGCTCTCCTGCTTCGCGACCTTTTCCCGACAATAAGGCCAACGGCTCCTTCTCTTCTCCCGGGAAGCATGCTGCACCTTCCCCAGACATGCTCCTGGGGGAGCGGTGTGACGGATGTGTCCCTTTCCTTAGGACTCTTCCCACAGGAGCAACCAAGCATCTCTCTCAGGCAGAGGGGATGCCCGGGCAAAGAAGATTTTGCTCCATGCCGGTTTATTACACCGTGCTGTGGAGACTAGCTCAGACAAGCAGCAGCAACATCCCACAGATCTGACTCTGATATCCCGAAGAAAGCTGTGCTTTCCCAGAGGGGATGCCTGGGCAAAGAGGCTTTTGCTCTATGCGGATTTTTCCCACCGTGCTGCGAATACTAGGCTAAGGCAAGAAGCAAGAGCAGCCCACAGAACCGACTCTGATTTTCCAGTGACTGCTATGCTTTCGCAGAGGTTTTCAGCTTGGCGCGAACTGCACTTCTCTGATGTTCCTCAGCATGGCTTTGGGCGTTCGCTCTGTTCCATCATGGAAGAAGAGCTCTGGAGAGCTGGGGCCTCTTTGGCGTGTGGAGCACGCGTGCCTGCCCTAGTCATCCCCTTGTGTCTCCTTAGCAGCCAGGCTTCTATCTCTCCGCTCAGGGAGCGGGTGACACTTGTCTTCTTAGCAGCCAGGCTTCCTACTCTCCATACAAAGAGCGTGCTGTGGAGAATGTTGTGCTTTTCGCAGCACGGTGGGAAAAACCCGCATAGAGCGAAAGCCTCTTTGCCTGGGCATCCCCTCTGGGAAAGCACTGCATTCTTTGGGAAATAGAGTCAGGTCTGTGGGATGTTGCTGCTTGCCTGAGAAGGTCTCCACAGCACGGTGTAATAAACCCGCATGGAGCGAAATCCTCTTTGCCCCGGCATCCCCACTGCCCGAGAGAGATGCGTGGTTGCGACTTTGGAAAGAGACTTAAGGAAAGGGATACGTCTGTCACTGCGCTCCACAGGAGCATGTCTGGGAAGGTGCAGAAGGCGGCCCAGGGACAAGAGAAGGCGCCTTTGGTGTTACTGTCCGGAAACGGTTGCGAAGCAGGACAGCCGGGCCTGTGAGGAACAGCGTGTCAGTGGCAAGACAAGTTTCACCAGCTACCTGTGCAGAGAAATGTGAGCCTGTCTGCTAAGGAGACACGAGAGGACAACTAGGACAGGGGCGCGTGCTCCACTCTGAGGAAGGAGTCTGAGCAGAAGGCAGGCCTGTCCTGTGCCTCTGGGCCCAAGGGGACATTAGCTCAGGGCCACCTGTCAAGAGGGCAGAAGTGGGATTGCCACCAGGCGCCCGGCCCTGAACTCACAGAAAGAGCTCCAGGAGGAACGGGCAGTTAGATGCCGTCCTCCAGGATGTGGAAGGGTTCGCGGAGGCACGGGGAGTCCGGGGAAGGAGTGGGGACAGCCCCCGACAGCTCCCCATCCCAGTGCACGGGCGGTGTGCAGGGATCCTGTTGCCGCTCCTCTCCTGTGTAAAAGGCACTGGCCTAGTCTCCGAAACAGCCTGAGCAACAGAGCAAAAGGCCAAGCCTTGCCTACGCCAGAAGATGGTAGTGTGCATAGAGTGCCATCCTAGGCCACGCACGCTGTTGCGGGTTGTGGCTGTGTCTGCTTAGTTCGTCCTGGAAGGGTGAACCCAGGGCGCGAACATGGAGCCTTGGAAAGCAAGGCCCAAGAGGCACCAGCTCTTCCATAGCTCTTCTTCCCTGACGCGACAGAGCAAACGCCCAAAGCCTTCCTGATGAAGCAGCAGCGAAGCGGTTCGCGCCAAGATGAAAACTATTGTGAAAGCATAGCAGTCGCTGGGAAATCAGAGTCGGTTCTGTGGGCTGCTCTTGCTGCCTGCCTTAGTCTAGTATTCACAGCATGGTGGGAGAAACCCTCACAGAATGACAGCCTCTTTGCCCGGGCATGCCCTCTGGCAAAGCCCAGCATTCTTTGGGAAATCAGAGTCGGGTCTGTGAGATGCTGCTGCTGTTTGCCTGAGGTAGTCTCCACAGCACGGTGTAATAAACCCGTGTGGAGCGAAATCCTCGTTGCCGGGCATCCCCTCTGCCTGAGAGAGATGCTTGGTTGCGCTTGTGGGAAGAGCTTTAAGGAAAGGGACACGTCTGTCACTGCGCTCCCCAGGAGCATGTCTGGGGAAGGTGCAGCACGCTTCCCCGCAAGACGAGAAGGAGCCGTTGGCCTTGTTTTCCGAAACGGTCTTGAGCAGAAGAGTCGGTCCTGTCAGGAACAGCGGGCCGGTGGCAAGTCAAGTGTCACCCGCTCCCTTTGCGGAGAGACGGAAACCTGGCTGCTAAGGAGACACGTGGGGACGTCTAGAGCAAGGGCGCTTGCTCCACTGTGAGAAAGGAGTCTGGGCAGAAGGCATGCCTGTCCTGGGCCCCTGGGCCCAAGGAGCAGCAGCTCCTTGGCCACCTGTCACTTGTATAGGCATGTGCTTGCCACCAGGCACCTACGCTGAACTCGCGGATGTACCTCCCTGAAAGAACGGACCATCAGTAGCCGTCCTCCATGATGTGGAAGCGTTCGCGGAGCCACGGGTTGTCCCGGGAAGGAGTGAGGACAGTCCACCACTGCTCCCCATCCCAGTGCACAGCGGTGTGTAGGGATCCTGTCGCATCTCCTCTCCTGTGAGGAAGGCACTGGCCTAGTCCCCTATTCCGCGTGAGCGCAAGAGCAATTTGCCAAGCCTCGCCTACGCCAGGAGATGGTAGTGGGCATAGAGTGCCATCCTAGGCCACGCACGCTGCTGCATGGTTGTGACTGTGTCTGATTTGTTTGGCTTGGCAGTTTGAGTCCAGGACGCGAAAATGGAGCCCGGGAAAGCAAAGCCAAGGAGGAATTAGCTCTCCCGCAGCACTTCTTCCCTGACGCGAAAGATCGAACGCCTAAAGCCTTGCTGAGGAAGCAGCGCCAAAGTGCTGTTGACTCCAAGCCCAAAGCCTCTGCGAAAGCACAGCATTGGCTGAGAAATCAGAGTGGGTTCTGCTGACTTCTGCTGCTGCTTGCCTGAGCCCAGTCTCACGGTGGGAGATACCCGTATAGAGCGAAAGCCTCTTTGCCCGGGCATCTCCTCTGGGAAAGCACAGCCTTCATTGGGAAATTAGAATCGTATTGGTGGGATCCTGCTGCTTGCCTGAGCTAGTCTCCGCAGCACGGTAGATGAAACCCGCATGGAGCGAAATTCTCCTTGCCTTAGCATCCCATCTGCCTGAGAAAGAAGCTTGGTTGCACATCTGGAAAGGGCCTTAAGGAAAGGGACACGTCTGTCACGGCGCTCCCCAAGAGCATGTCTGAAGAAGGTGCAACACGCTTCCCGGGAGAAGGAGCCTTTGGCATTGTTGTCGGGAAACAGTGGCAAAGCAGGAGATCCTGCCATGGCAGGAACAGCAGGCGGGTGGCAAGACAATTGTCACCAGCTCCCTGTGCAGAGAGAATGTAGCCTCGATCATAAGGAGATATGAGGGGACGACTAGGGCAGGCGCGCGAGCTCTACTCTGAGGAAGGAGTCTGGGCAGAAGGCAGGCCTGTCCTGTGCCTCTGGTCCCAAGGGGACAGCATCTCCTTAGCCACCTGTCCCTAGGGCAGACTTGAGCTTGCCACCAGACGCCTCACCCCGAACTCGCCGAAACAACTCTGGAGAAATGGGCAGTCAGATGCCCTCTTCCTCCATGATGTGGCAGCGTTTTTTCGTGGCAATGGGTATGCCGGGGAAGGAGTGGGAACAGTCCCCCACAGCTCCCCATCCCTGTGCACGTGCGGTGTGCAGGAATCCTGTCCTCTGTCCTCTCCTGTAAGGAAGGCACTGGCCTAGTTTCCAAAACAGCTTGTGCAACAGAGCAAAAGGCCAAACCTTCCCTACACCAGAGGATGGTAGTGTGCTTAGAGTGCCATCCTAGGCCACGCTCGCTGCTGCGGGTTTTGTCTGTGTCTGCTTAGTTCGTCCTGGAAGCGTGAACCCAGGGCGCGACCATGGAGCCCTGGAAAGCAAGGCCCAAGAGGCACCAGCTCTTCCGTAGCTCTTCTTCCCTGACGCGACAGAGCGAACATCCAAAGCCTTCCTGAGGAAGCAGCAGTGAAGCGGTTCGCGCCAAGATCAAAACTATTGTGAAAGCATAGCAGTCGCTGGGAAATCAGAGTCGGATCTGTGGGATGCTCTTGCTGCCTGCCTTAGTCTAGTATTCACAGCACGGTGGTGGAAACCCTCATAGAACGAAAGCTTCTTTGCCCGGGTATGCCCTCTAGCAAAGCCCAGCATTCTTTGGGAAATCAGAGTTGGGTCTGTGGGATGCTGCTTCTGTTTGCCTGAGCTAGTCTCCACGGCAAGGTGTAATAAACCAGCATGGAGCGAAATCCTCGTTGCCGGACATCCCCTCTGCCTGAGAGAGATGTTTGGTTGCGCTTGTGGGAAGAGCTTAAAGAAAAGGGACACGTCTGTCACTGCGCTCCCCAGGAGCATGTCTGGGGAAGGTGCAGCATGCTTCCCGGGAGAAGAGAAGGAGCCGTTGGCTTTGTTTTCAGAAACGGTTTCGAAGCAGGAGAGCCGGTCCTGTCAGGATTGCGGGCCGGTGGCAAGACAAATGTCACAAGCTCCCTGTACAGAGAGATGGAAACTGGCTGCTAAGGAGACACGTGGGGATAACTAGCGCAAGGGCGCTTGCTCCACTGTGAGGAAGGAGTCTGGGCAGATGGCATGCCTGTCCTGGGCCCCTGGGCCCAAGGGGCAGGAGCTCCTTGGCCACCTGTCACTTGTGAAGACATGTGCTTGCCACCAGACGCCTACGCTTAATTCGCAGATGTAGCTCCCTGAAAGAACGGACCATCAGTAGCCGTCGTCCCTGATGTCGAAGCGTTCGTGGAAGGCACGGGTTGTCCCGGGAAGGAGTGAGGACAGTCCTCCACAACTCCCCATCCTAGTGCACGGGGGGTGTACAGGGATTTTGTCCCCTCTCCTCTTTTGTAAGGAAGGAACTGGCTTAGTCTCCTATTCCACCTGAGCTCCAGATCAAAATGCCACGACTCGCTTACGCCAGGAGATGGTAGTGGGCATAGAGATCCATCCAAGGCCACGCACGCTGCTCCAGGGTTGTGACTGTGTCTGATTTGTTTGGCTTGGCATTTTGAATCCAGGACGCGAAAATGGAGCCCGGGAAAGCAAAGCCAAGGAGGAAACCCGCATGGAGCGAAATTCTCCTTGCCCTAGCATCCCATCTGCCTGAGAAAGAAGCGTGGTTTACAAAGGTGAACCAAACATGTATCTCAGGCAAAGCGGATGCCGGGGCAAAGAGGATTTCGCTCCGTGTGGGTCTATTACACAGTGCTGTGGAGACTAGTTCAGGCAAGCCGCAGCAGCATCCCGCAGACCCGACTCTGACTTCCCAAAGAATGCTGTGCTCACGCAGAATCGGGGACTAGGCCAGTGCTTTCTCCACAGGAGAGGAGAGCCGACAGCATCTCGGCACACCGCCCTTGCACTAGGTTGAGGAGCAGTGACGGACTGTCCCCACTCCTTCCCCGGACACCCAGTGCATCCTTGAACGCTTTCACATCTTGGAGGAAGACAGATCCTGACTTCCCGATCTGTCAGGGAGCTACTTCTGGGAGTTCAGAAGTGGCAAGCACATGTCTGCACCTGGGACTGGTGGCCAAGGAGCTGCTTTCTCCTTGGGTCCAGAGGACCAGGACAGGCATGCCTTCTGCCCAGACTCCTTATTAGAGTGGAGGAAGCGCCAATACCCTAGTCCTACCGTCGTGTCTACTCCTTAGCCAGGTTTCCGTCTCTCTGCACAGAGAGCGTATGCCACTTGTCTTACCAGCGACCCGCTGTTGCTGACAGGGCCGGCTCTTTTGCTTGCGTCCGTTTCCGACAACAAGGCCAACGACTCCTTCTCTTCCCCGGGGCAGTGTGCTGCACCTTCCTCAGACATGCTCCAGGGTAGTGCAGTGACAGTCGTGTCGCTTTCTTGAGGCTCTTCCCACAGGGGCAGCCACTCTTCTCTCTCAGGCAGAGTGGATGCCGGGCATACACGATTTCGCTCCATGCAGGTTTATTACACCGTGCAGTGGAGACCAGCTCAGGCAAGCAGCAGCCGCATTCCACAGACCCGACTCTGATTTTCCAAGAATGCTGTGCTTTCCCAGAGGTGAAGCCCGGGCAAAGAGGTTTTTGCTCTACAGGAACGACTCTGATTTCCCAGAGACTGCTATGCTTTCGCAGAAGTTTTCAGCTTGCTGCGAACCGCACTTCGCTGCTGCTTCCTCAGCAAGGCATTGGGCGTTCGCTCTGTCCCGTCAGATGCGGAGAGCTGGTGCCTCTTGGGCCTTGCTTCCCGGGCTCCATGTTCGCGTCCTGGCTTCAATGAGCCAAGCCGAAATACGCAGATACAGTCAGAACCCTGCAGTAGCTTGCGTGGCCCAGGATGGCACTCTATACACACTACCATCTCCCGGTGTAGGCAACGCTAGGGCTTTTGCTATGGCGCTCAGGTGGACTCAAGTTCTAGGTCAGTGCCTTCCCCACAGGAGAGGAGAGGCAACAGGATCTTTCACACCGCCCGTACACTGGGATGGGGAGCAGTGAGGTACTTTCCCCACTACTTCCCCGGACACCCCGTGCATCCACGAACGCTTTCACATCTTGGCGTAAGGCGGCATATGACTGCCCGTTCTTTCAGGGACTTACTTCTGCGAGTTCAGGGTAGGCGCCTGGTGGCAAGCACATGTCTGCACCAGGGAAAGGTGGCCAAGGAGCTGCTTTCCCCTTAGGCGCAGGGGCACCGGAGAGGCATTCCTTCTGCCCAGACTCCTTCCTCAGAGTGGAGTATGCAACCCTGCCCTATTCGTCCCTTCCTTTCTCCTTCTCAGCCAAGTATCCTATTCTCCACACAGAGAGCGGGTGACACTTGTCTTGCCACCGGCCCACTTTCCCTCCCAGGGCAGACTCTCCTTGCTTCGTGACAACGAAGGCCAACGGCATCTTCTCTTCTCCCAGGGCGTCAATGCTGCACCTTCCCCAGACTTGTTCTTGGGGAGCTCAGTGACAGATGTGTCCCTTTCCTTAAGGCCCTTTGCAGATGTGCAACCACTCTTCTCGCTCAGGCAGAGCGGGGATGCTAGGGAAAGGAGAATTTCGCTCCATGCGGGATTCACCTATCGTGCTGTTGAGACTAGCTCAGGCAAGCAGCAGCAGCATTCCACAAACACGATCTGATTTCCCACCAAATGCTGTGCTTTCCCAGAGGAGATGCCCGGGGAAAAGAGGATTAGGCTGTATGCGGTTTTCTACCACCGTAAGACAGGGCTCCAGCAAGAAGCAGCAGCAGCCAGCAGATCCAAATCTGATTTCTCAGTGAATGCTGTGCTTTCGCAGAGGCTTTGGGCTTGGAGCGAACAGCACTACGCCTCTGTTTCTTCAGCCAGGCTTCAGTCGCATCAGGGAAGAAGAGCTGCGGGAGAGCTGGTGCCTCTAGGGCCTTGCTTTTCCGGCTCCATGTTCGCGTCCTGGATTCAAACTGCCAAGGTGAAATAAGCGTACACAGCCTCCACCCTGCAGCAGCGTGCATGGCCTACGATGGCACTGTGCTCATAATGCCATCTCCCAGTGTAGGCAATGTCTGCCCTTTTGCTCTGGCGTTCAGGTGGGCAGGGGACTAGGCCAGTGCTTTCTCCAGCCGAGAAGAGACGCGACAGGATCAATGTACACCGCCCGCGCCCTGGGAATGGGAGTAATGGGTAACTGTTCCTCCTTCCCCGCGACACCCGCTGCCTCTGCCAATGCTACCACATCCTGAAGGAAGACGGCTTCTGACTGCCCGTTCCTCCTGGAGCTGTTACTGTGAGTTCAGGACAGGGCGCCTGGTAGCAAGCCCACTTCTGTCCTATGGACAGGTGGCCAAGTAGCTGCTGTCCCCTTGGGCCCAGAGGCTCAGGACAGTACAGCCTTCTGCCCAGACTCCTTCCTCAGAGTGGAGCACGCGCCCCTGCCATCATCATACCCTCTTATCTCTTTAGCAGCCAGGCGTCGGTCTCCCTGCACAGGACGCGGGTGACACTTGTCTTGCCACCGGCCCGCTCTTCTTGACACTGCCGGCTCTCCTGCTTCGCGACCTTTTCCCGACAATAAGGCCAACGGCTCCTTCTCTTCTCCCGGGAAGCATGCTGCACCTTCCCCAGACATGCTCCTGGGGGAGCGGTGTGACGGATGTGTCCCTTTCCTTAGGACTCTTCCCACAGGAGCAACCAAGCATCTCTCTCAGGCAGAGGGGATGCCCGGGCAAAGAAGATTTTGCTCCATGCCGGTTTATTACACCGTGCTGTGGAGACTAGCTCAGACAAGCAGCAGCAACATCCCACAGATCTGACTCTGATATCCCGAAGAAAGCTGTGCTTTCCCAGAGGGGATGCCTGGGCAAAGAGGCTTTTGCTCTATGCGGATTTTTCCCACCGTGCTGCGAATACTAGGCTAAGGCAAGAAGCAAGAGCAGCCCACAGAACCGACTCTGATTTTCCAGTGACTGCTATGCTTTCGCAGAGGTTTTCAGCTTGGCGCGAACTGCACTTCTCTGATGTTCCTCAGCATGGCTTTGGGCGTTCGCTCTGTTCCATCATGGAAGAAGAGCTCTGGAGAGCTGGGGCCTCTTTGGCGTGTGGAGCACGCGTGCCTGCCCTAGTCATCCCCTTGTGTCTCCTTAGCAGCCAGGCTTCTATCTCTCCGCTCAGGGAGCGGGTGACACTTGTCTTCTTAGCAGCCAGGCTTCCTACTCTCCATACAAAGAGCGTGCTGTGGAGAATGTTGTGCTTTTCGCAGCACGGTGGGAAAAACCCGCATAGAGCGAAAGCCTCTTTGCCTGGGCATCCCCTCTGGGAAAGCACTGCATTCTTTGGGAAATAGAGTCAGGTCTGTGGGATGTTGCTGCTTGCCTGAGAAGGTCTCCACAGCACGGTGTCATAAACCCGCATGGAGCGAAATCCTCTTTGCCCCGACATCCCCACTGCCCGAGAGAGATGCGTGGTTGCGACTTTGGAAAGAGACTTAAGGAAAGGGATACGTCTGTCACTGCGCTCCACAGGAGCATGTCTGGGAAGGTGCAGAAGGCGGCCCAGGGACAAGAGAAGGCGCCTTTGGTGTTACTGTCCGGAAACGGTTGCGAAGCAGGACAGCCGGGCCTGTGAGGAACAGCGTGTCAGTGGCAAGACAAGTTTCACCAGCTACCTGTGCAGAGAAATGTGAGCCTGTCTGCTAAGGAGACACGAGAGGACAACTAGGACAGGGGCGCGTGCTCCACTCTGAGGAAGGAGTCTGAGCAGAAGGCAGGCCTGTCCTGTGCCTCTGGGCCCAAGGGGACATTAGCTCAGGGCCACCTGTCAAGAGGGCAGAAGTGGGATTGCCACCAGGCTCCCGGCCCTGAACTCACAGAAAGAGCTCCAGGAGGAACGGGCAGTTAGATGCCGTCCTCCAGGATGTGGAAGGGTTCGCGGAGGCACGGGGAGTCCGGGGAAGGAGTGGGGACAGCCCCCGACAGCTCCCCATCCCAGTGCACGGGCGGTGTGCAGGGATCCTGTTGCCGCTCCTCTCCTGTGTAAAAGGCACTGGCCTAGTCTCCGAAACAGCCTGAGCAACAGAGCAAAAGGCCAAGCCTTGCCTACGCCAGAAGATGGTAGTGTGCATAGAGTGCCATCCTAGGCCACGCACGCTGTTGCGGGTTGTGGCTGTGTCTGCTTAGTTCGTCCTGGAAGGGTGAACCCAGGGCGCGAACATGGAGCCCTGGAAAGCAAGGCCCAAGAGGCACCAGCTCTTCCACAGCTCTTCTTCCCTGACGCGACAGAGCGAACGCCCAAAGCCTTCCTGATGAAGCAGCAGCGAAGCGGTTCGCGCCAAGATCAAAACTATTGTGAAAGCATAGCAGTCGCTGGGAAATCAGAGTCGGTTCTGTGGGCTGCTCTTGCTGCCTGCCTTAGTCTAGTATTCACAGCATGGTGGGAGAAACCCTCACAGAACGACAGCCTCTTTGCCCGGGCATGCCCTCTGGCAAAGCCCAGCATTCTTTGGGAAATCAGAGTCGGGTCTGTGAGATGCTGCTGCAGTTTGCCTGAGGTAGTCTCCACAGCACGGTGTAATAAACCCGTGTGGAGCGAAATCCTCGTTGCCGGGCATCCCCTCTGCCTGAGAGAGAGGCTTGGTTGCGCTTGTGGGAAGAGCTTTAAGGAAAGGGACACGTCTGTCACTGCGCTCCCCAGGAGCATGTCTGGGGAAGGTGCAGCACGCTTCCCCGCAAGACGAGAAGGAGCCGTTGGCCTTGTTTTCCGAAACGGTCTTGAGCAGAAGAGTCGGTCCTGTCAGGAACAGCGGGCCGGTGGCAAGTCAAGTGTCACCCGCTCCCTTTGCGGAGAGACGGAAACCTGGCTGCTAAGGAGACACGTGGGGACGTCTAGAGCAAGGGCGCTTGCTCCACTGTGAGAAAGGAGTCTGGGCAGAAGGCATGCCTGTCCTGGGCCCCTGGGCCCAAGGAGCAGCAGCTCCTTGGCCACCTGTCACTTGTATAGGCATGTGCTTGCCACCAGGCACCTACGCTGAACTCGCGGATGTACCTCCCTGAAAGAACGGACCATCAGTAGCCGTCCTCCATGATGTGGAAGCGTTCGCGGAGCCACGGGTTGTCCCGGGAAGGAGTGAGGACAGTCCACCACTGCTCCCCATCCCAGTGCACAGCGGTGTGTAGGGATCCTGTCGCATCTCCTCTCCTGTGAGGAAGGCACTGGCCTAGTCCCCTATTCCGCGTGAGCGCAAGAGCAATTTGCCAAGCCTCGCCTACGCCAGGAGATGGTAGTGGGCATAGAGTGCCATCCTAGGCCACGCACGCTGCTGCATGGTTGTGACTGTGTCTGATTTGTTTGGCTTGGCAGTTTGAGTCCAGGACGCGAAAATGGAGCCCGGGAAAGCAAAGCCAAGGAGGAATTAGCTCTCCCGCAGCACTTCTTCCCTGACGCGAAAGATCGAACGCCTAAAGCCTTGCTGAGGAAGCAGCGCCAAAGTGCTGTTGACTCCAAGCCCAAAGCCTCTGCGAAAGCACAGCATTGGCTGAGAAATCAGAGTGGGTTCTGCTGACTTCTGCTGCTGCTTGCCTGAGCCCAGTCTCACGGTGGGAGATACCCGTATAGAGCGAAAGCCTCTTTGCCCGGGCATCTCCTCTGGGAAAGCACAGCCTTCATTGGGAAATTAGAATCGTATTGGTGGGATCCTGCTGCTTGCCTGAGCTAGTCTCCGCAGCACGGTAGATGAAACCCGCATGGAGCGAAATTCTCCTTGCCTTAGCATCCCATCTGCCTGAGAAAGAAGCTTGGTTGCACATCTGGAAAGGGCCTTAAGGAAAGGGACACGTCTGTCACGGCGCTCCCCAAGAGCATGTCTGAAGAAGGTGCAACACGCTTCCCGGGAGAAGGAGCCTTTGGCATTGTTGTCGGGAAACAGTGGCAAAGCAGGAGATCCTGCCATGGCAGGAACAGCAGGCGGGTGGCAAGACAATTGTCACCAGCTCCCTGTGCAGAGAGAATGTAGCCTCGATCATAAGGAGATATGAGGGGACGACTAGGGCAGGCGCGCGAGCTCTACTCTGAGGAAGGAGTCTGGGCAGAAGGCAGGCCTGTCCTGTGCCTCTGGTCCCAAGGGGACAGCATCTCCTTAGCCACCTGTCCCTAGGGCAGACTTGAGCTTGCCACCAGACGCCTCACCCCGAACTCGCCGAAACAACTCTGGAGAAATGGGCAGTCAGATGCCCTCTTCCTCCATGATGTGGCAGCGTTTTTTCGTGGCAATGGGTATGCCGGGGAAGGAGTGGGAACAGTCCCCCACAGCTCCCCATCCCTGTGCACGTGCGGTGTGCAGGAATCCTGTCCTCTGTCCTCTCCTGTAAGGAAGGCACTGGCCTAGTTTCCAAAACAGCTTGTGCAACAGAGCAAAAGGCCAAACCTTCCCTACACCAGAGGATGGTAGTGTGCTTAGAGTGCCATCCTAGGCCACGCTCGCTGCTGCGGGTTTTGTCTGTGTCTGCTTAGTTCGTCCTGGAAGCGTGAACCCAGGGCGCGAACATGGAGCCCTGGAAAGCAAGGCCCAAGAGGCACCAGCTCTTCCGTAGCTCTTCTTCCCTGACGCGACAGAGCGAACATCCAAAGCCTTCCTGAGGAAGCAGCAGTGAAGCGGTTCGCGCCAAGATCAAAACTATTGTGAAAGCATAGCAGTCGCTGGGAAATCAGAGTCGGATCTGTGGGATGCTCTTGCTGCCTGCCTTAGTCTAGTATTCACAGCACGGTGGTGGAAACCCTCATAGAATGAAAGCTTCTTTGCCCGGGTATGCCCTCTAGCAAAGCCCAGCATTCTTTGGGAAATCAGAGTTGGGTCTGTGGGATGCTGCTTCTGTTTGCCTGAGCTAGTCTCCACGGCAAGGTGTAATAAACCAGCATGGAGCGAAATCCTCGTTGCCGGACATCCCCTCTGCCTGAGAGAGATGTTTGGTTGCGCTTGTGGGAAGAGCTTAAAGAAAAGGGACACGTCTGTCACTGCGCTCCCCAGGAGCATGTCTGGGGAAGGTGCAGCATGCTTCCCGGGAGAAGAGAAGGAGCCGTTGGCTTTGTTTTCAGAAACGGTTTCGAAGCAGGAAAGCCGGTCCTGTCAGGATTGCGGGCCGGTGGCAAGACAAATGTCACAAGCTCCCTGTACAGAGAGATGGAAACTGGCTGCTAAGGAGACACGTGGGGATAACTAGCGCAAGGGCGCTTGCTCCACTGTGAGGAAGGAGTCTGGGCAGATGGCATGCCTGTCCTGGGCCCCTGGGCCCAAGGGGCAGGAGCTCCTTGGCCACCTGTCACTTGTGAAGACATGTGCTTGCCACCAGACGCCTACGCTTAATTCGCAGATGTAGCTCCCTGAAAGAACGGACCATCAGTAGCCGTCGTCCCTGATGTCGAAGCGTTCGCGGAAGGCACGGGTTGTCCCGGGAAGGAGTGAGGACAGTCCTCCACAACTCCCCATCCTAGTGCACGGGGGGTGTACAGGGATTTTGTCCCCTCTCCTCTTTTGTAAGGAAGGAACTGGCTTAGTCTCCTATTCCACCTGAGCTCCAGATCAAAATGCCACGACTCGCTTACGCCAGGAGATGGTAGTGGGCATAGAGATCCATCCAAGGCCACGCACGCTGCTCCAGGGTTGTGACTGTGTCTGATTTGTTTGGCTTGGCATTTTGAATCCAGGACGCGAAAATGGAGCCCGGGAAAGCAAAGCCAAGGAGGAAACCCGCATGGAGCGAAATTCTCCTTGCCCTAGCATCCCATCTGCCTGAGAAAGAAGCGTGGTTTACAAAGGTGAACCAAACATGTATCTCAGGCAAAGCGGATGCCGGGGCAAAGAGGATTTCGCTCCGTGTGGGTCTATTACACAGTGCTGTGGAGACTAGTTCAGGCAAGCCGCAGCAGCATCCCGCAGACCCGACTCTGACTTCCCAAAGAATGCTGTGCTCACGCAGAATCGGGGACTAGGCCAGTGCTTTCTCCACAGGAGAGGAGAGCCGACAGCATCTCGGCACACCGCCCTTGCACTAGGTTGAGGAGCAGTGACGGACTGTCCCCACTCCTTCCCCGGACACCCAGTGCATCCTTGAACGCTTTCACATCTTGGAGGAAGACAGATCCTGACTTCCCGATCTGTCAGGGAGCTACTTCTGGGAGTTCAGAAGTGGCAAGCACATGTCTGCACCTGGGACTGGTGGCCAAGGAGCTGCTTTCTCCTTGGGTCCAGAGGACCAGGACAGGCATGCCTTCTGCCCAGACTCCTTATTAGAGTGGAGGAAGCGCCAATACCCTAGTCCTACCGTCGTGTCTACTCCTTAGCCAGGTTTCCGTCTCTCTGCACAGAGAGCGTATGCCACTTGTCTTACCAGCGACCCGCTGTTGCTGACAGGGCCGGCTCTTTTGCTTGCGTCCGTTTCCGACAACAAGGCCAACGACTCCTTCTCTTCCCCGGGGCAGTGTGCTGCACCTTCCTCAGACATGCTCCAGGGTAGTGCAGTGACAGTCGTGTCGCTTTCTTGAGGCTCTTCCCACAGGGGCAGCCACTCTTCTCTCTCAGGCAGAGTGGATGCCGGGCATACACGATTTCGCTCCATGCAGGTTTATTACACCGTGCAGTGGAGACCAGCTCAGGCAAGCAGCAGCCGCATTCCACAGACCCGACTCTGATTTTCCAAGAATGCTGTGCTTTCCCAGAGGTGAAGCCCGGGCAAAGAGGTTTTTGCTCTACAGGAACGACTCTGATTTCCCAGAGACTGCTATGCTTTCGCAGAAGTTTTCAGCTTGCTGCGAACCGCACTTCGCTGCTGCTTCCTCAGCAAGGCATTGGGCGTTCGCTCTGTCCCGTCAGATGCGGAGAGCTGGTGCCTCTTGGGCCTTGCTTCCCGGGCTCCATGTTCGCGTCCTGGCTTCAATGAGCCAAGCCGAAATACGCAGATACAGTCAGAACCCTGCAGTAGCTTGCGTGGCCCAGGATGGCACTCTATACACACTACCATCTCCCGGTGTAGGCAACGCTAGGGCTTTTGCTATGGCGCTCAGGTGGACTCAAGTTCTAGGTCAGTGCCTTCCCCACAGGAGAGGAGAGGCAACAGGATCTTTCACACCGCCCGTACACTGGGATGGGGAGCAGTGAGGTACTTTCCCCACTACTTCCCCGGACACCCCGTGCATCCACGAACGCTTTCACATCTTGGCGTAAGGCGGCATATGACTGCCCGTTCTTTCAGGGACTTACTTCTGCGAGTTCAGGGTAGGCGCCTGGTGGCAAGCACATGTCTGCACCAGGGAAAGGTGGCCAAGGAGCTGCTTTCCCCTTAGGCGCAGGGGCACCGGAGAGGCATTCCTTCTGCCCAGACTCCTTCCTCAGAGTGGAGTATGCAACCCTGCCCTATTCGTCCCTTCCTTTCTCCTTCTCAGCCAAGTATCCTATTCTCCACACAGAGAGCGGGTGACACTTGTCTTGCCACCGGCCCACTTTCCCTCCCAGGGCAGACTCTCCTTGCTTCGTGACAACGAAGGCCAACGGCATCTTCTCTTCTCCCAGGGCGTCAATGCTGCACCTTCCCCAGACTTGTTCTTGGGGAGCTCAGTGACAGATGTGTCCCTTTCCTTAAGGCCCTTTGCAGATGTGCAACCACTCTTCTCGCTCAGGCAGAGCGGGGATGCTAGGGAAAGGAGAATTTCGCTCCATGCGGGATTCACCTATCGTGCTGTTGAGACTAGCTCAGGCAAGCAGCAGCAGCATTCCACAAACACGATCTGATTTCCCACCAAATGCTGTGCTTTCCCAGAGGAGATGCCCGGGGAAAAGAGGATTAGGCTGTATGCGGTTTTCTACCACCGTAAGACAGGGCTCCAGCAAGAAGCAGCAGCAGCCAGCAGATCCAAATCTGATTTCTCAGTGAATGCTGTGCTTTCGCAGAGGCTTTGGGCTTGGAGCGAACAGCACTACGCCTCTGTTTCTTCAGCCAGGCTTCAGTCGCATCAGGGAAGAAGAGCTGCGGGAGAGCTGGTGCCTCTAGGGCCTTGCTTTTCCGGCTCCATGTTCGCGTCCTGGATTCAAACTGCCAAGGTGAAATAAGCGTACACAGCCTCCACCCTGCAGCAGCGTGCATGGCCTACGATGGCACTGTGCTCATAATGCCATCTCCCAGTGTAGGCAATGTCTGCCCTTTTGCTCTGGCGTTCAGGTGGGCAGGGGACTAGGCCAGTGCTTTCTCCAGCCGAGAAGAGACGCGACAGGATCAATGTACACCGCCCGCGCCCTGGGAATGGGAGTAATGGGTAACTGTTCCTCCTTCCCCGCGACACCCGCTGCCTCTGCCAATGCTACCACATCCTGAAGGAAGACGGCTTCTGACTGCCCGTTCCTCCTGGAGCTGTTACTGTGAGTTCAGGACAGGGCGCCTGGTAGCAAGCCCACTTCTGTCCTATGGACAGGTGGCCAAGTAGCTGCTGTCCCCTTGGGCCCAGAGGCTCAGGACAGTACAGCCTTCTGCCCAGACTCCTTCCTCAGAGTGGAGCACGCGCCCCTGCCATCATCATACCCTCTTATCTCTTTAGCAGCCAGGCGTCGGTCTCCCTGCACAGGACGCGGGTGACACTTGTCTTGCCACCGGCCCGCTCTTCTTGACACTGCCGGCTCTCCTGCTTCGCGACCTTTTCCCGACAATAAGGCCAACGGCTCCTTCTCTTCTCCCGGGAAGCATGCTGCACCTTCCCCAGACATGCTCCTGGGGGAGCGGTGTGACGGATGTGTCCCTTTCCTTAGGACTCTTCCCACAGGAGCAACCAAGCATCTCTCTCAGGCAGAGGGGATGCCCGGGCAAAGAAGATTTTGCTCCATGCCGGTTTATTACACCGTGCTGTGGAGACTAGCTCAGACAAGCAGCAGCAACATCCCACAGATCTGACTCTGATATCCCGAAGAAAGCTGTGCTTTCCCAGAGGGGATGCCTGGGCAAAGAGGCTTTTGCTCTATGCGGATTTTTCCCACCGTGCTGCGAATACTAGGCTAAGGCAAGAAGCAAGAGCAGCCCACAGAACCGACTCTGATTTTCCAGTGACTGCTATGCTTTCGCAGAGGTTTTCAGCTTGGCGCGAACTGCACTTCTCTGATGTTCCTCAGCATGGCTTTGGGCGTTCGCTCTGTTCCATCATGGAAGAAGAGCTCTGGAGAGCTGGGGCCTCTTTGGCGTGTGGAGCACGCGTGCCTGCCCTAGTCATCCCCTTGTGTCTCCTTAGCAGCCAGGCTTCTATCTCTCCGCTCAGGGAGCGGGTGACACTTGTCTTCTTAGCAGCCAGGCTTCCTACTCTCCATACAAAGAGCGTGCTGTGGAGAATGTTGTGCTTTTCGCAGCACGGTGGGAAAAACCCGCATAGAGCGAAAGCCTCTTTGCCTGGGCATCCCCTCTGGGAAAGCACTGCATTCTTTGGGAAATAGAGTCAGGTCTGTGGGATGTTGCTGCTTGCCTGAGAAGGTCTCCACAGCACGGTGTCATAAACCCGCATGGAGCGAAATCCTCTTTGCCCCGACATCCCCACTGCCCGAGAGAGATGCGTGGTTGCGACTTTGGAAAGAGACTTAAGGAAAGGGATACGTCTGTCACTGCGCTCCACAGGAGCATGTCTGGGAAGGTGCAGAAGGCGGCCCAGGGACAAGAGAAGGCGCCTTTGGTGTTACTGTCCGGAAACGGTTGCGAAGCAGGACAGCCGGGCCTGTGAGGAACAGCGTGTCAGTGGCAAGACAAGTTTCACCAGCTACCTGTGCAGAGAAATGTGAGCCTGTCTGCTAAGGAGACACGAGAGGACAACTAGGACAGGGGCGCGTGCTCCACTCTGAGGAAGGAGTCTGAGCAGAAGGCAGGCCTGTCCTGTGCCTCTGGGCCCAAGGGGACATTAGCTCAGGGCCACCTGTCAAGAGGGCAGAAGTGGGATTGCCACCAGGCGCCCGGCCCTGAACTCACAGAAAGAGCTCCAGGAGGAACGGGCAGTTAGATGCCGTCCTCCAGGATGTGGAAGGGTTCGCGGAGGCACGGGGAGTCCGGGGAAGGAGTGGGGACAGCCCCCGACAGCTCCCCATCCCAGTGCACGGGCGGTGTGCAGGGATCCTGTTGCCGCTCCTCTCCTGTGTAAAAGGCACTGGCCTAGTCTCCGAAACAGCCTGAGCAACAGAGCAAAAGGCCAAGCCTTGCCTACGCCAGAAGATGGTAGTGTGCATAGAGTGCCATCCTAGGCCACGCACGCTGTTGCGGGTTGTGGCTGTGTCTGCTTAGTTCGTCCTGGAAGGGTGAACCCAGGGCGCGAACATGGAGCCCTGGAAAGCAAGGCCCAAGAGGCACCAGCTCTTCCACAGCTCTTCTTCCCTGACGCGACAGAGCGAACGCCCAAAGCCTTCCTGATGAAGCAGCAGCGAAGCGGTTCGCGCCAAGATCAAAACTATTGTGAAAGCATAGCAGTCGCTGGGAAATCAGAGTCGGTTCTGTGGGCTGCTCTTGCTGCCTGCCTTAGTCTAGTATTCACAGCATGGTGGGAGAAACCCTCACAGAACGACAGCCTCTTTGCCCGGGCATGCCCTCTGGCAAAGCCCAGCATTCTTTGGGAAATCAGAGTCGGGTCTGTGAGATGCTGCTGCAGTTTGCCTGAGGTAGTCTCCACAGCACGGTGTAATAAACCCGTGTGGAGCGAAATCCTCGTTGCCGGGCATCCCCTCTGCCTGAGAGAGAGGCTTGGTTGCGCTTGTGGGAAGAGCTTTAAGGAAAGGGACACGTCTGTCACTGCGCTCCCCAGGAGCATGTCTGGGGAAGGTGCAGCACGCTTCCCCGCAAGACGAGAAGGAGCCGTTGGCCTTGTTTTCCGAAACGGTCTTGAGCAGAAGAGTCGGTCCTGTCAGGAACAGCGGGCCGGTGGCAAGTCAAGTGTCACCCGCTCCCTTTGCGGAGAGACGGAAACCTGGCTGCTAAGGAGACACGTGGGGACGTCTAGAGCAAGGGCGCTTGCTCCACTGTGAGAAAGGAGTCTGGGCAGAAGGCATGCCTGTCCTGGGCCCCTGGGCCCAAGGAGCAGCAGCTCCTTGGCCACCTGTCACTTGTATAGGCATGTGCTTGCCACCAGGCACCTACGCTGAACTCGCGGATGTACCTCCCTGAAAGAACGGACCATCAGTAGCCGTCCTCCATGATGTGGAAGCGTTCGCGGAGCCACGGGTTGTCCCGGGAAGGAGTGAGGACAGTCCACCACTGCTCCCCATCCCAGTGCACAGCGGTGTGTAGGGATCCTGTCGCATCTCCTCTCCTGTGAGGAAGGCACTGGCCTAGTCCCCTATTCCGCGTGAGCGCAAGAGCAATTTGCCAAGCCTCGCCTACGCCAGGAGATGGTAGTGGGCATAGAGTGCCATCCTAGGCCACGCACGCTGCTGCATGGTTGTGACTGTGTCTGATTTGTTTGGCTTGGCAGTTTGAGTCCAGGACGCGAAAATGGAGCCCGGGAAAGCAAAGCCAAGGAGGAATTAGCTCTCCCGCAGCACTTCTTCCCTGACGCGAAAGATCGAACGCCTAAAGCCTTGCTGAGGAAGCAGCGCCAAAGTGCTGTTGACTCCAAGCCCAAAGCCTCTGCGAAAGCACAGCATTGGCTGAGAAATCAGAGTGGGTTCTGCTGACTTCTGCTGCTGCTTGCCTGAGCCCAGTCTCACGGTGGGAGATACCCGTATAGAGCGAAAGCCTCTTTGCCCGGGCATCTCCTCTGGGAAAGCACAGCCTTCATTGGGAAATTAGAATCGTATTGGTGGGATCCTGCTGCTTGCCTGAGCTAGTCTCCGCAGCACGGTGGATGAAACCCGCATGGAGCGAAATTCTCCTTGCCTTAGCATCCCATCTGCCTGAGAAAGAAGCTTGGTTGCACATCTGGAAAGGGCCTTAAGGAAAGGGACACGTCTGTCACGGCGCTCCCCAAGAGCATGTCTGAAGAAGGTGCAACACGCTTCCCGGGAGAAGGAGCCTTTGGCATTGTTGTCGGGAAACAGTGGCAAAGCAGGAGATCCTGCCATGGCAGGAACAGCAGGCGGGTGGCAAGACAATTGTCACCAGCTCCCTGTGCAGAGAGAATGTAGCCTCGATCATAAGGAGATATGAGGGGACGACTAGGGCAGGCGCGCGTGCTCTACTCTGAGGAAGGAGTCTGGGCAGAAGGCAGGCCTGTCCTGTGCCTCTGGTCCCAAGGGGACAGCATCTCCTTAGCCACCTGTCCCTAGGGCAGACTTGAGCTTGCCACCAGACGCCTCACCCCGAACTCGCCGAAACAACTCTGGAGAAATGGACAGTCAGATGCCCTCTTCCTCCATGATGTGGCAGCGTTTTTTCGTGGCAATGGGTATGCCGGGGAAGGAGTGGGAACAGTCCCCCACAGCTCCCCATCCCTGTGCACGTGCGGTGTGCAGGAATCCTGTCCTCTGTCCTCTCCTGTAAGGAAGGCACTGGCCTAGTTTCCAAAACAGCTTGTGCAACAGAGCAAAAGGCCAAACCTTCCCTACACCAGAGGATGGTAGTGTGCATAGAGTGCCATCCTAGGCCACGCTCGCTGCTGCGGGTTTTGTCTGTGTCTGCTTAGTTCGTCCTGGAAGCGTGAACCCAGGGCGCGAACATGGAGCCCTGGAAAGCAAGGCCCAAGAGGCACCAGCTCTTCCGTAGCTCTTCTTCCCTGACGCGACAGAGCGAACATCCAAAGCCTTCCTGAGGAAGCAGCAGTGAAGCGGTTCGCGCCAAGATCAAAACTATTGTGAAAGCATAGCAGTCGCTGGGAAATCAGAGTCGGTTCTGTGGGATGCTCTTGCTGCCTGCCTTAGTCTAGTATTCACAGCACGGTGGTGGAAACCCTCATAGAACGAAAGCCTCTTTGCCCGGGTATGCCCTCTAGCAAAGCCCAGCATTCTTTGGGAAATCAGAGTTGGGTCTGTGGGATGCTGCTTCTGTTTGCCTGAGCTAGTCTCCACGGCAAGGTGTAATAAACCAGCATGGAGCGAAATCCTCGTTGCCGGACATCCCCTCTGCCTGAGAGAGATGTTTGGTTGCGCTTGTGGGAAGATCTTAAAGAAAAGGGACACGTCTGTCACTGCGCTCCCCAGGAGCATGTCTGGGGAAGGTGCAGCATGCTTCCCGGGAGAAGAGAAGGAGCCGTTGGCTTTGTTTTCAGAAACGGTTTCGAAGCAGGAGAGCCGGTCCTGTCAGGATTGCGGGCCGGTGGCAAGACAAATGTCACAAGCTCCCTGTACAGAGAGATGGAAACTGGCTGCTAAGGAGACACGTGGGGATAACTAGCGCAAGGGCGCTTGCTCCACTGTGAGGAAGGAGTCTGGGCAGATGGCATGCCTGTCCTGGGCCCCTGGGCCCAAGGGGCAGGAGCTCCTTGGCCACCTGTCACTTGTGAAGACATGTGCTTGCCACCAGACGCCTACGCTTAATTCGCAGATGTAGCTCCCTGAAAGAACGGACCATCAGTAGCCGTCGTCCCTGATGTCGAAGCGTTCGCGGAAGGCACGGGTTGTCCCGGGAAGGAGTGAGGACAGTCCTCCACAACTCCCCATCCTAGTGCACGGGGGGTGTACAGGGATTTTGTCCCCTCTCCTCTTTTGTAAGGAAGGAACTGGCTGAGTCTCCTATTCCACCTGAGCTCCAGATCAAAATGCCACGACTCGCTTACGCCAGGAGATGGTAGTGGGCATAGAGATCCATCCGAGGCCACGCACGCTGCTGCAGGGTTGTGACTGTGTCTGATTTGTTTGGCTTGGCATTTTGAATCCAGGACGCGAAAATGGAGCCCGGGAAAGCAAAGCCAAGGAGGAAACCCGCATGGAGCGAAATTCTCCTTGCCCTAGCATCCCATCTGCCTGAGAAAGAAGCGTGGTTTACAAAGGTGAACCAAACATGTATCTCAGGCAAAGCGGATGCCGGGGCAAAGAGGATTTCGCTCCGTGTGGGTCTATTACACAGTGCTGTGGAGACTAGTTCAGGCAAGCCGCAGCAGCATCCCGCAGACCCGACTCTGACTTCCCAAAGAATGCTGTGCTCACGCAGAATCGGGGACTAGGCCAGTGCTTTCTCCACAGGAGAGGAGAGCCGACAGCATCTCGGCACACCGCCCTTGCACTAGGTTGAGGAGCAGTGACGGACTGTCCCCACTCCTTCCCCGGACACCCAGTGCATCCTTGAACGCTTTCACATCTTGGAGGAAGACAGATCCTGACTTCCCGATCTGTCAGGGAGCTACTTCTGGGAGTTCAGAAGTGGCAAGCACATGTCTGCACCTGGGACAGGTGGCCAAGGAGCTGCTTTCTCCTTGGGTCCAGAGGCCCAGGACAGGCATGCCTTCTGCCCAGACTCCTTATTAGAGTGGAGGAAGCGCCAATACCCTAGTCCTACCGTCGTGTCTACTCCTTAGCCAGGTTTCCGTCTCTCTGCACAGAGAGCGTATGCCACTTGTCTTACCAGCGACCCGCTGTTGCTGACAGGGCCGGCTCTTTTGCTTGCGTCCGTTTCCGACAAGAAGGCCAACGACTCCTTCTCTTCCCCGGGGCAGTGTGCTGCACCTTCCTCAGACATGCTCCAGGGTAGTGCAGTGACAGTCGTGTCCCTTTCCTTGAGGCTCTTCCCACAGGGGCAGCCACTCTTCTCTCTCAGGCAGAGTGGATGCCGGGCATACACGATTTCGCTCCATGCAGGTTTATTACACCGTGCAGTGGAGACCAGCTCAGGCAAGCAGCAGCCGCATTCCACAGACCCGACTCTGATTTTCCAAGAATGCTGTGCTTTCCCAGAGGTGAAGCCCGGGCAAAGAGGTTTTTGCTCTACAGGAACGACTCTGATTTCCCAGAGACTGCTATGCTTACGCAGAAGTTTTCAGCTTGCTGCGAACCGCACTTCGCTGCTGCTTCCTCAGCAAGGCATTGGGCGTTCGCTCTGTCCCGTCAGATGCGGAGAGCTGGTGCCTCTTGGGCCTTGCTTCCCGGGCTCCATGTTCGCGTCCTGGCTTCAATGAGCCAAGCCGAAATACGCAGATACAGTCAGAACCCTGCAGTAGCTTGCGTGGCCCAGGATGGCACTCTATACACACTACCATCTCCCGGTGTAGGCAACGCTAGGGCTTTTGCTATGGCGCTCAGGTGGGCTCAAGTTCTAGGTCAGTGCCTTCCCCACAGGAGAGGAGAGGCAACAGGATCTTTCACACCGCCCGTACACTGGGATGGGGAGCAGTGAGGTACTTTCCCCACTACTTCCCCGGACACCCCGTGCATCCACGAACGCTTTCACATCTTGGAGTAAGGCGGCATATGACTGCCCGTTCTTTCAGGGACTTACTTCTGCGAGTTCAGGGTAGGCGCCTGGTGGCAAGCACATGTCTGCACCAGGGAAAGGTGGCCAAGGAGCTGCTTTCCCCTTAGGCGCAGGGGCACCGGAGAGGCATTCCTTCTGCCCAGACTCCTTCCTCAGAGTGGAGTATGCAACCCTGCCCTATTCGTCCCTTCCTTTCTCCTTCTCAGCCAAGTATCCTATTCTCCACACAGAGAGCGGGTGACACTTGTCTTGCCACCGGCCCACTTTCCCTCCCAGGGCAGACTCTCCTTGCTTCGTGACAACGAAGGCCAACGGCATCTTCTCTTCTCCCAGGGCGGCAATGCTGCACCTTCCCCAAACTTGTTCTTGGGGAGCTCAGTGACAGATGTGTCCCTTGCCTTAAGGCCCTTTGCAGATGTGCAACCACTCTTCTCGCTCAGGCAGAGCGGGGATGCTAGGGAAAGGAGAATTTCGCTCCATGCGGGATTCACCTATCGTGCTGTTGAGACTAGCTCAGGCAAGCAGCAGCAGCATTCCACAAACACGATCTGATTTCCCACCAAATGCTGTGCTTTCCCAGAGGAGATGCCCGGGGAAAAGAGGATTAGGCTGTATGCGGTTTTCTACCACCGTAAGACAGGGCTCCAGCAAGAAGCAGCAGCAGCCAGCAGATCCAAATCTGATTTCTCAGTGAATGCTGTGCTTTCGCAGAGGCTTTGGGCTTGGAGCGAACAGCACTACGCCTCTGTTTCTTCAGCCAGGCTTCAGTCGCGTCAGGGAAGAAGAGCTGCGGGAGAGCTGGTGCCTCTAGGGCCTTGCTTTCCCGGCTCCATGTTCGCGTCCTGGATTCAAACTGCCAAGGTGAAATAAGCATACACAGCCTCCACCCTGCAGCAGCGTGCATGGCCTAGGATGGCACTGTGCTCATAATGCCATCTCCCAGTGTAGGCAATGTCTGCCCTTTTGCTCTGGCGTTCAGGTGGGCAGGGGACTAGGCCAGTGCTTTCTCCAGCCGAGAAGAGACGCGACAGGATCAATGTACACCGCCCGCGCCCTGGGAATGGGAGTAATGGGTAACTGTTCCTCCTTCCCCGGGACACCCGCTGCCTCCGCCAATGCTACCACATCCTGAAGGAAGAGGGCTTCTGACTGCCCGTTCCTCCTGGAGCTGTTACTGTGAGTTCAGGACAGGGCGCCTGGTAGCAAGCCCACTTCTGTCCTATGGACAGGTGGCCAAGTAGCTGCTGTCCCCTTGGGCCCAGAGGCTCAGGACAGTACAGCCTTCTGCCCAGACTCCTTCCTCAGAGTGGAGCACGCGCCCCTGCCATCATCATACCCTCTTATCTCTTTAGCAGCCAGGCGTCGGTCTCCCTGCACAGGACGCGGGTGACACTTGTCTTGCCACCGGCCCGCTCTTCCTGACACTGCCGGCTCTCCTGCTTCGCGACCTTTTCCCGACAATAAGGCCAACGGCTCCTTCTCTTCTCCCGGGAAGCATGCTGCACCTTCCCCAGACATGCTCCTGGGGGAGCGGTGTGACGGATGTGTCCCTTTCCTTAGGACTCTTCCCACAGGAGCAACCAAGCATCTCTCTCAGGCAGAGGGGATGCCCGGGCAAAGAAGATTTTGCTCCATGCCGGTTTATTACACCGTGCTGTGGAGACTAGCTCAGACAAGCAGCAGCAACATCCCACAGATCTGACTCTGATATCCCAAAGAAAGCTGTGCTTTCCCAGAGGGGATGCCTGGGCAGAGAGGCTTTTGCTCTATGCGGATTTTTCCCACCGTGCTGCGAATACTAGGCTAAGGCAAGAAGCAAGAGCAGCCCACAGAACCGACTCTGATTTTCCAGTGACTGCTATGCTTTCGCAGAGGTTTTCAGCTTGGCGCGAACTGCACTTCTCTGATGTTCCTCAGCATGGCTTTGGGCGTTCGCTCTGTTCCATCATGGAAGAAGAGCTCTGGAGAGCTGGGGCCTCTTTGGCGTGTGGAGCACGCGTGCCTGCCCTAGTCATCCCCTTGTGTCTCCTTAGCAGCCAGGCTTCTATCTCTCCGCTCAGGGAGCGGGTGACACTTGTCTTCTTAGCAGCCAGGCTTCCTACTCTCCATACAAAGAGCGTGCTGTGGAGAATGTTGTGCTTTTCGCAGCACGGTGGGAAAAACCCGCATAGAGCGAAAGCCTCTTTGCCTGGGCATCCCCTCTGGGAAAGCACTGCATTCTTTGGGAAATAGAGTCAGGTCTGTGGGATGTTGCTGCTTGCCTGAGAAGGTCTCCACAGCACGGTGTCATAAACCCGCATGGAGCGAAATCCTCTTTGCCCCGGCATCCCCACTGCCCGAGAGAGATGCGTGGTTGCGACTTTGGAAAGAGACTTAAGGAAAGGGATACGTCTGTCACTGCGCTCCACAGGAGCATGTCTGGGAAGGTGCAGAAGGCGGCCCAGGGACAAGAGAAGGCGCCTTTGGTGTTACTGTCCGGAAACGGTTGCGAAGCAGGACAGCCGGGCCTGTGAGGAACAGCGTGTCAGTGGCAAGACAAATTTCACCAGCTACCTGTGCAGAGAAATGTGAGCCTGTCTGCTAAGGAGACACGAGAGGACAACTAGGACAGGGGCGCGTGCTCCACTCTGAGGAAGGAGTCTGAGCAGAAGGCAGGCCTGTCCTGTGCCTCTGGGCCCAAGGGGACATTAGCTCAGGGCCACCTGTCAAGAGGGCAGAAGTGGGATTGCCACCAGGCTCCCGGCCCTGAACTCACAGAAAGAGCTCCAGGAGGAACGGGCAGTTAGATGCCGTCCTCCAGGATGTGGAAGGGTTCGCGGAGGCACGGGGAGTCCGGGGAAGGAGTGGGGACAGCCCCCGACAGCTCCCCATCCCAGTGCACGGGCGGTGTGCAGGGATCCTGTTGCCGCTCCTCTCCTGTGTAAAAGGCACTGGCCTAGTCTCCGAAACAGCCTGAGCAACAGAGCAAAAGGCCAAGCCTTGCCTACGCCAGAAGATGGTAGTGTGCATAGAGTGCCATCCTAGGCCACGCACGCTGTTGCGGGTTGTGGCTGTGTCTGCTTAGTTCGTCCTGGAAGGGTGAACCCAGGGCGCGAACATGGAGCCCTGGAAAGCAAGGCCCAAGAGGCACCAGCTCTTCCATAGCTCTTCTTCCCTGACGCGACAGAGCGAACGCCCAAAGCCTTCCTGATGAAGCAGCAGCGAAGCGGTTCGCGCCAAGATCAAAACTATTGTGAAAGCATAGCAGTCGCTGGGAAATCAGAGTCGGTTCTGTGGGCTGCTCTTGCTGCCTGCCTTAGTCTAGTATTCACAGCATGGTGGGAGAAACCCTCACAGAACGACAGCCTCTTTGCCCGGGCATGCCCTCTGGCAAAGCCCAGCATTCTTTGGGAAATCAGAGTCGGGTCTGTGAGATGCTGCTGCTGTTTGCCTGAGGTAGTCTCCACAGCACGGTGTAATAAACCCGTGTGGAGCGAAATCCTCGTTGCCGGGCATCCCCTCTGCCTGAGAGAGAGGCTTGGTTGCGCTTGTGGGAAGAGCTTTAAGGAAAGGGACACGTCTGTCACTGCGCTCCCCAGGAGCATGTCTGGGGAAGGTGCAGCACGCTTCCCCGCAAGACGAGAAGGAGCCGTTGGCCTTGTTTTCCGAAACGGTCTTGAGCAGAAGAGTCGGTCCTGTCAGGAACAGCGGGCCGGTGGCAAGTCAAGTGTCACCCGCTCCCTTTGCGGAGAGACGGAAACCTGGCTGCTAAGGAGACACGTGGGGACGTCTAGAGCAAGGGCGCTTGCTCCACTGTGAGAAAGGAGTCTGGGCAGAAGGCATGCCTGTCCTGGGCCCCTGGGCCCAAGGAGCAGCAGCTCCTTGGCCACCTGTCACTTGTATAGGCATGTGCTTGCCACCAGGCACCTACGCTGAACTCGCGGATGTACCTCCCTGAAAGATCGGACCATCAGTAGCCGTCCTCCATGATGTGGAAACGTTCGCGGAGCCACGGGTTGTCCCGGGAAGGAGTGAGGACAGTCCACCACTGCTCCCCATCCCAGTGCACAGCGGTGTGTAGGGATCCTGTCGCATCTCCTCTCCTGTGAGGAAGGCACTGGCCTAGTCCCCTATTCCGCGTGAGCGCAAGAGCAATTTGCCAAGCCTCGCCTACGCCAGGAGATGGTAGTGGGCATAGAGTGCCATCCTAGGCCACGCACGCTGCTGCATGGTTGTGACTGTGTCTGATTTGTTTGGCTTGGCAGTTTGAGTCCAGGACGCGAAAATGGAGCCCGGGAAAGCAAAGCCAAGGAGGAATTAGCTCTCCCGCAGCACTTCTTCCCTGACGCGAAAGATCGAACGCCTAAAGCCTTGCTGAGGAAGCAGCGCCAAAGTGCTGTTGACTCCAAGCCCAAAGCCTCTGCGAAAGCACAGCATTGGCTGAGAAATCAGAGTGGGTTCTGCTGACTTCTGCTGCTGCTTGCCTGAGCCCAGTCTCACGGTGGGAGATACCCGTATAGAGCGAAAGCCTCTTTGCCCGGGCATCTCCTCTGGGAAAGCACAGCCTTCATTGGGAAATTAGAATCGTATTGGTGGGATCCTGCTGCTTGCCTGAGCTAGTCTCCGCAGCACGGTGGATGAAACCCGCATGGAGCGAAATTCTCCTTGCCTTAGCATCCCATCTGCCTGAGAAAGAAGCTTGGTTGCACATCTGGAAAGGGCCTTAAGGAAAGGGACACGTCTGTCACGGCGCTCCCCAAGAGCATGTCTGAAGAAGGTGCAACACGCTTCCCGGGAGAAGGAGCCTTTGGCATTGTTGTCGGGAAACAGTGGCAAAGCAGGAGATCCTGCCATGGCAGGAACAGCAGGCGGGTGGCAAGACAATTGTCACCAGCTCCCTGTGCAGAGAGAATGTAGCCTCGATCATAAGGAGATATGAGGGGACGACTAGGGCAGGCGCGCGTGCTCTACTCTGAGGAAGGAGTCTGGGCAGAAGGCAGGCCTGTCCTGTGCCTCTGGTCCCAAGGGGACAGCATCTCCTTAGCCACCTGTCCCTAGGGCAGACTTGAGCTTGCCACCAGACGCCTCACCCCGAACTCGCCGAAACAACTCTGGAGAAATGGACAGTCAGATGCCCTCTTCCTCCATGATGTGGCAGCGTTTTTTCGTGGCAATGGGTATGCCGGGGAAGGAGTGGGAACAGTCCCCCACAGCTCCCCATCCCTGTGCACGTGCGGTGTGCAGGAATCCTGTCCTCTGTCCTCTCCTGTAAGGAAGGCACTGGCCTAGTTTCCAAAACAGCTTGTGCAACAGAGCAAAAGGCCAAACCTTCCCTACACCAGAGGATGGTAGTGTGCATAGAGTGCCATCCTAGGCCACGCTCGCTGCTGCGGGTTTTGTCTGTGTCTGCTTAGTTCGTCCTGGAAGCGTGAACCCAGGGCGCGAACATGGAGCCCTGGAAAGCAAGGCCCAAGAGGCACCAGCTCTTCCGTAGCTCTTCTTCCCTGACGCGACAGAGCGAACATCCAAAGCCTTCCTGAGGAAGCAGCAGTGAAGCGGTTCGCGCCAAGATCAAAACTATTGTGAAAGCATAGCAGTCGCTGGGAAATCAGAGTCGGTTCTGTGGGATGCTCTTGCTGCCTGCCTTAGTCTAGTATTCACAGCACGGTGGTGGAAACCCTCATAGAACGAAAGCCTCTTTGCCCGGGTATGCCCTCTAGCAAAGCCCAGCATTCTTTGGGAAATCAGAGTTGGGTCTGTGGGATGCTGCTTCTGTTTGCCTGAGCTAGTCTCCACGGCAAGGTGTAATAAACCAGCATGGAGCGAAATCCTCGTTGCCGGACATCCCCTCTGCCTGAGAGAGATGTTTGGTTGCGCTTGTGGGAAGAGCTTAAAGAAAAGGGACACGTCTGTCACTGCGTTCCCCAGGAGCATGTCTGGGGAAGGTGCAGCATGCTTCCCGGGAGAAGAGAAGGATCCGTTGGCTTTGTTTTCAGAAACGGTTTCGAAGCAGGAGAGCCGGTCCTGTCAGGATTGCGGGCCGGTGGCAAGACAAATGTCACAAGCTCCCTGTACAGAGAGATGGAAACTGGCTGCTAAGGAGACACGTGGGGATAACTAGCGCAAGGGCGCTTGCTCCACTGTGAGGAAGGAGTCTGGGCAGATGGCATGCCTGTCCTGGGCCCCTGGGCCCAAGGGGCAGGAGCTCCTTGGCCACCTGTCACTTGTGAAGACATGTGCTTGCCACCAGACGCCTACGCTTAATTCGCAGATGTAGCTCCCTGAAAGAACGGACCATCAGTAGCCGTCGTCCCTGATGTCGAAGCGTTCGCGGAAGGCACGGGTTGTCCCGGGAAGGAGTGAGGACAGTCCTCCACAACTCCCCATCCTAGTGCACGGGGGGTGTACAGGGATTTTGTCCCCTCTCCTCTTTTGTAAGGAAGGAACTGGCTGAGTCTCCTATTCCACCTGAACTCCAGATCAAAATGCCACGACTCGCTTACGCCAGGAGATGGTAGTGGGCATAGAGATCCATCCGAGGCCACGCACGCTGCTGCAGGGTTGTGACTGTGTCTGATTTGTTTGGCTTGGCATTTTGAATCCAGGACGCGAAAATGGAGCCCGGGAAAGCAAAGCCAAGGAGGAAACCCGCATGGAGCGAAATTCTCCTTGCCCTAGCATCCCATCTGCCTGAGAAAGAAGCGTGGTTTACAAAGGTGAACCAAACATGTATCTCAGGCAAAGCGGATGCCGGGGCAAAGAGGATTTCGCTCCGTGTGGGTCTATTACACAGTGCTGTGGAGACTAGTTCAGGCAAGCCGCAGCAGCATCCCGCAGACCCGACTCTGACTTCCCAAAGAATGCTGTGCTCACGCAGAATCGGGGACTAGGCCAGTGCTTTCTCCACAGGAGAGGAGAGCCGACAGCATCTCGGCACACCGCCCTTGCACTAGGTTGAGGAGCAGTGACGGACTGTCCCCACTCCTTCCCCGGACACCCAGTGCATCCTTGAACGCTTTCACATCTTGAAGGAAGACAGATCCTGACTTCCCGATCTGTCAGGGAGCTACTTCTGGGAGTTCAGAAGTGGCAAGCACATGTCTGCACCTGGGACAGGTGGCCAAGGAGCTGCTTTCTCCTTGGGTCCAGAGGCCCAGGACAGGCATGCCTTCTGCCCAGACTCCTTATTAGAGTGGAGGATGCGCCAATACCCTAGTCCTACCGTCGTGTCTACTCCTTAGCCAGGTTTCCGTCTCTCTGCACAGAGAGCGTATGCCACTTGTCTTACCAGCGACCCGCTGTTGCTGACAGGGCCGGCTCTTTTGCTTGCGTCCGTTTCCGACAACAAGGCCAACGACTCCTTCTCTTCCCCGGGGCAGTGTGCTGCACCTTCCTCAGACATGCTCCAGGGTAGTGCAGTGACAGTCGTGTCCCTTTCTTTGAGGCTCTTCCCACAGGGGCAGCCACTCTTCTCTCTCAGGCAGAGTGGATGCCGGGCATACACGATTTCGCTCCATGCAGGTTTATTACACCGTGCAGTGGATACCAGCTCAGGCAAGCAAGCAGCAGCCGCATTCCACAGACCCGACTCTGATTTTCCAAGAATGCTGTGCTTTCCCAGAGGTGAAGCCCGGGCAAAGAGGTTTTTGCTCTACAGGAACGACTCTGATTTCCCAGAGACTGCTATGCTTACGCAGAAGTTTTCAGCTTGCTGCGAACCGCACTTCGCTGCTGCTTCCTCAGCAAGGCATTGGGCGTTCGCTCTCTCCCGTCAGATGCGGAGAGCTGGTGCCTCTTGGGCCTTGCTTCCCGGGCTCCATGTTCGCGTCCTGGCTTCAATGAGCCAAGCCGAAATACGCAGATACAGTCAGAACCCTGCAGTAGCTTGCGTGGCCCAGGATGGCACTCTATACACACTACCATCTCCCGGTGTAGGCAACGCTAGGGCTTTTGCTATGGCGCTCAGGTGGACTCAAGTTCTAGGTCAGTGCCTTCCCCACAGGAGAGGAGAGGCAACAGGATCTTTCACACCGCCCGTACACTGGGATGGGGAGCAGTGAGGTACATTCCCCACTACTTCCCCGGACACCCCGTGCATCCACGAACGCTTTCACATCTTGGAGTAAGGCGGCATATGACTGCCCGTTCTTTCAGGGACTTACTTCTGCGAGTTCAGGGTAGGCGCCTGGTGGCAAGCACATGTCTGCACCAGGGAAAGGTGGCCAAGGAGCTGCTTTCCCCTTAGGCGCAGGGGCACCGGAGAGGCATTCCTTCTGCCCAGACTCCTTCCTCAGAGTGGAGTATGCAACCCTGCCCTATTCGTCCCTTCCTTTCTCCTTCTCAGCCAAGTATCCTATTCTCCACACAGAGAGCGGGTGACACTTGTCTTGCCACCGGCCCACTTTCCCTCCCAGGGCAGACTCTCCTTGCTTCGTGACAACGAAGGCCAACGGCATCTTCTCTTCTCCCAGGGCGGCAATGCTGCACCTTCCCCAGACTTGTTCTTGGGGAGCTCAGTGACAGATGTGTCCCTTTCCTTAAGGCCCTTTGCAGATGTGCAACCACTCTTCTCGCTCAGGCAGAGCGGGGATGCTAGGGAAAGGAGAATTTCGCTCCATGCGGGATTCACCTATCGTGCTGTTGAGACTAGCTCAGGCAAGCAGCAGCAGCATTCCACAAACACGATCTGATTTCCCACCAAATGCTGTGCTTTCCCAGAGGAGATGCCCGGGGAAAAGAGGATTAGGCTGTATGCGGTTTTCTACCACCGTAAGACAGGGCTCCAGCAAGAAGCAGCAGCAGCCAGCAGATCCAAATCTGATTTCTCAGTGAATGCTGTGCTTTCGCAGAGGCTTTGGGCTTGGAGCGAACAGCACTACGCCTCTGTTTCTTCAGCCAGGCTTCAGTCGCGTCAGGGAAGAAGAGCTGCGGGAGAGCTGGTGCCTCTAGGGCCTTGCTTTCCCGGCTCCATGTTCGCGTCCTGGATTCAAACTGCCAAGGTGAAATAAGCATACACAGCCTCCACCCTGCAGCAGCGTGCATGGCCTAGGATGGCACTGTGCTCATAATGCCATCTCCCAGTGTAGGCAATGTCTGCCCTTTTGCTCTGGCGTTCAGGTGGGCAGGGGACTAGGCCAGTGCTTTCTCCAGCCGAGAAGAGACGCGACAGGATCAATGTACACCGCCCGCGCCCTGGGAATGGGAGTAATGGGTAACTGTTCCTCCTTCCCCGGGACACCCGCTGCCTCCGCCAATGCTACCACATCCTGAAGGAAGAGGGCTTCTGACTGCCCGTTCCTCCTGGAGCTGTTACTGTGAGTTCAGGACAGGGCGCCTGGTAGCAAGCCCACTTCTGTCCTATGGACAGGTGGCCAAGTAGCTGCTGTCCCCTTGGGCCCAGAGGCTCAGGACAGTACAGCCTTCTGCCCAGACTCCTTCCTCAGAGTGGAGCACGCGCCCCTGCCATCATCATACCCTCTTATCTCTTTAGCAGCCAGGCGTCGGTCTCCCTGCACAGGACGCGGGTGACACTTGTCTTGCCACCGGCCCGCTCTTCCTGACACTGCCGGCTCTCCTGCTTCGCGACCTTTTCCCGACAATAAGGCCAACGGCTCCTTCTCTTCTCCCGGGAAGCATGCTGCACCTTCCCCAGACATGCTCCTGGGGGAGCGGTGTGACGGATGTGTCCCTTTCCTTAGGACTCTTCCCACAGGAGCAACCAAGCATCTCTCTCAGGCAGAGGGGATGCCCGGGCAAAGAAGATTTTGCTCCATGCCGGTTTATTACACCGTGCTGTGGAGACTAGCTCAGACAAGCAGCAGCAACATCCCACAGATCTGACTCTGATATCCCAAAGAAAGCTGTGCTTTCCCAGAGGGGATGCCTGGGCAGAGAGGCTTTTGCTCTATGCGGATTTTTCCCACCGTGCTGCGAATACTAGGCTAAGGCAAGAAGCAAGAGCAGCCCACAGAACCGACTCTGATTTTCCAGTGACTGCTATGCTTTCGCAGAGGTTTTCAGCTTGGCGCGAACTGCACTTCTCTGATGTTCCTCAGCATGGCTTTGGGCGTTCGCTCTGTTCCATCATGGAAGAAGAGCTCTGGAGAGCTGGGGCCTCTTTGGCGTGTGGAGCACGCGTGCCTGCCCTAGTCATCCCCTTGTGTCTCCTTAGCAGCCAGGCTTCTATCTCTCCGCTCAGGGAGCGGGTGACACTTGTCTTCTTAGCAGCCAGGCTTCCTACTCTCCATACAAAGAGCGTGCTGTGGAGAATGTTGTGCTTTTCGCAGCACGGTGGGAAAAACCCGCATAGAGCGAAAGCCTCTTTGCCTGGGCATCCCCTCTGGGAAAGCACTGCATTCTTTGGGAAATAGAGTCAGGTCTGTGGGATGTTGCTGCTTGCCTGAGAAGGTCTCCACAGCACGGTGTCATAAACCCGCATGGAGCGAAATCCTCTTTGCCCCGGCATCCCCACTGCTCGAGAGAGATGCGTGGTTGCGACTTTGGAAAGAGACTTAAGGAAAGGGATACGTCTGTCACTGCGCTCCACAGGAGCATGTCTGGGAAGGTGCAGAAGGCGGCCCAGGGACAAGAGAAGGCGCCTTTGGTGTTACTGTCCGGAAACGGTTGCGAAGCAGGACAGCCGGGCCTGTGAGGAACAGCGTGTCAGTGGCAAGACAAATTTCACCAGCTACCTGTGCAGAGAAATGTGAGCCTGTCTGCTAAGGAGACACGAGAGGACAACTAGGACAGGGGCGCGTGCTCCACTCTGAGGAAGGAGTCTGAGCAGAAGGCAGGCCTGTCCTGTGCCTCTGGGCCCAAGGGGACATTAGCTCAGGGCCACCTGTCAAGAGGGCAGAAGTGGGATTGCCACCAGGCTCCCGGCCCTGAACTCACAGAAAGAGCTCCAGGAGGAACGGGCAGTTAGATGCCGTCCTCCAGGATGTGGAAGGGTTCGCGGAGGCACGGGGAGTCCGGGGAAGGAGTGGGGACAGCCCCCGACAGCTCCCCATCCCAGTGCACGGGCGGTGTGCAGGGATCCTGTTGCCGCTCCTCTCCTGTGTAAAAGGCACTGGCCTAGTCTCCGAAACAGCCTGAGCAACAGAGCAAAAGGCCAAGCCTTGCCTACGCCAGAAGATGGTAGTGTGCATAGAGTGCCATCCTAGGCCACGCACGCTGTTGCGGGTTGTGGCTGTGTCTGCTTAGTTCGTCCTGGAAGGGTGAACCCAGGGCGCGAACATGGAGCCCTGGAAAGCAAGGCCCAAGAGGCACCAGCTCTTCCATAGCTCTTCTTCCCTGACGCGACAGAGCGAACGCCCAATGCCTTCCTGATGAAGCAGCAGCGAAGCGGTTCGCGCCAAGATCAAAACTATTGTGAAAGCATAGCAGTCGCTGGGAAATCAGAGTCGGTTCTGTGGGCTGCTCTTGCTGCCTGCCTTAGTCTAGTATTCACAGCATGGTGGGAGAAACCCTCACAGAACGACAGCCTCTTTGCCCGGGCATGCCCTCTGGCAAAGCCCAGCATTCTTTGGGAAATCAGAGTCGGGTCTGTGAGATGCTGCTGCTGTTTGCCTGAGGTAGTCTCCACAGCACGGTGTAATAAACCCGTGTGGAGCGAAATCCTCGTTGCCGGGCATCCCCTCTGCCTGAGAGAGAGGCTTGGTTGCGCTTGTGGGAAGAGCTTTAAGGAAAGGGACACGTCTGTCACTGCGCTCCCCAGGAGCATGTCTGGGGAAGGTGCAGCACGCTTCCCCGCAAGACGAGAAGGAGCCGTTGGCCTTGTTTTCCGAAACGGTCTTGAGCAGAAGAGTCGGTCCTGTCAGGAACAGCGGGCCGGTGGCAAGTCAAGTGTCACCCGCTCCCTTTGCGGAGAGACGGAAACCTGGCTGCTAAGGAGACACGTGGGGACGTCTAGAGCAAGGGCGCTTGCTCCACTGTGAGAAAGGAGTCTGGGCAGAAGGCATGCCTGTCCTGGGCCCCTGGGCCCAAGGAGCAGCAGCTCCTTGGCCACCTGTCACTTGTATAGGCATGTGCTTGCCACCAGGCACCTACGCTGAACTCGCGGATGTACCTCCCTGAAAGAACGGACCATCAGTAGCCGTCCTCCATGATGTGGAAGCGTTCGCGGAGCCACGGGTTGTCCCGGGAAGGAGTGAGGACAGTCCACCACTGCTCCCCATCCCAGTGCACAGCGGTGTGTAGGGATCCTGTCGCATCTCCTCTCCTGTGAGGAAGGCACTGGCCTAGTCCCCTATTCCGCGTGAGCGCAAGAGCAATTTGCCAAGCCTCGCCTACGCCAGGAGATGGTAGTGGGCATAGAGTGCCATCCTAGGCCACGCACGCTGCTGCATGGTTGTGACTGTGTCTGATTTGTTTGGCTTGGCAGTTTGAGTCCAGGACGCGAAAATGGAGCCCGGGAAAGCAAAGCCAAGGAGGAATTAGCTCTCCCGCAGCACTTCTTCCCTGACGCGAAAGATCGAACGCCTAAAGCCTTGCTGAGGAAGCAGCGCCAAAGTGCTGTTGACTCCAAGCCCAAAGCCTCTGCGAAAGCACAGCATTTGCTGAGAAATCAGAGTGGGTTCTGCTGACTTCTGCTGCTGCTTGCCTGAGCCCAGTCTCACGGTGGGAGATACCCGTATAGAGCGAAAGCCTCTTTGCCCGGGCATCTCCTCTGGGAAAGCACAGCCTTCATTGGGAAATTAGAATCGTATTGGTGGGATCCTGCTGCTTGCCTGAGCTAGTCTCCGCAGCACGGTGGATGAAACCCGCATGGAGCGAAATTCTCCTTGCCTTAGCATCCCATCTGCCTGAGAAAGAAGCTTGGTTGCACATCTGGAAAGGGCCTTAAGGAAAGGGACACGTCTGTCACGGCGCTCCCCAAGAGCATGTCTGAAGAAGGTGCAACACGCTTCCCGGGAGAAGGAGCCTTTGGCATTGTTGTCGGGAAACAGTGGCAAAGCAGGAGATCCTGCCATGGCAGGAACAGCAGGCGGGTGGCAAGACAATTGTCACCAGCTCCCTGTGCAGAGAGAATGTAGCCTCGATCATAAGGAGATATGAGGGGACGACTAGGGCAAAGGCGCTTGCTCCACTGTGCGGAAGGAGTCTGGACAGAAGGCATGCCTGTCCTGGGCCCCTGGGCCCAAGGGGCAGAAGCTCCTTGGCCACCTGTCACTTGTGCAGACCTTTGCTTGCCACCAGGCGCCTACGCTTAATTCGTAGATGTAAATCCCTGAAAGAACGGACTATCAGTAGCCGTCGTCCATGATGTCGAAGGTTTCGCGGAGGCACGGGTTGTCCCGGGAAGGAGTGAGGACAGTCCTCCACAACTCCCCATCCTAGTGCACGGGGGGTGTGCAGGGATTTTGTCCCCCTCCTCTTTTGTAAGGAAGGCACTGGCTTATTCCCCATTCCACCACAGCTCCAGATCAAAATGCCACGACTCGCCTATGCTAGAAGTTGGTAGTGGGCATAGAGATCCATCCGAGGCCACGCACGCTGCTGCAGTGTTGTGAATGTGTCTGCTTATTTCGGCTGGCGGTTTGAACCCAGGACGCGAAAATGGAGCCCATTAAAGCAAAGCCAAGGAGGAATTAGCCCTACTGCAGCACTTCTTCCCTGACGCCACAGATCGAACGCCCAAAGCCTTGCTGAGGAAGCAGCGCCGAAGTGCTGTTTACGCCAAGCCCAAAGCCTCTGCGAATGCACAGCATTTGCTGAGAAATCAGATGGGGTTCTGCTGGCTTCTGCTGCTGCTTGACTGAGCCCAGTCTCACGGTGGGAGATACACGAATAGAGCTAAAGACTCCTTGCCCGGGCATCTCCTTTGGGAAAGCACAGCATTCATTGGTAAATCAGAATTGTGTTGGTGGGATTTTGCTGCTTACCTGAGCTAGTCTCCATAGTACGGTAGATGAAACCCGCATGGAGCGAAATTCTCCTTGCCCTAGCATTCCATCTGCCTGAGAAAGAAGCGTGTTTGCACAAAGGTGAACCAAACATGTATCTTAGCCCGGGGCAATGAGGATTTCGCTCCGTGCTGATCTATTACACAGTGCTGTGGAAACTAATTCAGGCAAGTAGCAGCAGCATCCCACAGACACGATTTTGACTTCCTAAAAAATGCTGTGCTCAGGCAGAATCGGGGACTAGGCCAGTGCTTTCTCCACAGGAGAACCGACAGGATCTCGGCACACCACCCTTGCACTAGGTAGAGGAGCAGTGAGGGACTGTCCCCACTCCTTCACCGGACACCCCGTGCATCCGTGATCGCTTTCACATCTTGGAGGACGACGGCATCTGACTTCCCGATCTGTCAGGGAGCTACTTCTGGGAGTTCAGGGTAGGCCCCTAGTGGCAAGCACATGTCTGCACCTGGGACAGGTGGCCAAGGAGCTGCTTTCTCCTTGGGTCCAGGGGCCCAGGACAGGCATGCCTTCTGCCCAGACTCCTTATCAGAGCGGAGGAATCGCCAATACCCTAGTCCTACCGTCGTGTTTCCTTCTCAGGCAGGTTTCCATCTCTCTGCACAGAGAGCGAATGACACTTGTCTTACCAACGACCCGCTGTTGCTGACAGGGCCGGCTCTCCTGCTTGCGTCCGTTTCCGACAACAAAGCTAACGACTCCTCTTCCCCGGGGCAGTGTGCTGCACCTTCCTCAGACAGGCTCCAGGGTAGTGCAGTGACAGACGTGTCCCTTTCCTTGAGGGTCTTCCCAAAGGCGCAACCACTCTTTTCTCTCAGGCAAGTGGATGCCGAGCAAACACGATTTCTCTCCATGCGGGTTTATTACACCGTGCGGTGGAGACCAGCTCAGGAAAGCAGCAGCCGCATTCCACAGACCCGACTCTGATTTTCCAAGAATGCTGTGCTTTCCCAGAGGTGAAGCCCGGGCAAAGAAGTTTTTGCTCTATGCGGGTATCTCTCAATGTACTGCGAACACTAGGCTAAGGCAACCAGCAAGAGGAGCCCACAGAAACGACTCTGATTTCCCAGGGACGGCTATGCATTCGCAGAAGTTTTCAGCTTACTGCGAACCGCACTTCGCTGCTGCTTCCTCAGCAAGGCTTTGGGCGTTGGCTCTGTCCCGTTAGGGATGAGAGATGCGGAGAGCTGGTGCCTCTTGGGCCTTGCTTTCCCGGGCTCCATGTTCGCGTCCTGGGTTCAACGAGCCATGCCAAAATAAGCAGATACAGTCACAACCCTGAAGTAGCTTGCGGGGCCCAGGATGGCACTCTATGCACACTACCATCTCCCGGTGTAGGCAACGCTAGGGCTTTTGCTCTGGCACTCAGGTGGACTCAGGGACTAGGTCAGTGCCTTCCCCACAAGAGAGGAGAGGCAAGAGGATCTTTCACACCGCCCGTATACTGGGATTTGGAGCAGTGAGGTACTTTCCCCACTACTTCCCCGGACACCCCGTGCATCCACGAACGCTTTCACATCTTGGAGGAAGATGGCATCTGACTGCCCGTTCTTCCAGGGAGCTACTTCTGCGAGTTCAGGGTAGGCGCCTGGTGGCAAGCACATGTCTGCACCTGGGACAGGTGGCCAAGGAGCTGCTGGCCCCTTGGGCCCAGGGGCCCAGGACAGGCATTACTTCTGCTCTGACTCCTTCCTCAGAGTGGAGCAAGGCCTCTGCTCTAATCTTCCCCTCGTGCCTCCTTCTCAGCCAGATTTCCATCTCTTCCTACAGAGAGCGTGTGATACTTGTCTTACCACCCACCCGCTGTTGCTGACAGTGCTGGCTCTCTTGCTTGCGACCGTTTCCGACAACAAGGCCTACTTCACTTCCGCGGTGCAGCGTGCTGCACCTTTCCAAGACATGCTCCTGGGGAGTGCAGTGACAGATGTGTCCCTTTACTTAAGGCTCTTCCAACAGGCGCAACCATGCATCTTTCTCAGGCAGAGTGGATGCAGGGCAAAGATGATTTCGCTCCATGCGGGTTTATTACACCGTGCTGTGGAGACAAGCTTAGGCAAGCAGCAGCATCCCACAAACACGATTCTGATTTCCCAACGAATGCTGTGCTTTCCCAGAGGAGATGCCCGATAAAGAGGTTTTCGCTGTATGCGGGTTTCTCTCACCGTGAGACTGGGATCAGGCAAGTACTAGCAGCAGCCAGCAGAACCGACTCTGATTTTTCAGAAAATGCTGTGCCTTTGCAGAGGCTTTGGGCTTGTAGCCAATAGCACTTCGCCACTGCTTCCTCAGCAAGTCTTTTGGCTTTCGCTCTGTAGCGTCAGGGAAGAAGTGTAGCGGGAGAGTTAATTCCTATTTGGCTTTGCTTTCCCGGGGCCCATGTTCGCGTCCTGGCTTCAAACTGCCATCCGAACTAAGCAGACACAGTCACAACCTGCAGCAGTGTCCGTGGCCTAGGATGGCACTCTATGCCCACTACAATGTCCTGGCCTAGGCGAGGCTTGGCATTTTGCTCTGGCGCTAAGGCGGACTTGGGGACTAGGCCAGTGCCTTTTCCACAGATGAGGAGAGGTGACAGGATCTCTGCACACCTCCCTTGCACTGGGATAGGGAGCTGTGGGGGATTGTCCCCATTATTACCCCGGAGTCACCGTGCCTCCGTGAACGCTTCCACATCTGGAGAAGGACGGCATCTAAGTGTGCGTTCCTCCTGGAGCTGTTTCTGCGAGTTCAGTGCTGGGCTCCTGTGGGCAAGCCCACGTCTGCCCTGTGGACAGATGGCCCATGAGCTCTGTCCCCTTGGGCCCAGAGGCACAGGACAGGCCTGCCTTCTGCTCAGACTCCTTCCACATAGTGGAGCACGCGCCCCTGACCTAGTCGTCCTCTCGTGTCTCCTTAGCAACCAGGCTCAGATCTCTCCGCACAGGTAGCGGGTGAAACTTGTCTTGCCACCGACACGCTGTTCCTCACAGGTCCGGCTCTCCTGCTTCACGACCATTTCCGGACAATAACACCAACTGCTCCTTCTCTTGTCTTGGGATGGCCTTCTGCACCTTCCCCAGACATGCTCCTGGGGAGTGCAGTGACAGACGTGTCCCTTTCCTTCAGGCTCTTTCCAAAAGCGCAACCACGCCTCTCTCTCAGGCAGAGGGGATGCCGGGGCAAAGAGGATTTCGCTCCATGCGGGTTTATTACACCGTGCTGTGGAGACCAGCTCAGGCAAGCAGCAGCCGCATCCCACAAAGCCGACTAGTATTTCCCAAAGAATGCTGTGCTTTCCCAGAGGGGATGCTCAGGCAAAGAAGCTTTCACTTTCTCCCACCATGCTGCGAAAAGCACAGCATTCTACACAGCACGTTGTAATAAACCCTCATGGAGCGAAATCCTCTTTGCTCAGGCATCCCTTCAGCCTGAAAGAGAAGCCTGGTTGCGCCTGAGGAAGCAACCTTAAGCAAAGGGACACTTCTATCACTGCACTCCCCAGAAGCATGTCTGGGGAAGGTCCAGCACGGGAGGAGAGATGATCCCGTTGACCTTGTTGTCAAGAAACTGTCGTGAAGCAGGAGAGTCTGCGCTGGTAGGAAAATCAGGCCGGTGGCAAGACAAGTGTCCCCACTCTGTGTGAGAGACGGAAATCTGGCTGAGAAGCAGACACGAGGGGATGACTAGGGCAGGTGCGCGTGAACCACTGTGAGGAAGGAGTCTGGGAAGAAGGCATGCCTCTCCTGGGCCGCTGGGCCCAAGGGGAAAGCAGCTCTTAGGCCACCTGTCCCAGGTGCAGACATGTGCTTCACACCAGGCGCCTACCCTGAACTCGCAGAAGTAGCTCCCTGAAAGAACGGGCAGTCAGATGTCGTCTTCCTCCAAGATGTGAAAGTGTTCGCGGATGCACAGGATGTCCGGGGAAGGAGTGGGGACAGTCCTTCACTGCTCTCCATCCCAGTGCACGGGCGGTGTGCCGAGATCCTGTCGCCTCTCCTCTCCTGTGGGGAAGGCACTGGCCTAGTCCCCGAGGCTGCATGAACGCCAGAGCAAAAGGCCTAGCATTGCCTACACCGGGAGATGGTAGTGTGCATAGAGTGCCATCCTAGGCCATGCACGCTGCTGCGGGTTGTGGCTGTGTCTGCTTAGTTCGTCCTGGCAGGTTGACCCCAGGGCGCGAACATAGAGCCCGGGAAACCGAGGCCCAATAGGCACCGCTCTCCCGCAGCTCTACTTCCCTGACGCGACAGAGCAAACGCCCAAAGCCTTCCTGAGGAAGCAGCGGCGAAGTGCGGTTCGCGCTTAGCCCAAAGCCTCTGCGCGTGCATAGCAGGCTCTGCGAAATCAGAGTCGGTTCTGAGGGCTGCTGTTGCTGCTTGCCTTAACCTAGTATTCAAAGCACAGTGGGAGAAACCTGCATAGAGCAGAAGCCTCTTTGTTCGTGCATCCCCTCTGGGAAGCACAACATTCACTGTGTCAGTGTCGGTTCTGTGGGATGCTGATTCCGCTTGCCTGAACATAGTCTCTGAAGCATGGTGAGATAAACCCGTATGGAGCGAAATACTCTTAGCCCGGGCATCTCCTCTGCCTGGGAAAGAAGCATGGTTACGCCTGTGGAAACAGCCTTAATGAAAGGGACACGTCTGTCATTGTACTCCCCAGTAGCATGTCTAGGGAAGGCACAGCACGCCGCCCTGGTAGAAGGAGCCATTGGCCTTGCTGTTGGGAAACGGTCGTGAAGCAGGAGAGCCTGCCACGGCAGGAACAGCGGGCCGTGGCAAGACAAGTGTCACCACAGTCTTTGATGACACTTTTGAGTCAAGGTTCATCTACTCTACAGATGAGACTACTCTGTAAAATTTTTAAAGGCAACATGTTTAAAGGCAACATCATGAAAGAATGTTTGGTGGATTGCTTTGGTTTTCTATTCATGGTATCAGATGAGTTTAAGGGAGCATAATCCAATAAAAAGTTTTAAATTACTTTTAAAAAATAAGAAAAAAAACCATTTTAATATCTTTGCTTTTGTGGTTCCTGCAAATTGAAACTACAAGAAAGGGCTGAGAACATTTTCCTTTTTTCTCTTTGTTTTTCTTCAATTTGAACCTCCTCCTTAGGTCTCTGATCAAAGAATGCTTACACAGACTCTGTAGTGTAGAAAGGACAAAATATCATATTACAAAATATTCTATTCCTTTCCTTTTTATACCCAGAACAATAAGTTAATATATGTGCTGCCAAAGGAGCACACCAGAGCAATAAGTTAAATGAAGATTGTACTGGGAAGATAAAACAATTATTCCATAAAATGAGTGGGTTTTGAATGGGACATGAAGGGAGGACTTGTGAGTTTGGAATAATATATATATATATATATATAAAGACTTAATGAAGGTTTAATTAAAGCATAACAACTATGCTGTATTACTGAAATATATTAAAATGATGATATGGAAATACGTTGTCTATTACTTAATATCTCACAGAGTAACATCAAATCACCTATTAATCCTTTCTACTAAGAGCTGTTCCTCTTTGTTTCACTTTACATAACATGTGATGGATTGACATTTGTAGAAATAAGGGGGAAACATGGAAGAAAGTGAACAATCAAAAAGGATCAAAATACAGTAATAAACCAGGTAAATAACCAGTGAATATTAACTCTAATGTAAATATATGCTGTTTCAATGCATGCACATATATAAACTGAGAATTTTCAGGAGTGACAGCCAATGTAGAAAATCTAGATTGTGTAATCAAAAATTCCATAAAACCCTTTGCATTAGTTTAACAGCCTGGTATAATATTTAGAAACCAGACGTTGTAATTTCTTTGAGCAGTTAAGCATAGAAAAACATGGCTGAAATAATGATAAACACTTAACATTTACTTAACTTTTTGTTAATTTTTATCCTTTAATGCCCCTATTGTGTTCATAATGTCCTAAATATTTGTGGTTGTTAGAGCAAAGTAAATTTGAAAATTTCCATGGGGAGGGGAAATGGTATCTGTTTGTAAAACAAAACAAACAAAACAAAAACACAGGGCACCTTTCCTATGGTTGTGAGCTGCCCTTCCCTTACTGCTCAATGCATTTTCATTAACACCCACCTCACAGTCCATAGGAAACCATCTCTGTTCCCATCTTTAAGAAATTTTATCCTACAAGTCTTTCCCCATGACGCTGTTAGCTATTACATAAATCAAACAGACATTCAACCTCTTGGAATGGAATCAGAAACCCACAAAGCTGCTGTCAGGTCTCATAAGGAAGGCAATTAATAAATTTATTATTTAGGAGAGGAGTTGTTTGCTTTCCAAAAATCCATGCAAAATTGGAATGTTATCCGGAGTGTGTATCAAACTAACGAAGCTAAAAGTGTCTTTTTATCTCAGGTTCACCCATTTGACAATCATTATATTTTCTCCTTTATCTCTGGTTTGGTCAGCTATGCTAGTGTCAGAACACTTAATTCATTCAGTCAATCAACAAAGACTTATTTAGTAATAACTTTTTGTGGGTGGGATGAATAAGACAAATATCTGCCACAATGGAGCATATAAACTAGAGTTTAAAATTAATATGTGAATTACTTATATACCACCACATACATGAATTACATACTTACCACCACAAATGTAAACAACACTTATAAAATTGAAAAAGAAATAGATGATAATGATGTTAAGGAGAAGACCTTAATATTAAAAGCAATAAAATTGATATGTCTATTGGTAGAAATAAAAAATGGTCATATATTAACTGAAGTAAAATTTAGGGGTCCCTGGGTGACTCAATAGGTTAAGCAGCTGCCTTTAGCTCAGGTCATGATCCCAGGGTCCTGGGATTAATACCTGCATAGGGCTCACTGCTGGGTAATAAGCCTGCCACTCAATCTTCCTCTGCCTGCCACTCTGCCAAATTGAGCTCTCTCTCTCCCTCTGTCAAATAAACAAAATCTTTTTTTTTTTTAAAAGACAAATATAAAGTAACAAACTGAAGATTTGGGGACGGTGATGTCATCAAGATGGCAACATGGATGCAGGATGGCTAAAGGTAAATGTATAGTCAAAACCAGATTCTCCAATATTGTAATGGTGATATATAAATCATTTATTGTCTAGTTTAAAAGTTAAAAAAATAAGTTTATTAAAATTAACTATAACTGCAATCATTTGTTACTGAAAATACAATATAAAAATGATCTAAACTGTAAAAACATCAATAACCTGTTGTTATAGAAGTATAAATTTTCTGTACACTATTGAAGTTCAGTTGTTTTCAACATAAAATGGAATGTTATAACTAACGTATTTTATATAAGCTTAATGCTAAATATAAAAAAATATGTAGTCGATACACAAAAGATTTTGATAAAGAAGTTAAAATGCATTGCCACAAAAAGTCATTAGATTACAAACAAAGAGAACAATACAGGAAATAAAGAGCAGAGCATCTACAGAAGAGCAATTAACAGAGAAACAAAACAGATAAACACTGGGGAAAGAAAAAAATTTAAAAGAAAAAGGGAGGGGAAGGCAAGCTATAATGCACTTAACTATAAGTAAGAAACTGTTTCTGGAGGGGAGATGGGCAGGGGAATGGGCTAAGTCAGTAATAATTATTAGGAGGTCACTTGTGATGAGCATTGAATGTTATATGTAAATGGCGAATTACTAAATTCTACTCCTGAAACTAATATTACACTATATATTAACTAAAATTTAAATAAATCATGAAATATCAAAAGAATGAAAGGCAATAGTTAAGTCCTTACCTATCAATAATTACTTTAACTGTATGTGAATGGAATCATACAGTTGAAAGACATAGAAAGGCTAGAATTGATTAAAAAAAACACAAGATCCAACAATATGTTGCATATAAAAGAATCACTTTAGCTTTAAGGACACACATGGACAGAGAGTAAAGGGATGGAAAAAGATATTCCAAGCTAAAGATAACAAAAGAAAACAAGGGTAGCAATAACTATAACAGACAAAATAGGGTTTATATAAGCTAAAAATCACCACAGTTATTATACAATAAGAAAGTGTCATCAATTCATCAATACAGTCATTGTAAATATCATGTACCTAATATTGAGCCACATAAGTATATAAAGCAAATACTAACAAAACAAAAAGGAGAAATAAATAGCAATACAATAGTATCTGGGGACAATAATACCCCACTCTTACATATGGATAGATCATCCAGACAGAAAATCAATAAGAAAATAGTGAATTTAAACACTATGCCTGGACAAATGGGTGGCTCAGTCAGTTAAGCCTTTGCCTTTGGCTCAGGTCATGATCCCAGGGTCCTGAGATAGAGTCCCACATTGGGCTCCCTGCTCAGGAGGGGGTCTTCTCACTCTGTCTCTGCCCTTACCCCTTGCTCATTCTCTCTGCCCTGCTCTCTCTCAAACAAACAAAACAAAACAAATAAACAAGAATTATGTCAAATGAACCTAACATATTTACAGGATATTCATCCAATACTATCAAAATAAATATTCTTCTCAAACACACGTGGAAATTTTTCTAGGATAGACCACATTTTAAACCACAAAACAAGAGTCCCCCAAAAATCAATAATATAGAAAGCATATCGAGTATATTTCCAGCCAAAATAATATGAAACTAGAAATCAATACAGATGGAAATTTGGAAAATTTACAAACACACAGACATACACATTTTTAAACAAAAAAAATCAAAAAAAGAAGACAAAGTGGGAATAAAAATACATCTTGAGGAAAATAAAAAAATATATACCAAAAAATTATGAGAAGCAGCAAAAAGTTATAAAAGGAAATTTTATAGCTATAAATGTATATAAAAAAGATTTCAAATAAAGAACTTAATATAACAGCTCAAAAAAACTACAAAGAGAACAAAGTAAACTTAAAAGTAGCAAAATGAAGGAAAAAAATAAAAATGAGGGTAGAAACAAATTAAATATAGAATTTAAAAAGTAGAAAGTTTTTTTTTAATGGTAAATAAAATTAGACTTGGTAATGATAAATAAAAAAAGACAGCTAGACTAACAGAAAAAAGAGAGAAGACTCAATAAAATCAGAAATGAAAAAGTAGACATTATCACAGATACCACAGAAATTAAAGGATAAAAGACAGTTAAATGCCAGCAAATCAAAAGCCTAGAGGAAATGGACAAATTCCTAGGCACATAAAACCTATCAAGACTGAATCATAAGGACATAAAAAATGTGAACAGACCAATAAGGGGTAAGGAGATTGAATCCCTAATAAAAGCCTTCTAGCAAATAAAAGTCCAGAGTCAGATGATTTCCACAGTGAATTCTACCAAGCATTTTAAGAAGAAATAATGCAAACACTTTTAAAAGCCTTCCCCAAAAGTTGAAGAGGTTGAAATACTCCGAGGCACATTTTACAAAGCCAGCATTATCTTGATATCAAAAGCAGACAGGAGCACTACAAAAAAAAAAATCAGCAACAAAAAGAACTAATGGATAATATCCCTGATAAATAAAAATGTAAAAATTCTCTACAAAATGCTACAAAACTGAATTCACCAGCACATATCAGTAAATGTGATGCATTATATTAATAGAATGATCAATAAAAACTCATATGATCACCTCAATATATGCAGAAAAGGCATTTGACAAAATTCAACACCCTTTCATAATAAAAATACTCACCTAACTGGGTACAAAAAGAATACACATCAACACAATAAAAACCACATATTCTGTGGAAGGATTCAAGGTGGCAGAGAAGTAGCAGGCTGAGACGACTTCAGGTAGCAGGAGATCAGCTAGATAGCTTATCTAACCATTGAAAACACCTACAAATCCAATGGGAGATCAAAGAGAAGGAGAGCAACAATTCTAGAAACAGAAAATTGATCACTTTCTGAAAGGTAGAACCGGCAGAAAAGTGAACCCAAAGAACAGGAAGGTAGAACGCAGGGGGAGGGGCCAGCTCCCGGCAAGTGGTGGAGCAATGGAGCAGAAAATCAGGACTTTTTAAAAGTTTGATCCACTGAGGGATATCACCTCAGAGGCTAAACCAGAGTGAAGCCTAAGTGGGGTCAGCATAGCCCCAGGTATCTCAGGGTCAAAGAAGGACCAGGGGTATCTGAGTGTCACAGAACTCACAGGTATTAGAGTGGGGAAGCCAGCTACAGAGACAAAGCTGAGGAGTGAGCTCTCAACCCAGGGTTACTTTGAACCAGGCATAGGCAGGGTGAGCTTGGAGCATGGCCAAGGGCCAGGGACATGGGAGTAATTGAGCTCTTTTCTCCAAGCATGGCCAGAGGCCAGGGAGATGAGAATGACCAAGGACTTTTCTCCAAGTGCGAATGACAGAGCGCTTTTCTCCAAGCATGGCCAGAGGCCGGGAAGATGGGAGTGATTAAGCACTTTTCTCTGAGGGTGCCCTGAGGAGTGGGGCCCTGAGCTCTCCACTCCTCTGGGCCGGATTGTGAGACCGCCATTATCATTCCATCATCCAGAACTCTACGGAAAGCCTTCAGGGAACAAAAGCTTCTGGATTACTTAGCCCTACCCCAGGTAAGGGCAGGACAAGTCCATCTCGGGCAAAGACACTTGATAATCAATACAACAGGCCCCTTCCTCAGAAGACCAACAAGAAACCCAGCCAAGATCAACTTCACTTACTAAGGAGAACAGTGGAATTCCAGAGGAGGAGAAAGCAAAACAAGGAATTCATGGCTTTCTCCCAATGATTCTTTAGTCTTGCAGTTATATATTTTTTCTTTTTTCATCGGATAATATATTTTTTAACTTTTACCCTTTCCTCTTTGAATGATTTTTTTAACTAGTTTGTTTTTAAAATACCTTAAAAAATAATAATCTATTTTAAACCGTCATTATTATAGTCATATTTTATCCTCCATTGTATCTAACAATATATTTTTTTACATATAGGGTTTTTCTTCTAAAAAATTTGGGGTATAACTTCTCCAAATAGATCAAAATATACCCTAAATCTAGCTCCAAGATTGTTCTAGTGTCCAGCCTGATCAAATTCTCTCCAGTTTTTTTTTCTTTATTGTCCCAACCAACTTGCTCTATCAACTTATGTTTTAGAAATTAAATTTTTTCCTCATTTTTATAGGATTATTCCATCCCTTCATTGTGCCTACCCTTATATGTCTTTCATCCTTTAAGATAGTGGGAGGTAGTTTCTTCAAAGAGACCAAAATACTCCCAAAATTAAGTGAGTGACCCTGTTCTAGTCACAAGTTTAATATAAATATATATATATTTATATATTTATATATATTTATATATATATATATTTAGTATAAATATATATATATAATATATATATTTTATTTCTTTTTTAATATTTTTTCCTTGTTTTCTTTTTTTTTAAACTTTTTTTTCCCCCTTGAACTTATTTTTTATCCCCTTTTGTTCTCCCACAACTTGGGGTCTCTTCTGATTTGGTTAAAGCACATTTTCCTGGGGTCTTTACCACCCTTTTAGCATTTAATTGCTCCTTTGTATATTCTTATCTGCTTAAAATGACAAGGTGGAAAAACTCACCACAAGAAAAAGAACAAGAGGCAGTACCAAAGCTAGGGACCTAATAAAAACAGACATTGGTAATATGACAGAACTAGAGTTCAGAATGACAAGTCTCAGGGTTATAGCTGGGCTCGAAAAAGGCATGGAAGATATTAGAGAAACCCTCTCCAGAGAGATAAAAGCCCTTTCTGGAGAAATAAAAGAACTAAAATCTAACCAAGTTGAAATCAAAAGAGCTATTAATGAGGTGCAATAAAAAATGGAAGTTATTACTGCTAGGATAAATGAGGTAAAAGAATTAGTGATATAGAAGACCAAATGATGGAGAATAAAGAAGCTGAGCAAAAGAGAGACAAACAAATACTGGACAACGAGGAGAGAATTTAAGAGATAAGTGAAACTATAAGATGACACAACATTAGAATAATTGGGATCCCAGAAGAAGAAGAAAGAGAGAGGGGAGCAGAAGGTATATTGGAGATAATTTTTGTAGAGAATTTCCCTAATATGGCAAAGGGAACATACATCAAAATCCAGGAGATGCAAAGAATGACCCTCAAAATCAATCAAAATAGGTCCACACCCCGCAACCTGATAGTAAAATTTACAACTGTTAACGACAGAGGGAAAATCCTGAAAGCAGCCTGGGAGAAGAAGTCTGTATAGTACAACAGTAAAAACATTTGACTGGCAGCAGACTTATCCACAGAGACCTGGCAGGCCAGAAAGAACTGGCATGATATATTCAGAGTGTTAAGTGAGAAAAACATGCAGCCAAGAATACTATATACAGCTAGGCTAACATTGAATATAGAAGGAGAGATTAAAAAGCTACCAGGACAAACAAAAGCTGAAAGAATTTGCAAACACCAAACCAACTCTCCAGGAAATATTGAAAGGGGTCCTCTAAGCAAAGAGAGAGCCTAAAAGTAGTAGATCAGAAAGGAACAGAAACAATATACAGTAACAGTCACATTATAGGCAATACAATGCCACTAAATTCATATCTCTCAATAGTTACCCTGAATGTAAATGGCCTAAATGCACCAATCAAAAGATACAGGGTATCAGAATGGATAAAAAGCAAAACCCATCAATATGCTGCCCAAGAAACTCATCATAGACCCGAAGACACCCCCAGATTTAAAGAGAGGGGGTGGAAAACAATTTACCATTCTAATGGACATCAGAAGAAAGCTGGGGTGGCAATCCTTATATCAGATCAATTAGATTTTAAGCCAAAGACTATAATAAGAGATCATGAAGGACACTATATCATACTCTGTCCAACAAGAAGACCTAACAATTTTAAATATCTATGTCCTTAACATGGGAGCAGCCAACTATATAAACCAATTAATAACAAAATCAAAGAAACACATTGACAATAATAAAATAATAGTAGGGTAATTTAACACTCCCCTCATTGAAATGGACAGATCATCCAAGCAACTGATCAACAAGGAAAAAGGCCTTAAACGACACACTGGACAAGATGGACATCACAGGTATATTCAACACATTCCAACCCAAAATAACAGAATACACATTCTTCTCTAGTGCACATGGAACATTCTCCAGAATAGACCACATCCTGGGTCATAAATCAGATCTCAATCATTATCAAAAGATTGGGATCATCCCCTGCATATTCTCAGACCACAATGCTCTGAAACTAGAACTCAATCACAAGAGGAAACTTGGAAAGAACACAAATACATGGAGACTGAACAGCATCCTTCTAAAAAATGAATTGGTCAACCAGGAAATTAAAGAAGAATTGAAAAAATTCATGGAAACAATGATAATGAAAACAAAAGTGTTCAAGATCTGTGGGATACAGCAAAGGCAGTCCTGAGAGGAAAATATAAAGCTGTACAAGCCTTTCTCAAGAAACAAGAAAGATCTCAAATACACAACATAACCCTACACCTAAAGGAGTTGGAGAAAGAACAACAAAGAAACCCTAAACCCAGCAGGAGAAGAGGAATAATAAAGATCAGAGCAGAAATCAATGACATAGAAAACAAACAACAACAAAAAAATCCACACCAACAACAACAAAAAAAAAAACCCATTGAACAAATCCACGAAACTAGGAGGTGGTTCTTTAAAAGAATTAATAAGATTGGTAAACCCCTTTCCAGACTTATCAAAAAGAAAAGAGAAAGGATCCAAATAAATAAAATCATGAATGAAAGAGGAGAGATTACAACCAACACCAAAGAAATACAATCAATTATAAGAACATACTATGAGCAACTCTACACCAACCAATTCAACAATCTGGAAGAAATGGATACATTCCTAGAGACATATAAACTACCACAACTGAACCAGGAAGAAATAGAAAACCTGAACAGACCTATAACCAGTATGGAGATAGAAACAGTCATCAAAAATCTCCAAACAAACAAAAGCCCCGGGACAGACGGCTTCCCAGGGGAATTCTACCAAACATTTAAAGAAGAATTAATTCCTATTCTCTTGAAACTGTTCCCAAAAAATAGAAATGGAAGGAAAACTTCCAAACTCTTTTTTTTCTGAGGCGAGCATCACCTTCATCCCAAAACCAGACAAGGATCCCATCAAAAAGAGAACTTCAGACCAATATCCTTGATAAATACAGATGCGAAAACTGTCACCAAAATACTAGCCAATAGGATTTAACAGTACATTAAAAGGATTATTCACCACGACCAAGTGGGATTTATTCCAGGGCTACAAGGTTGGTTCAACATCTGCAAATCAATCAATGTGATACAACACATTAATAAAAGAAAGAACATGAACCACATGTTACTCTCCATAGATGCTGAAAAAGCATTTGACAAAGTGCCGTATCCCTTCCTGATTAAAACTCTTCAAAGTGTAGGGATAGAGGGCACATATTATCAATATTATCAAAGCCATCTATGAAAAACCCACTGCAAATACCATTCTCAATGGAGAAAAACTGAATACTTTTCCGCTGAGGTCAGGAACATGGCAGGGATGTCCGTTATCACCACTGCTATTCAACATCATACTAGAAGTCCTAGCCTCAACAATCAGACAACAAAAAGAAATTAAAGGCATCCAAATTTTGCCAAATGGGCAAAAGAGAAGTCAAACTATCACTGTTTGCAGATGATATGATACTGTATGTGGAAAACTTAAAGGACTCCACTCCAAATCTGTTCTAACTTGTATAGGAATTCTGTAAAGTGTCAGGATATAAAATCAATGCACAGAAATTGGTTGCATTCTTTTATACCAACAAGACAGAAGAAATAGAAATTAAGGTGTGAATCCCATTTACAATTGCACCCAAACCCTTCAGATACCTAGGTACAAACCTAACCAAAGAGACAAAGAATCTATACTCAGAAAATGCTAAAGCACTCATGAACGAAATTGAAGAAGACACAAAGAAATGGAAAAATGTTCCATGCTCCTGTATTGGAAGAACAAATATTGTGAAAATGTCTATGCTACGTAAAGCAATCTACACATTTAATGCAATCCCTATCAAAATCCCATCCATTTTTTTCAAAGAAATGGAACAAATAATCCCAACATTTATATGGAACCAGAAAATACCTCAAATAGCCAGAGGAATATTGAAAAAGAAAGCCAAAGATGTTGGCATCACAATTCCAGACTTCAAGCTCTATTACAAAGTTGTCATCATCAAGATAGTAGGGAACAGTCACAAAAACAGACATAGGTCAATGGAAAAGAATAGAGAGCCCCAAAATACACCCTCAACTCTATTGTCAACTAATCTTCAACAAAACAGGAAGGAATATCCAATGGAAAAAAGACAGCCTCTTCAACAAAAGGTGTTGGGAAAATTGAACAGCCACATGCAGAAAAATGAAATTGGACCATTTCCTTACACCATACATGAAAATAGACTGGAAATGGATGAAGAGGCATAATGTGAGAAAGGAATCCATCAAAATCCTTGAGGAGAGAACAGGTAGCAAGCTCTTTGACCTCAGCAGCAGCAACTTCTTCCTAGGCACATCGCCAAAGGCAAGGGAAGCAAGGGCAAAAATGAACTATTGGGATTTCATCAGATCAAAAAGTTTTTGCACAGCAAAGGAAACAGTTAACAAAGCCAAAAGATAACTGTCAGAATGGGAGAAGATATTTGAAAATGACATAACAGATAAAGGGCCAGTATCCAAAATCTATAAAGAGCTTATCAAACTCAACACCCTAAGAACAAATAATCTAATGAAGAAATGCGCAGAGGACATAATCAGACATTTCTGCAAAGAATATATCCAAATGTCCAACAGACACATGAAAAAATGCTCCACATCACTCGGCATCAGGGAAATACAAATCAAAACCAGAATGAGATACCACCTCACACCTTTCAGAATGGCTAAAATGAACAAGTCAGTCAATGACAGATGCTGGCGAGGATGTGGAGAAAGGGGAACCCTCCTACACTGTACATGAGAATGCAAGCTGGTGCAACCACTCTGGAAAACAGCGTGGAGGTTCCTCAAAAAGCTGAAAATAGAACGACCCTATGACCCAGTGATTGTATTACTGGGTATATACCCTAAAGATACAAACGTGGCATTCTGAAGGGGCACAAGCACCCACATGTTTATAGCAGCAATGTCCACAATAGTTAAACTATGGAAAGAACCTAAATGTCCTTCAACAGATGAATCAATAAATAAGATGTGGTACAATGGAATACTATGCAGCCATCAAAAGAAATGAAATCCTGCTGTGATGACGTGGATGGAACTAGAGGGTACTATGCTTGGTGAAATAAATCAATCTGAGAAAGAAAACTATCATATGATCTCCCTGATACGATGAAGTGGAGATGCAACATAGGTGGTTTGGGGGGTATGAAAAGAAAAATAAAAGAAGATGGGATTGGGAGGGACACAAACCATAAAAGACTGAATCTCACAGAAGAGACTGAGGGTTGTTGGGGGGAGGTGTGTTGGGAGAGGATGGTGGGGGTATGGACATTGGGGAGGGTATGTGCTATGGTGAGTGCTGTGAAATGTGTAAACCTGGTGATTCACAGACCTGTACCCCTAGGGATAAAAACACATTATATGTTTATTAAAAAATTTTAAAAATCCATTAAAAAAACACATATTACAAGCCCAGAGCTAATCTCATATTCTATTAAAAAAGATTGAAAGTTTTCCCCTTAAAGATCAGAAACAAGACAAGTGTGTCCACTTTTACTACTCTCATTTGACATAGTACTGGATGTCCTAGCCAGAAAAACCAGGAGCACAAAGAAATAAAAGACTCCAAAAAAAAGGAAGAAGTAAAATTTTCTTTTTTTGTAAAAAAATCCTAAAAACTTCACAAAAAAATTTGAATAAACAAATTTAGTAAAGCTGCCAAATACAAGATCAATATATAAAAGACAAGAATTTTGTTTTGTTTTGTTTTGTTTTTAATATGGAATGCTTCCCAGTTTTTCATGTCATCCTTGTTCAGTGATCACGCTAATCTTCTCTGCATCATTCCAACTTAAGTATATGTGCTCCCAAAGTAAGCACAAGACAGGAGCATTTTAACACTCTAATGATGAACTATCTGAAAAAATAAAGAAAACAATCTAATTCAAAATAGCATCAAAAATAATAAAATACTTAGGAAAAGATTTAACTAAGAAGATGAAAGATCTGTACCCCATAAACTATGACATTGATAAAGAAATTGAAGGAGATACAAATGGAAAGATAGCCCGTATTTATGAAAGGTAAGAATTAACATTGTTAAAATGTCCATACTACCGAAAACCATCTGTAAATTCAATTCCTATCAAAACTCCAATGTTAGGGGTGCTTTGGTGGCTCAGTGGGTTAAGCCGCTGCCTTCAGCTCAGGTCATGATCCCAGGGTCCTGGGATCGAGCCCTGCATCAGGCTCTCTGCTCAGCAGGGAGCCTGCTTCCTCTTCTCTCTCTGCCTGCCTCTCTGCCTGCTTGTCATCTCTCTCTGTCAAATAAATAAATAAATAATCTTTTTAAAAAATCCAATATTATTTTTTTACAGAAGTAAGTAAAGAATCCTAAAATTTATATGAGACCATAAAAGACAACAAATAATCAAAGCAGTTCTGAGAAAGAATGAAGAAGAGAAATTACACTTCTTGATTTGAAATTATACTACAAAGCCCTCATGCTCAAAACAATAAAGTATACTGGCATAAAAACAGACCAATAAACAAGTAGAGCAGAATTGAGAGTCCAGAAATAAATCCTTTCATACAGTCACTTAATATTTGACAGGGGCCAACATATGTAATGGGTAAAGATAGTCTGTTCAATAAATGATATTTAAAACTGAATAGTCACATAAAACAGTATGAAACTGGAACCTTATATCACTCATAAATCTTAACTTGAAATAGATTAAAGACTTAAATGTGATGCATGAAACTAAATTTCCAAAAGGAATACATAGGAAAATTTCTCCTTGACATTGGTCTTGCCAATAGTTTTTGGGATACCAGACCAAAAACACAAGCAAAAAAAGCAAAAATAAATAAATGGTATTACATCAAACTAAAGTTTCTGCATTGCCAAAAAAAAAAGAGAGAGAGAGAGAAGAATGAAAACACATACACAGAATGGAAGAAAATACTTACAAATCTTATATGTGAAAACAGGTTAATAACCAACAGATACAAATAGAAAAAAATATATAATTTAAAAAATAGCAAAAGGATCTCAATAGACTTTTTTTTTTCAAAAAAGTTATATAAATGACCAACAGGAGTATTAAAAAGTGCTCAACGTAAAAACTCAGGGCAAAGCCATTATGTTGTTGTTGTTGTTTACCTCTGAAAAACACAGCAAGATATTACTACCTATTAGAATATATACTACCAAAAAATTAAAACTAACAAATTTTAGTAAATATTGGGGAAAATGGGGAACTTGTGCACTGTGACCGGGATATAAATTTGCATGGAAAACAGTATGGAGATTATTCATATTATTAAAAGTAAAATTACCATATGATTCAGTATTCCCACTTCTAGGTATATATCTAAAGGAAACGAAGTCACTATTCGAAGACATATCTGCACTCTTATGTTCATTATAAAATTATTAACTCTAAGCAAGAGATGGAAATAACTTCAGTATAGATTAATGGATGAATGAATAAAATAAATATGGTAAATATATACTATGGAGTACTACTTAACCATGAAAAATTAAGAAATACTGCAATTTACAACAGCATGGATGGATCTTGAAAGTATTATACTAAGTGAAATATTTCAAAGATTTTATATATTTTTTTATTTATGTATTATGATATCCCTTACATACAGAATCTGCAGAAAAGGCAAACTAATGGAAACTTAGACTTGAGTTGACAAGGGGTGAACCTGGAGTGGAGTAAGGTGGTGAAAGGTTACAAACTTGCAACTATAACATGAAAAAGTTCTGGGGATCTAATGTACGGCATGAAGATCATAGTTAATAATATATACATACTTTTTTATTGTGCTTCCCTTTATTAAACTTTGCATATATCACCTTCTTACAAGTTGAAAGTTTATAGCAATCTTGTAAAAAATAGGTCTGCTGCCACCATTTTTCTAACAACATTTGTTCATTTTGTGTCTCTCTGTCACATGTTGGTAATTTTTTCAATATTTCAAGTTTTTTCATTATTATTGTATTTGTTATGGTGATCTGTGATCAGTAATTATGACCCACTGAAAACTCAGAACTAGTTTACTTAAGGTATATACATTGTTTTTCTTTAAAGACATAATGCTTTTGAACAGTACAGTATAGTGTTTATTTTTTATATACACTGGGAAACATAATTTTTTATATGCACTGAGAAACCAAAAAAAAAAAAAAAACAATTTGACTTAGTTTATTGAGATAATCGCTTTATTGAGGTGGTCTGGAACAAAACCCACAAGACCTCTGAAGTTTATCTCTACTGTACTATACACATAAAAGTTGCTAAGAGAGTAGATCTTAAAATTCCTTCTGATACATGCATAAAAACAGTGGCAACTATATGAGATAGTAGATGTATTAACATTTTTATGTAGATTATATTGCAATACAAATGTATACCAATTTATCAAATTGTACAAAATTTACAAAATGTTAAAAGTTTGCAGTGTTATAAGAAATCATTTCTTAAATTTACAAATTATAATATGTCGATTATTTTTCAATAAAGCTGGAAAAAACTTTTTGTAGAATTAATCTATTTTTCAAAATAGGACGTAAGGAAGTAGAAACTGCAACTAACTCTGAAATAATAGAATATAAAATCCATTTTAGTTATATACACTGTGACAATACTATTACTTAGTTTACAATGAAGGAATACTTATGAAGCATGAAGGATGGTCTATAAATAAGGCTGAAAGAGCTCAGTTTTAAGGTTTAAATTTAAAATCTTCTTTTGAAATACTGAACTGACCACCCAGTTTCCCAAACATAAATGTCTTAACTGCATGAATTTATTTCATACAACACTATCATCTAGTTTCATAAGAAAGCAGCATGCAAATATTGAATAAGACAGACTTGCTTAAGTTTCAACAGTAAAGGATATTTCCCTAAAAATAAATAGAAGAAAACTCAGCATATTTATCATGATAATTATTATTCATAATGAGATTCATATTGAATTAGGGAATATATATCCTCAGAGAGGGTAAAGTAAAATGAAATTTATTTTGGTAAATGTGTCTATGAATAGTCAATACAATGCCTCAATATAAATGAATATTTTGAACAATTTAATTACTATTATTAGAATTATTATAAGTATAAAAATAGCTATCATTTTAGCATGGAACATGAGACTCTCAGGCTCCATGCTTCATTACATCCACACAACAACTCTGCATAATAAGTATTATCATCACCATTTCATGGGTGAAAAAACTGAGACTAACACATTTAGATAACTGGTTTATGATTACATGGCTAGTAAAGATGCATCACACTAATTTAGGCTTTATGATTTCAGAATTGTACTCTTTCCACTGCACATTCTATTACTCTGTAAATACTTGGCTTGTTTTCATTTAGTTCTTCAATTTTATTCATGTGGTGATGGCTTAAAGCTTCATTTAAAGGAAGATTAAAAAATTCATTTAACCAAAAGCTCCCAAGAATTAAAAATGTCATGGATCTAATGTAGACATGGATATCATTAGTTAATGGGTAACTATATATTTTCCACTCTAGTGAGATAACAGAGTATTTTTCTAAGTTTTAGTCTCTGAGTGTTAAAAAGGACTTTGTTAAAATAGAAATATTTAGATAAGGGTGATCAAAAGTCTAGATCAATATTAGGATAAATATAAATATAAATATAAATATAAGATAAATATTAGGAAACTGAGGAAACAAATGGAGATTTGAACACTGAGCTATGATATAATGAATGGTTTAAAGTATTTAGTAGAGTATAGAAAAGCCCTTTAAAGCCTGGTCTTAGCCTAGCATTGCAGCTTCTGGTATATCTATCTATCTATCTATCTATCTATTATCTATCTATCTATCTATCTAGATATAAATTGGAAAACTTTTTTAACTTAAAGATTTTGAGAAATAGAACATAATCAGCACCATAGAAGATCTCTTTATGAAAACAACCTAGTCCCTCCTCCCAGTTTGTTAATATTCTCTCTTATTTAATGTAACATTGTGCAAATATACCACTACTGATCTGCCATTATGAATGAAATAACTATAATCATCTGTTTGCATATCCTTGTGAAAATATTCATTTAGTTCCATGTTGTATTTCTAGGAATGGACCAAATATTTTTTTATTTTTACGTTTTCTAAATATTGTCCAACTTACCTCAAATGTTTTTATTATGGGCACTGTCATTCTTTCACATTCTTCCAAGACATTTTTACTGTTGCCCAATATGGTAAGTGTGTAATAGTATGCCATTCTAGGTTTTAATTTAATTTTAATTTAATTTAATTCCAGATTCATAATAAAGATAAACAGTTTTTATATATGAGTGGCCATTTGGATTACCCTTTCTGTAAAGTACATGCTCAAGTCTTTTGATATCTTAACATTGTGTCATACTGACTCTTTAATAGTAGATTTTCTGAATGAACTTTTAGCTGTGTAGGTCTTCTCTATTTTATTTTGAACTTGTTTTCATTTCAAAATCTTTATATTTATTTTCATGATTTGCTTTTATTTTGCTTTGTCTATTATCTATATATTTATATGTTTATTTATTTATTAGCAAGCAAGAGAGAGAGAGAGCAAGTGAGAGCACAGAAAAAGAAGAGAAATGAATCTTAAGCAGGCTCCAGGCTCAGCACAGAGCCCATCTCTGGGCTCTATTTCACAACCCTGACATCATGACCTGAGCCAAAATGAAAGAAATAAAATATAATTAAGGTGTTAAAAAAAAGGAAAAAGAATTGGAGGTTTAATTAAGTGAGTCACCCAGGCACCCCTGTGGTATCTTAAATTAGCTATCATATCATTTATAAAATATTTCCAATATCATTTTTAGTTTCAGTTTTTTGTTCAATTTGCTTCCCCTCTCATTTCTTTGAGCAGAGTAATCAAGCCATTTTGCAATCTTATTGATCATTTTAATATAATACTTAATCCCATTTTGTCTATCAAATCTTGTTAATGGTTTTTCCTTGTGTGCTTTGTTACATTTTGCTATGTTCAAGACATTATATTTGAAACTCTTATTGAGTAGGGATAATTAAGAGCTATAATAATGGTATGGTCCTCCTTGGCAGGATTTTCTCTTATATCTGAGACTCTACAAGACAATCATACTCCAAATTCAGTGATTGACTTTCTCAGTTTACACAGAAGGCAAGGTAGGCTCTAGTCTTATTTCTGCTTCTCCTTGTGCTTTGGGGATCTCAACTTAAATTTGGGTTGTACCAAAGTCCTCAAATTTGATTGCTGCTGGATTTTGAATTTTGTTTCTCTAGTATCAAGAGTCTATTAAAAACACAGCTCAGTGTGTTTTAGCAGTTTCAAATGCTCTCATAGCTAAAATGGCTTCAGGGCATATATCTCTAGGCTCTCATTGTATTTCGTATTTTGGCCCAGTAATCCCTCACCTATTTTTATAATCATTCTGATATTTTTAACTTTAAAAGCTATTTTCTCTGGATTTTTAGTTGTCTTATGTAGGAGTTTTTAGATCACCATTACTAGAATCAACAACAAATATACAAGAAAATATCTACAATAGTTTATCACATCTTTATGGCTTTGAACTTCCATAAGCTGAGGCATCCTTCTCTAATCACTTAGGCAAACTCCAATTTACCCTTTAAAACAACACAAGAATTGCTTCATTTAAGAACATGTTCAGGGATGACTCTTCCCCACTGTTCTTACCAACATTCCCACACACTCTTTGCTAACCACACCTTGTTTATGACCTTTCATTAGGTATATCAGCGTCACCAGGATTTTGCTCTAGTGTACTTTTGTCCTTTAAAGCTCTAATTAAATATTAATTCCATAGAAAGTCTGTCCGTTTTCTTTCAAACCCGGGTTGGTTATTTCTTCTCATCCTTTGTCAGAAGTTACTTTATTAGAGAAACTTACAGCTGTATTGTGACTTTGGAGCCTTTACAGTTTTTTGACTGGAAAAATCACCCACCTCTAGATCTTTACACAGCTTCATAGCTGATATTATTCAAAAATCTATTCAAAACAGACTTTTAAAGGGAGTCTGTTTGGACCACTCAGTTCAAAAACCTCTTCTCAAACACTGCTCTTTTTAAAATGTGCTTATTTAGTTCAAATAAGCATCACTATTGAAGAAAAACCAGTACAATTGTTTTTTTAAGTTGGCTTACCTATTATCTATCTCTCCCATTAAAATGATTCCTCTGGGCTGGGGTTTTGTTGTGCTCATCTTAGGCCAGGCACTCAATAAATTATCTCTGATTTATTGAATTGTTTGACTCCCTTGCTAGATTCTCAACTTCATGAGGCCAAGGATTGTTCTATTCAGTCCTTCTTTATCCTCAATGTCTGTTATATTGCAGTCACTTACGTGACTAATGGGAAAAATCACAGAAAGAAAGAGTTAAAAGTACAGAAAATCCCTGTAGGTTCAATAACACAAAGCTTTCTAAAATTATTTAGCCCAGGGATTGAATACTGGCTGCACTTTTGATTATTTTTTAAATGATATTGAATTTAATTTAAATGGAAATACTTGAATGGTAGAATAATAAAAAAATTATAAAAGCAACTTGTTCCTTAACGTAAGAATTATATAGGGCTTGCTTTAGGTAGCATAGACATTTCCATAATATTTATTCTTCCAATCCAGGAGCATGGAAAATTTTTCCATTTCTTTGTGTCTTCCTCAATTTCTTTCATGAGTACTTTATAATTTTCTGAGTATAGATTCTGTGCCTCTTTGGTTAGGTTTATTCCTAGGTATCTTATGGTTTGGGGTGCAATTGTAAATGGGATGGACTCCTTAATTTCTCTTTCTTCTGTCTTGCTGTTGGTGTAGAGAAATGCAACTGATTTCTGTGCATTGATTTTATATCCTGACACTTTGCTGAATTCCTGTACAAGTTCTAGCAGTTTTGGAGTGGAGTCTTTTGGGTTTTCCACATATAGTATCATATAATCTGCGAAGAGTGATAATTTGACTTATTCTTTGCCGATTTAGATGCCTTTAATTTCCTTTTGTTGTCTGATGGCTGAGGCTAGGACTTCTTGTACTATGTTGAATAGCAGTGGTGAGAATGGACATCCCTGGTGTGTTCCTGACCTTAGCGGAAAAGCTTTCAGTTTTTCTCCATTGAGAATGATATTTGCAGTGGGTTTTTCATAGATGGCTTTGATGATATTGAGGTATGTGCCCTCTATCCATACACTTTGAAGAGTTTTGATCAGGAAGGGATGCTGTACTTTGTCAAATGCTTTTCCAGCATCTATTGAGAGTATCATATGGTTCTTGTTCTTTCTTTTATTGATGTGTTGTATCACATTGACTGATTTGCGGATGTTGAACCAACCTTGCAGCCCTGGAATAAATCCCACTTGGTCGTGGTGAATAATCCTTTTAATGTACTGTTGAATCCTATTGGCTAGTATTTTGGTGAGAATTTTCGCATCTGTGTTCATCAAGGATATTGGTCTATAGCTCTCTTTTTTGATGGGATCCTTGTCTTTTTGGGGGATCAAGGTGATGCTCGCCTCATAAAATGAGTTTGGAAGTTTTCCTTCCATTTCTATTTTTTGGGAACAGTTTCAGGAGAATAGGAATTAGTTATTCTTTAAATGTTTTGTAGAATTCCCCCGGGAAGCCATCTGGCCCTGGGCTTTTGTTTGTTTGGAAATTTTTAATGACTCTTTCAATCTCCTTACTGGTTATGGGTCTGTTCAGGATTTTTAGTTCTCCCTGGTTCAGTTGTGGTAGTTCATATGTTTCTAGGAATGCATCCATTTCTTCCAGATTGTCAAATTTGTTGGCATAGAGTTGCTCATAGTATGTTCTTATAATAGTTTGTATTTCTTTGGAGTTAGTTGTGATCTCTCCTCTTTCATTCATGATTTCACTTAGTTGAGTCCTTTCTCTTTTCTTTTTGATAAGTCTGGCCAGGGGCTTATCAATTTTATTAATTCTTTCAAAGAACCAGCTCCTAGTTTTGTTGATTTGCTCTTTTTTTTTTTTGGTTTCTATTTCTTTGATTTCTGCTCTGATCTTTATGATTTCTCTTCTCCTGCTGGGCTTAGGGTTTCTTTGAAGTGTGAAAACCTGGAGATTCATAGACCTGTATCCCTGGGGATAAAAATATATGTTTATAAAAAATAAAAAATTAAAAAAAGAAGAATTATATAGGGCATCTCTTCTAGAAGCAAAATTTTCAAATGCCAAACATCTGAAAGCATAGAAGGAGAAGTAAGAGTGTGAATTGTACTTCAATGCTCTTTTCTTTATATTCAGCAAACAGCTTCATTCACACCTTTCCAATTTTTTCAACTCTTTTGACAAAGCCTTCAGAGGAGTTACTGCTGATGACAACCATCACAGAGAAATTTTATAAAGAAAAATAATAGCATGTTTTTCCCAAATTGTTAAGGACATGGTGAAACTCTGTCAGATTCAAAGGAGGAATGTGCAATTCCATGCTCTATATAATAATAACTTATTTTAATAGTGGCTTTGCAATTTTTGAGATATATCCATTTACTGAAACTGCTAACAAATAAACAAAAACAAAGATATTAACAGGGGTCGAGACAGGAATTATCTAATCTAAAAATAGCACATGTTCACAGAATACACAACACATATCCCAAGTACTACTATAGGTTTCAAGTAATAGTCAAAAGAATAGTAAAAATGATTCAGACGCTACCAGTCAAATCATAAATGGGACCTTAACTGTAAAACCTTATCTTTAGATCAAAGCAGGTAATTGGGTGCTGAAGATACATTATAGAACTAATATGTTATAAAACTCCTCTGAAATGAGTCATTTATTCCATCACTTTTCCTGCACAGCTGCTGACCCATGTTTTGGTTCCTGGAAATAGCTGCTACCCTGTCATACTTCTTAAAAGCACATATATTGATAACTCTACTCATTCCTCCATTCCTCTGTGACTGTCACTGTGTTAAAATGTGAAGCCAGCTGACTCACTTGTATTGGTAACTTGTAGAAATAATAAAGTAGATGAGTTTGCAAAGTATTTTGTCATTTCTAAAAATGCAAACACCAAATTACATTGAAATCATAAAGGGTGTTTCAGGGAGAGCTGTAGGATGTGGTTTCTTGTGTAATCCACAGAGATTAGCTCCAACACATATTTAAACTCTCCTCTAGGAGCAACCTTAGTGGTAAAGCAAGAAGATAAACAGATGTATACACACTCTGGCACAAAATTATCACTGATGTTTGGCTTCCTACTCTCCTCGTGTTACTTATTTATCTTAACTTCTCTCTGAAATCAGGGAACAAATAATCTCAATCAGTTGACATTTTTCTACTGAATTACCCAATAGTCTGATCATACCCCTAAGACTTTTTAAAATTAGTTCACTCATAATCCCAAATCTGCTTTGCCTCCTCAGGTCAGTACACTGTAATTTGATTTCAAAATGAGGACAGTTGTCAGTAATGCCACATTCATTGATCTATTTTACAATTCCATGTACTTAGAACTATGAAAATATGTTCATAACATCCATTCCAATAAGCCACCCTAAATTTATTATCATGAAACAAGACCTCAAGAAAGAGAATTCAAAATCATCCATGTATTTGCAATTTATTGCAATAAAGCCTTTATCAATAGACTTCCCTGTGCACATGGTGGTCAAATTGCTGGTGAAAACCAGCCAGATCTATTACAAGCTTTCTCATGGCTTCTAGGTAACCCAAGTGAGCCTTTATTGATACTGGAAGGGATAAAGCAGGGAAGGGATAAACAGTGATGTAAGAATTGGCTAGACAAAAGTAATGACTCTCATTACAAACTGAGTATTTTAAAGCAAAGGAGCCTGTTGGGAATATTGTTTTATAAAATAGTGGTATATTTTTACTAACTTTTTAAAATTCAATTAGTTAACATATAGTGTACCATTAGTTTCAAATGTAGATTTCAGTTATTCATCCATAGCATATAATAGCTAATGCTCAGTACTTACTGTTATAACTTCTTGAAAGCAGAATTTTAACCCACTGAGCCACCCAGGCGCCCTTGAAAGAAGAAGTTTAGATCATATTTTCTGATTACTCCTATGTAGTACAACACTATTCTGCTAGAAACCTTCAAAACATACCGTTTGTTAGAGGAATTTCTTTAATAATAAATAAATAGGAATTTATTTAAATTTATAAATATATAAAATAAATAGGAATTTATTTAAATTGATTTAAATATTGCACGCTGTTTCATTTTTCATAAATAAGGTGATGATATTATAGCCATTAGTTGGTAGCACTGATATATCACTTTCTTTTTACTTCTCAGTGCATTCTCTTTTCACAAAATAGATATATATTTTAAAAGAATCTGAATCTGTGGCAAACTTTTAAAAAACCCTAAACAGTAAAGTTTATCATTTTAAGTAATCTCAATTATCTTCCTCAATTGTTATAGTATATCCTTCTATCTAGGCCAGATATTGTATGAGGGATTTGAAGAGACATACTTTTCTAAATTTCAGTTTTATCATCTGCAAAATTCTGATCATCGTCCTACAATATAATACACTTACAATTGTTTGATGAGAATTTATTTATTTATTTATTTTAATATTTTATTTATTTATCAGAGAGTGGGCGAGAGAGCAAGCACAGGCAGACAGAATGGCATGCAGAGGCAGAGGGAGAAGCAGGCTCCCAGCCGAGCAAGCAGCCCGATGCGGGACTTGATCCCAGGACACTGGGATCATGACCTGAGCCAAAGGCAGCTGCTTAACCAACAGAGCCACCAAGGCGACCCTTTCAATGAAAATTTAATCTGTATAAACAATATATTTGCTGTAATGCGTGGTTCATGGAAAACATCTTATTTAATTATAAGCAACAACAGTATTAGAAATTAAGTAAATGTGTCTATAATATTTAAAGTTTTAACACATAATTCCAGTGCTTTGCCTTATTTTCTCAAATCCCTTTACCATTTTCACTGACAGAGTCAAATGTACTTTTTCTACTAGTAGCCAGCTCTTTGTCTTTTGTCAGATAGATGCCCTTGTGAATTATTTATAATAGAGATATTAGCAATAATAATAATAATAATAATAATAAATACCAATGAAGACGTTAGAAAAAGTATTCTTAACTAATTAGGGTCCTTAGACATCAATTAGAGGAACCACCTCTGGCAAGCAAGTTAATCTGCAAAACATTCCCAGAATTAACACGTCAATCAGATACAGGGTTGTCCGCAGACTGAAAGGTGAAGCAAAAGGACTAGATTTGGAAAATAGGTAAGGATAGTGAAAAAATGATCAAATTTTTGGGCAAAATAAATTCTTAGGTGTTCTTTCAATGGAGTCCTGGGCATTATGTAGCACAAACTCTGGAGATTATCTCAATCCTTTGGAGTCACACCATTTATTAGCTTGCTATTGACAAAGTTATTTACAAACTGTAGAGCAAGAGGTTATAATGTAGAAAACTGATGGTAATGCACAAGATTCTTGTTAACAATAATACAAGTTAATGATTTTTCATTAGAAAACATAAAATCTATAACCCAAATTATGGGCCCAGAGCACCTCTGCTGCTCAACTCTGCTTATATCCCAAATTACCATGTGAACTAGTTTTAATATCTGCTTTTCTTATTAATTTTTGAATAAAAATTCTTGACACAAGTATTTTATAATTGTGTGCTAATCATGCATTTAATTTCTTGGAGAACAAAACACACTTTAGCATAACTATGTTCGTTCACAGAACCAACCTTGATAACACACTTCTATATGTTAGAAATGATATAATAAATGTAGAATATTGGGCACTTGTTTGGTATTCTTTGCCATGTTTTGCACTATCTAAAAAGAGATCAGTGAACTTGGACTGGAGTTAGGAGACATGGAAGAAAATAAAATATTTCAGAGAATACTCTGTGGTCCACAACCTAAACGGGCTGGGATTCCCATCATTTGGATCCCTGTAGCTTTACAAAAGTCAATTAAATTTTTGTATCTCCGATTAAAGTTGATTCCCCAGTACTTTTTCAAACATCTCTTGTAAAGTATTGTTTCCCAGAAAAAAGGGATTTTGCACATGCACCTGCCTTTGTCTCTGGTCATGATCTCAGTCAGGATCCTGGGATGGAGCCCCATATCGGGCTTCCTGCTCCTTAGGGAGTTTACTTCTCAGTCTCTCTCTGCAGCTACCTCCCCCTGCCCCACTCATGCTCTCTCTCTCTCAAATACATAAATACAATCTTTAATTTTTTAATTAAAAATAAGATAAATAAAATAAAATAAGAAATCTGGTCTTACTGCCCCATTTAGCTCCTTTTTTTTTTTTTTTTGAGTTGTATTTAAAGCAGCATGAGAGAACATGAGGCTCTCAAACTTAAAAAAAAAAGGAAAAAATCGAGTTTTGTTAGTATTTAAGATCTTGTCTGCTAGACAAAAACGTTGGCTTTGTTAACATGTGAAAATTAGCAAAAGAGAATAAGATAGAATTCTAATAATTTTTGTAGAATTTAAAAATTACCTCCATTCCAATTACATACAGACCCATTAAGTAAATTCATTCCAATGTCCCAAACCAAACTTTTCTAATAGTAATACATCTGTGTAAACAGGGTCAACCCAAGGAATGTATAAATATTATTATTTTTTTCCTGTCTCTTCCACAGTCACATCTGGGTATATTGGTAGCAAGCCAATTATAAGACATGATATCATAAGGAAGGGTATTCTGTCCATTTGGAATGACTAAAAATCATTGTAATTTTATCTTGGTGCAGTAACTTGAGATGGCACAGTGTGGGTTATGAATATATATTTTTTTTACTGGGAAGAAGAGATTATAGAGATATTGGTTATCCAAGAGAGACTGACAGGTGTTGATAGTTACCAGGTCAATATCCATCTACTTTTTCCTTTAATATCAGAAAGCACTGAGGGATTGACAACAAGGAAACTTAAAACAACATCAAATATTTTATTGTCTCTTTCCTAGTTACATTGTAACCATATGACAAAGTATCAATCTTACAAGATATCATTCTCTTTTACCTCTATCTTTCTGCCAGAAATGTGGGCTTAATGGTGAGAACTCCAACAGCAATTTTTGCAACCGTGAATAAAAACCCATGAAAACCTCTAAGATATTTCACTTGACTTTCTTAAGACTCTGAACCAACACCAGAAAACACTCTCTGTAGTCTTCTTAAATGAAAAAATATGGTTAAACCACTTTCAACAGTCTACTACATACAGCAAAATGTAAATCTTAATTGAAATATGTTCTCTCAGCTGTGCTTAAGCAACTGAGTCCTGAGCTTTTCATGTTTTCAGTCTGAAAGAGTGCACCTCTGGTTCTCTGAAAGGGAAGAGAAAGGACACCCTGTTCTCCATATAAATTAAAGAAGAGAAATCTGTGCATTTAAGTGGGCCATATAAAATTTATCAAGCAATTACCTCCTAACTCCTTCCTATCCAAATTACCCGAGATTCTCTCCCTACTCCTTTATTCCACGTTACTGCCTTTTCCAGGATTCTGTATCACATCACAACATGTCTTCTGTTATTTCCTTCTTGCAAGCTAGTTTTGTTTTCTCCATCTAAAAAAATCAACAATCATTGTGTATTTCAATTCCCATTTTCCTCAAATGCATTGATTCTTCTTATCTGTTACTCTTTTCTCATACTCTGTGTCTTTGTCTTTATGGGGTTTGTACTTTGCTTTTCCCCATCCTTTACTGCCATTATATAATCAAATCTAATAACTTCTTAGAGAAAGTTAAAAATTCCTGCATAGCCACACGTGAACACAAAGTCACTGATTTTTAGCAAACCTATAAGATAGTCAGACATCCATTCAATATCTTTTTTTAAAGATTTTTTTAATTTATTTGACAGAGAGAGATGACAAGCAGGCAGAGAGGCAAGCAGAGAGAGAGGAGGAAGCAGGCTCCCTGCTGAGAAGAGAGACCAATTTGGGGCTGGATCCCAAGACCCTGGGATCTGACCTGAGGGAAAGACAGCGGCTTAACCCACTGAGCCACCCAGGCGTCCCTCCATTCAATTTCTTAACTGAGTCTCAAATGCATCCTGAGTTCTAACCTAAACCTAAGTTCTACTTCTTACACGTTGTTATATGACCAAATTCTTTCAGTTCAGTATTTTGTAACATTTAAATATTAATCAATTGATGCTTTGTCTGTGAATTTCTATGAAAATAATTTGAATACAGTAGATTTATTGTTATATTTATAGATTTATAATCAAAGTTTCATCAGTTGAAGTTTTTGGAAATTTCAGATATAGTGATTAACCTAAAATGATACTGCCTCAAATACCTCTGATATCAAGGCCAAAAACCTGATTATAGCCACACCTGTGGTGGATAGTTCCATGGGAAATCACAGTTACTTAACACTGATTGCATCTCATGTTCTATCTCTCATTTTAGAATGTTTCCAACACAACCCAAAAGTGTAGGAGAGTTAATGTCCTCTGAGGACAACTCTCAGTGAAGTGAAAATAAGAACCATAGATAACATTGCCAGTATTCAGGTCTTTATGAGGACGACTTAAAGAAGTTTCTCAGGAACTTTCAGTAAAAGCAAGCCTTCATTTTCTATCCACAACAATTATATCAACAATATACCTTTTTGACAAAGTTGCTTCTTCACTGTCTCACTTTCCCATTCTTTTCTACCTTGGATAATCTCCCAGATAAACTAACAGTACTCAAATCCTTTGTCCTACTCTTTGCTCTCAGGATAAATGGAGCCAAAAGACTTAGATTAATATCAAGTTCTGGATGGGATCGTAGAGCTATTTCTGTCCAGATTTTCATAAACATAGGGACCTTTGAATTATCAGGCTATAAATAAGTTACAAATGGAGGGGGCAAAAGCAAAAAGTAGAAATTTTTATGTTTGATTTTTAATCATGATTAATTGACTTTTTTGATTATTAAAAATATTAACGTTATAAAAGTGTGGATCTTTGTAAAACAATGTCATAATGTAAGAAATAAGTTGCATAGTCCTTTTGAGAATATTAAACCAAGTGTTCAGGTGCCATGTAATTTCTTGTTTAATCCAGAACTTTGGTGTGCATTATCTTGAGGAATAGGATTTTGAAGTCTGGACAGACCATCAGAAAACTGATCCAAATGTGTGTGTTTATATTCCTGCTTTTGTTGTAAAAATCAAGGTGTGATTGCTGGTTTAAAATGGTAAAACTAATAATGTTCATGGACTCTATTATAAATTTTCTAATTGTATGGGAAGCATCCAAGAAACATATAATTAGTTGATTTGCAAATCCTCAAAGAGCTACGCGATCAGGTAGTGGTATGTTCTGATTCAACAGCATCATAATGAAGCATTTTATATGTGTGGCTAATGGATATTTTCATGAATGTTTGCTAGCTAGTCAGCCAATACAGAGAAATATTAGGTAGGGTAATTACTCACAGTTGTGTTTAATAAAATGAGAGAAAATTATCAAATGACACTAATAATAATAATCCTATGGCAGGCTAAATAATTCAATGATAATTACAAGTATTAATCTAGCTTTCTTCCCTGATTATGACTCTTCTCTCCTTTATCATAATGGGAGTAGCAGATTGTCTGCAATGAATTGTGAAAACCCAGCAGTGACTTTGGCAGTGAAGGCCTCCCATCAATTTTGATAGGTTAAAATGATTCTGGTTGGTCTTGAGTAAATGTGTCAATTTTTCTTTCTGTGTGTGTCATAAAAGAAAGAAGCAATAGTAAATTCTTGCTGTTATTCCATGGAGCCAATAAAATCATACTGCCAAAAAGAGGCTGTTGACACCGTAAGTGTAGTTAACTGTCTTGAAATACTAGGTCTGGAAATAAAATTCCAATATTTCACATAACCTCTTTTTTTTTTAAAGAAAAAAACAAAACAACTATACTGCTTACATTTAAGGCCCTGCTGTTGTGTAACTATTTTTGAACATGTCTACTATAAATGTGTATATATATATAATTTTTTCTGTGCAATAAATTCATTTAGAGATAAATTTGGATTGCAAATTATTTTGGGGGAGGCATGGTATTTGTGGCTAGTTTTACAAGTTAAAAGGACTAAAAGAAAGAAGAAAAACATTTTTTATTACAGCATATTTACATCTGTCCAAAGTACTTATTTACTATAACACTGACTAATGTATAATACTGTACACAAAGAAAGAGGGGCGCCTGGGTGGCTCAGTGGGTTAAGCCGCTGCCTTCGGCTCAGGTCATGATCTCAGGGTCCTGGGATCGAGTCCCGCATCGGGCTCTCTGCTCAGCAGGGGCCTGCTTCCTTCCCTTACCCTCTCTCTGCCTGCCTCTCTACCTACTGTGATCTCTCTCTGTCAAATAAATAAATAAAATCTTTTTTAAAAAAAGGAAGAAGTTAAATGAGTTATAATTCAGTCAAAGTATAGCTGGCCATTTTAAAACTTACCACTGAATCTTTCTGGTATGAAATGTGATATCCGGCAATCTGGTCCAGTTCATTACATCAGGTCATTTGTATGTTCTTATTACCATTTTGATAGCATAGCACATTTTATAACCCAGGCATTTTACAATGGAACTATGATGCATATATTTTCAAAAGTATAGACATACATGAAGCTATGAGGTCAAAAAAGATGAATGTCCGTAGTACCATATAGACTCAACAAATAAAAGTATCCAAGGCTCTGAGTGAGATTTATGAATATTGTATAAGATTAGGCCAACATGTGGTTTTGATATAAATAATCTGTTCTTAAATTAGAATTACAATCGTTGAGTACAGTGTTGAAAATGGCAGATAGATTTTAGCTCTCTTTGCTCACTAAGGAGAATGGAAAAATGTTTAGTTTGGTCAGATTTTCACTTAACTTCTGAAAAGAGAGAACCCTTCTGAAATAAGAATCCTTAAAGATATAACCCCTTTGGCACAAGTTTTCAAGAAACTTGTTTGATGTTGTAGACAATTATATGGCACATGTACTATTCTAGATGTTTCATGCCAATAATATGTAAGCCATACCAAGGCTACATATTCATATAGAGATGTTCCTCAGCTTACAAGGGGGCTATGTACAGAGAAACACATTAAAAAATTGAAAATGCATTTAATACCCCTAAACTATCAAATATCATAGCTTACCTTAACCTTATTTAAACATATGCAGAACAATTACATTTGCCTGCATTTGGGCAAAATCATCTTAAGCAAAGCCCATTTTATAACAAAGTATCAAATATCACATGCAATTTATTAAATATTACACTAAAAAAAAGAAGAATGGTTATATATAGAATGGTTGTAAGTATATCAGGTGTTCACCCCTGTCATCTTCTAGCTAACTGGGAGCTGTGACTCACTGCCCCTGCCCAGCATCACAAGACGGCACCATACCACATGTAACTGGCCCATAGAAAGACCCAAATTCAAAATTCAAAGTACAGTTTCTACTGAATCACTTTCACTTTCACATCATTGCCAAATATATCATAAGTTGAATCATTGTAAATCAGGAGCCATCTTATTTGAAAGTTAAATCACAGTCACCCAAATACACACACAAAAAAGCCTTCATGTAGGGCCATCTATGGATCTCTAAACAACATAGCATGACATATCAACAGCAAAAAATGGATGTGAGGGTGACAATTGCTTTGCGTCAGTACTCTGAGCAGTAACATACATGGCCTTACTCACCTAGCAGAACTCCAGAGCTAGCTGTCGGCAAGGAATTTTACAAATGTTTGCTGAACAGATTAAGCACTATTATTTTTAAATTAGTGTGCATGTCAGTTTTCTAAAGATATGTAAATTTATTCTATTGACTTATTACAAAACCCAATAATTTCCTCTTATTTAAGTGGCAGGAAAATAGAATTCTTTTTAATTTAAATCAAATGGCTTTTTAGGGAAAATATACTGAAAATTCTGAAACTTGTATTGCTTATGAATCTTTTATTGGAATCCTTATCAAGTTGTATTTTTCAAGTTTTTCCTAAATAATCTTCAATGAATTGAAAATATTTTTTGGATTTTATTCAAGGATATTAACACACAATCTCACTTTGTTAAATATAGTGCTAAAGTTTCAACCAAAACATTGTGTCTTTTTTTTTTCCACTACCACATCCTCCGTCTACTGACTGGATTCTCTCCCCTACTAGCATATATATACCATTGTCTATCTTTAGGATAAGTAAGGGTCATCTTTTGTCTTTATTCTATTCCTTGTATGCTTCTGAACTTGTTGAATTTTAATATAGTCACACCATAAGCATCACATATTTCGTTCCCCTTTAAATAGTAAACAGTGCACAACCAGAACATACCTTCAAAGCTATCAATACTTACCCGGGTATATTATATTTGTATTTTTGTAAATTAAAATAATTAAATTATAGAACAAGAGTTTCAGGTGGTAGCTGTTGTAAGTTTTACCCAAACTGACTTTGTCAAACTCGTTTTTGTCATCATATATGTCAAGTAGTTTTCTCAGGTTTATTTTTAGAATATCCTTGTATAATGAATATTTACACTGAGATCTAGTATAAAAAACTTGCAATTTATTTTAGAAACATTAAGATATTGAAAATCAATCTATTTCTTTAATTCATTGAAGACATTTTTGGCTTGTTTCCAGTACTTTCTTACTGGTTAAAAAATGAATTTGAAGTCGTCTGAATTTCAGTATCATATGGCACTTTCCCTTTGATGTATACAAAGACGATATTCTATATTAGCTATCTGAGAAGAATTTATTTTTTAAATTTTATTTATTTGTAAGAGAGAGAGTGGAAGAGAACACAAGCAGGGGGAGCAGCAGGGGGAGGGAGAAGCAAACTCCCGGCTAAGCAGGGAATCTGTTGCAGAACTCAGTCCCATGACCCTAAGATCATGACCTGAGCTAAAGGCTCAGGCGTTTAACTGACTGAGCCACCCAGGTGTCCCAATCCGAGAAGAGTTCTGTATGTTATTCCTATTAATATGCAGTTTAAAGTCTAGGTAATTAACTTAATATTTTAGAGGCTATTACATAGATAGCACTATGTTTCAGGCAGAGAGTAAGATAGAAATATTAAATCAACCATATTCTATGCATTCTAAGTGAAAATAATTAATCAATCATAATAAATCCTTTTATTTATGGAATATCAACTCTTAAGCTTTCCTTCATATAAACAATGCCAAATACCAGAATAAAGGGTCATCTAGTACAAATAAAGGATAGAATTAAAGAATTCTGGTAAGCCATTTAATTTTGAAAAATGGTGTTATATTGTTGCTGAGTTGTGTTTTCAGTTACATAATATCGGATAAGTGCAGAAGTAACATGAGTTTTACGTGAGATGAGAAATGGTATATAATTAAGTTTTCTTAAAAGTACAGATAAATACAAATTTGTAAACATAGCATTATGGAGGAATAAAAATAAACGATAGCTATACACTCTAAAGTGAATAAATCTTGGAAAGTTAATAGAGAAGTAAAACAAGGACAGTGCAAAAAGTATGGTACATTTTTATGAAGTTCAAACAAATTCTGTTAAACCATAGATGGACTTAAAGATACTATTATGAATCAAATATTGTAAAAATTAAGCAAGGAAATAGCAAACATAAAATAACCAAAGCATACAAACTTGGGTAGATACAATAGGTGTGATCATGTTCTACTTCATAAAGAGATGACTTAATAGATAAATGAAAGTAACTAGACTTTTTAGAAGTTAATTAAACTTCGCCTGTTATTTCTTAGTAATATAAAATACATGGTTTTCTAACAAAAACGTTTATCTTAAAAATATTTAAAAATAAATTTCAGGCTACTCATAAGGTTATATTTACTTTTCCACTGAAGGAAAAGCTGGGTGTTGTAATTGTAGTTGTTTGTTTGTTTTAGTCTCCTCCTAGTTTTTATTATTATAATGTAGAATGAGGAATGTTAGATTGAAAAGTGAATTATTTTATACACAAAAATCATTACCTGATTCACCTCCTGGTACAGCAGATGGAACTCCTGAAAACATGCCCTTTTGCCTTACGGAAGAGTAACAGTTATGCTGACTTCTGAAACATACTTGGTGGTGGCCATAAATAGTGACACCATAGTAAACATTTTGGATATTTGCAGTTAATTTTTATAGTCATAGGGCTCCAAAAGGCACTGCTGGTATCTTAGCAGATATTTCAATAAAGCTAAAAGTTGCCTGACTGATTAAAATATTAACAAGGCACAAAACATGGCAGAAGTATTGTCCTCAGATATTTCTTTTTCCATATGATCCTGATTCCAGACATGACAAGTTATTTTTTAATTTTTTTTATAAAAGATTTTATTTATTTATTTGACAGAGATCACAAGTAGGCAGAATTAGGCAGAGAGAGAGGAGGAAGCAGGCTCCCTGCTGAGCTGAGAGCCCAATGTGGGACTCAAGCCCTGCTTGGGGCTCTCTGCTCAGCAGGAAGCCTGCTTCTCTCTCTCCCACTTGCACTGCTTGTACTCCCTCTCCAGTTGGGCTCCCTCTCTCACTATCTCTGTCTTTCTTTTCTTTTTTTTTTTTTTTTTTATCTCTGTCTTTCTGTCCAATGCGTCTATCAAACAAGCAATTCCTTCCATTCAAGAAGTAAAAATCAAATGTTGATGGATGGGGTCCTAATGAATGACAAGAATCAGTGTTGTTTGATGATTACTTGGAAGTTTTTCTTCCTTCCATGGACAGACAGAGTGGAGAAGGAGGGAGAGAGACAGGCCGGGAGAGAGGGCCAAACAGGCTCCCTGCTCAGGAAAGAGCCAGATGCAGGGCAGGGTCCTCAGGCTAGTGCATCGCCAAGTGCAGCCTGAAGCCCTGCAGCAGCTCCAACAATCCCAAGCGGATCTCCCTGCAGGTCTTGCCTGCCCCTCCCCCGCCGGGGATGCCTGGGCGCCGCCCTCGCCTTCTCCCTGGATCTTTCTTTGGCCCCGCCGGCTCAAGCAAGCGTGCTCAGAGGGCCCTGGAGTAGCTCCTGGAGGCTTGTGTCAAGGCTCCCTGGGCTCAGCTGTTCCCTGCGGCGGGGGCGGCGGGGGCGGCGGGATTTGCTGCAGCGTTGGCTGCGACGGCGTCGCAAGGCGGTGGTGGTGGCGGCTGAGGGAGCCCGGCCCTGGCAGGGTGGGCAGCATCTCGGGCACCTCCCACTCGCCCTAGGCCAGTCGCTTCTCTCCCCACCTCTCCCCCTCTCAACCATTGTTTATTTCTGTGAAGGCTTTTCCTAGTTGGTTTCAGGGCAAGAGCACTCTTAATGGGGAAGGGGGGAAGAACAGGACCCGAAGAGAGACCTAGTGGACTCTGCCCTGAGCCCAGAGCTAGCCTCAGGGCTCAATCTCAAGAGCCTGAGATCACCCCCTGAGCCAGAACCCAGAGTTGGGCATTTCACTGAGGGTGCCGCCCAGGTGCTCCTCAGCTGTTGTTGACCCATTTCTGGAGACGGGCGCCTGCCTGGCTCGGTTAGTTCAGCGACTGCCTTGGGCTCAGGTCATGACCCTGGACTGGCAGGATCTTGGCCCGCCTCGGGCTCCCAGCTCCTGGCGGAGTCAGCTTCTCCCACTGACCTTCTCCTCTCTCATGCTCTCTCTCACTCATTCTCTCTCCATGAAAGAAAGACAAGCTTTCAAAAAGTGTCTGGAGCCTTGTTGGATGGGCTTGAATGTGGTGGATCTCAGTGAGTTTTCTCATCGCATGCAGATACCTTGAGGATAGCCATGTCTTTCTAAAAGGATCCCTTGTTGTTCTGCAATGGTTTCTTTCTCTGTTCATGGATTGGTTGTCTTTCCATTGTCTCTTCTCAAGACCTCGGAAAAGCAGCCTTTCAGGATTCCTTTGGGTATGGTCTAGCCCTTTCCATCGTTTCTCTTTCCACAAAATCTATACTAGCCTCTGCATCCTCCTATGTAGAGTTTATTTTTCACTGACCTATCCAGGTCTTTTCTTTCAATAGAATTTCAGTCATTCATTCTGAAAGTCATTGCTGAAAATTTAAAGGTGAAGTCTATTAACTCTCTAGGCGTATTTTCTTTTTCCCGTCTACTCCTTCCTCCCTTTCTATCTATAGACATAGATATATATAGGAATACATATACACACACGTGTGTGTGTGTGTGTGTGTGTGTGTGTGTGTTTATGTATATAAACTATCCCAGACCTAAACCCCAGCACCTGGGTGCATGACCTTATTTGGAAATAGGGTCCCTGGAGATGTCACTAGCTAGGATGAGGTCATATTTGAGTAGCCTGGTCCCCTAATTCAGGAGGACTTGTGTGCTTCTAAGTAGGGAGAGTGCGGATACACAGATATGCACTGAGGGAGAAGGCCCGGTGAAGAAGTCCAAAGCCAGAGCAACACTTCAAGCTGGAAAAGGGGCCTGGAACAGATCCATCCACAATACCTACAAAACGAGCATGTCCTACCAACATTGTAGCCTCTAGTAATGTGACACTGTCCACTTCTTTGGTTTCAGCCTCCAGGCTTCTGGTATCTTGTAATAGCAACCCTAGAAAACTTATATCTATCTATCTATCTATCTATCTATTCATTCTTTTACCTAATAAAACTTTTTTTTTCAGAATTTCAGTATTCCTTCTTTTCAATAAAATGTTATTCACATTCTTTTGGTGCCTCCTGAACAATTTGACCACGTCTACCTCTTCAATTTGCATGAGTTATTCATACCTAACGTCATGTGCCATTTCTTTTAAAACAGTTGGCATCTTTTTGTAGTTTCCAGTGTTTTTGGTTTGAGTATCTGTTTATAGGCTGCTAAAGGTAACTTTCATCCTACTCTTTCCTTCTGAGTTTGTTTCTTTCTGGGAAAGTATATTTTCTACTCTTTAAAAAGAAGGACCTAGAGAAGCAAAATGGTTCTTCTTTGTATGTCTACATTCCCTTTCCCCATTTTTTGTTACCTCTCTTTAAAGTCTCCCCCCGTTCTGAGGCACTGCAGGTTCTAAGCAGCCTCAGGCGGGCATATCTCTTTCTGAACGTCAGACTGACGCTGAGTACACAAACGGAATAAGGCATTTTTTGAGTCTGATTATAGAATCGTTCCTCTATGGCTGTGCAATAAATTACCCCCAAACTTAGCAGCCCAAACAATATATTTAAGTACTTATGATCTCACACAGTTTCTGAAGGTCAGGCACCTGGAAGCAGTCGAGCTGTGTGTTTCTGCCTTGAGGTATCTCATGAGATTGCCATTAAACAGCCAGGTGCAGCTGTTTGAAGGACATGTGATGATGGACAGACCTCAATTATGTGCAGGTGGCAGGTGTGGAGAGCTTCAGTTCCTTGCCACCCGGGTATCTACAGGGAGACCTGCGTGTCCACAAGAGCTAATGATGAATGAGAAAGAGAGAGAAAGGGAGGGAGGGAGAGGGAAGGGGAGGGGGAATAGAAGAAGAAAGGAGAGAGAGAGAGAGAAGAGAAAGAGAGGAAAAGAGAACAAAACAGAAGCCTCAGTGTCTTTCATAACCTAATTCTGTAACTGATTCACCCCCAATTCTGCTATATCCTGTTAGTCACACCAGATGTGGGAGGGTACAACACACGTGCAGATACCAGGATATGGAAATCTTCTTGGTCCTCCCCGAGGCTGGCTAGCACACTGACTTGTGCTTTTCCCCCCACACAATCTAACATCTTTGAAATTGGGATACATCTTACAATCAAAGGTATAGCATGGTTTGAAAGGCAAAATTCCCATTTAACAGCATTTAAATCGTCGTAAGCCTTATCATCATGATTTGAGGATATGCTATCCTGGGATATTCGGGCTTTCAGGAGGCTTCCTGGCTCCTGGCAGCTTGCCTTGACCCCAGTCTCTCACGGCCCCACCTTGACAGTGCACTTGCTACCTGCCAGATGTGCTCGGCCCCTGTCCTGTGCCCTTGCTCACCACACCACCCCTTCCGATGTGCCCTCTTCACGACTAAATGATCACACCAGGTACTGAAGCCTCCAGAAGATTTCCTGGACCAGCCAGAAGCATCATAGTCTTCTCTTGCTATAGGATTATCTATAGTCCTAGCTACTGCTTCCATCCATTCATCAGTACTTTTGCTTCTGGCCTTGTAGACTTGCTGCACTTTCTGTGTAATAAATGTTGCTGTATGCATTTAGCCTGTTTTTTAAAAGCAGAATTTCTGGACTCTTCATAAAACAACTACAACAGACTTCTGCTCCTCAGGTGAAACTGTAAAACTAATCCGGCACACATCAGTAATGGACAGCTATCCAAGAATGCACGAGCTCACTGTTATAAACTGAAGCTGCAAAGATCACTGTTTCCAACGTTCATCAAACTGATGAGCATTCTGTTCCCTACAACTTTTACATTCTAAGATTTGCTTAGACAAGGCTTTGAAGTGCACCATCGCATAGGATGGGGAAGGGGTGTTCTGCTCTTTTTTACTCGCAAAAATAGGGGTTCTGTCCAGTCACTGTGTCAAGAATAAAAGGTCAGTACTTCATGATACTCTTGTAAGTGGCTTAATTTGTTGCCCTTTTTATTTCAGGTTTAATTACAACAGGTGAATTGATGTTCTCTATAGAAAGCAGGTTGAAAAGGGGGAGTGGATAAAATGCATGAACTTCCATTGAAACCCAGTAGACAAGATTGTTAAATTTGAGGATTTTCTTTCAGTTATTTGCCTGCTCTGAAGGAAAGCTGTGTTGGACCATTGCCAGGAAACAGTGGGAAAGACCCAGGCTCATTCTTCTTGGGGACAGGCTGGAAAGCATTTCTATCATTGCATGTATGTATGGGAAAACAAATCATCACTCTTGCCTCACACTATATCCAACAATTAACTGGAAATAGATTGTAGACTTAAATGTAAAGTCTAAAACCATAAAACTTTCAAAAGACAATGCAGGGGGAAATCTTCATATTCTTGGGGTAAGCATGGCTGGATCGGGCCAGGTACACTATTCCCTGGGCACCATTTTTCAATTCAGGGCACAGGAAAATTCAAGACTATTTTGGTCTTGAATCTAAGCCATGCTGACTCATCTATCCCTCAATACCTATCACATTTGATTGGACTTGGTTCTTATCTGTTGTCAGTCTAGATTAGAACCCAGAAGGATGATTCATTGACACCTTCCCTCATCTCTAAGAGCACAGAGTCTAATATTCTTCAGTTTTCCCAGACTTGGGAAGAAGTGCCTTGCGGGGACATTGCAAAAAGGTGGATGAGAGGTTGTCTACAAAACACCCAGGTCTCTAGGAGGAAGATACCTCAGATTCACAAGGGTCCACTAGCATAACCCTTTTTCCCAAGAATATGTTCTGACCTGTTTCCAAGAACCTGTCTTTGATCTGTCTCAGGATGTCTGTGTTTAAACTCACAGAGTTAATGATTGGGTTGGTGGTTGACATGAGGGGATGCTCACTGAACAAAGGCACCCCACCTATCCTCTGCTCTCTTACTTCTTCCATCTTCTCCAGGTCCCCTATAGCATGTGACAAGCAGAATTCGCTCACATAAAGCTATCAAAGAATTATCTCATTAACTTAGACCCCAGGTGTCAAAAGAAACAGTTTAAGTCCCTGAAACATGAAATGAAGATGTGTCTCCACCTTAACGATGTAACACCCCTTCCCTCACATGCTGCACACCATTAGGGATCTAGTTGCTGAGCATATATCCAAGGAATAGAACATAAGTGAGGAAAGATAATTATGTTTAACAAATGAATTAAAACAATTATACAACCACCCACTGAGTACAGAGCTTTGAGCTCTGCTTCAAATAGGATATGAAAAGAATCAGCTGAGAAATCATGTTGCAATCAAAACTGGTCAGCACTTTCAGAGAACTTTTTTCTGCAGGATCAGAATGCAGACATTATTGGTTAGAGAAAACTAAAAGGTGCTCTCTTATCAGATATCTTGGGAACCTACAGTAAATGATTCCCAGTAACATTAAAACCCAATAACTGTTTCAAGACATTAAAACCCCACTTCTGATGGTCAGTGGTATTGTTTGTCATGTTTGTTGTAATTTGCAACAGTCAGCATCCTTTGGACACTCTTCCTACCTCTGAGGAAGTTTCCCATGTTGACTTTCTACCTCAAGAGAAGCCAGAAATTACTTTGCAAATGATACAAGGTCTGCCCATCAAATGCAGCCACATGAGTCTCAGATGGGAGAAGAAGAAGTAAGCACCAAGAATGTAGGATCTGTTTCTAAGGATGGATGCAAAAGACTGGAGTTCTCTGAGCAGCCATGCCCATGGTTCCATCCAGGGACAACTGTTGGGGTATCACTGCACTATCTCTCCTGGGCAGTCCTGCGGTGGTACAGCCCCAGAACCTGGCATTGACCCTCCGGGCATTCTTCAAGGTCCTTGATAATGTTCAATAAAGTTCTTTTCTGTTCAAACTAATTACATCATTGACTGATACACATTTTGCTTTTCAGAAGTAAAGAATAGGGGAAGAACTCATAAGTCCTTTGAAAACTGTAAGACTGTACCGATCTACGGTAGCAACTACAGTGCTTGGCTTTTAAAGGCAAGAAGCAGCAACCTAAGCTTGCAAATAAATAGACCACTCACAAGCTTGTTGAATGTTTAGAATTCTACAAAGTAAAACATGGGTCATGGGATTAATGTTGTAGATGTCCCCTCATAGCCAGATGGATGATGAGTTGGGTTTTCAGAAGTTTCCAAAGCTACTCTTAGTGTAGGAACTAACTGAGGCTATTTCTGTCCCCATGCTCTGACACTGGACACTTGTCCTTTGGGGGGCAGATAGCAGGAAACCCCAAGTTGGTGGGACGATGCAGGTTTTCAGTCTGGGCCTGGCTTAGGCCCCAGCCAAGAGCCAGCATGGCCCACCAGGGACATCACCCACACTCCTTCCTTTGTTAAGATGAATAATCTTCTATTGTAATTTATTCATTTATTGCATTGCAATTTTATTTATTTATTTATTTATTTATTGCATTTCATTTTGATATAATAATATAACATTGTGATAATATTTCATATATTATATGTAGTATATCATATCATTGGCTCTCTCCCGTCTCTTCCCATAAGGGCACTAATCTCATTGTTAGGGCCCTACCACCATGACCTAATAGTCTCCTAAAGGCCTTATCTGTAAATGTCATTACACTTGGATTAGGGTTCCAACATATGACTTTTTTTTAAGATTTTATTTATTTATTTGACAGACAGAGATCACAAGTAGTCAGAGAGGCAGGCAGAGAGAGGGAGGGAAGCAGACTCCCTACTGAGCAAAAAGCCCAATGCAGAGCTCGATCCCAGGACCCTGGGATCATGACCTGAGCCAAAGGCAGAGGCTTAGCCCACTGAGCCACCCAGGCGTCCCTCCAACATATGACTTTTGAGAGGGGACACAAACTTTCGGACTATAGAAGAGCTATATTTTTTTAAATTATTTTTTAAGAAACAGGAAAAATTAACTAAAAACCATTAATGTAAAAAAATGATAAAAGTACATTGTATTACTGTAGATTTATTTTGTAACTGCTAATATTCACTTAATATAATCAATCACCTGGGATGATTAAAAAATGTGGACTCAACAGCCCTGGCTGACAATTTGAGTCGGCATCTAAACTGTATCTGTGTTTTATTTTGTGTGTACGTATATGTTGTGTCTTGAGAAAAATCTGTTTACAGAGATAAGTAACTGTAGATAAAGGCTGACTCGTGACAATTTGCCTTAAAATCTCAGAGCACCCCTTAATTTAACCCAAAGTCTTGAAGAAAAGATGAAAAAAGTCTTTGCTTCAAAGTTGAATCACTAAGAAGGTCAAATACGTGTTCAGATTCCTAAACAGAAACATGCACAGGGGCGCCTGGGTGGCTCAGTGGGTTAAGCTGCTGCCTTCGGCTCGGGTCATGATCTCAGGGTCCTGGGATCGAGTCCCGCATCGGGCTCTCTGCTCAGCGGGGAGCCTGCTTCCTCCTCTCTCTGCCTGCCTCTCGGCCTACTTGTGATCTCTCTCTGTAAAATAAATAAATAAAATCTTTAAAAAAAAAAAGAAAGAAACATGCACATTTTATTATGGCAGCAGAAATTTACACAGCGATGGGTTAGTCCCTCACTTGCTATTATATAACACTATCAGGTCCCGGAGGAAATCCCAGGGAGGAACATGAATCGAGCTACACCCATTGGGGCAAAATAGTGCACATTCAGCATCTTCGCCTGACGTTTTAAGGGTTACCAGAAGGAGACACTTTGGGCTAAAAACCAACCTGTGCTTTGCTCCCCAAGCAGTCTCCACAGCACACAGCTGCAACCATGCAAAGGAAGGTGCTTCTTTTCCTAATCCACACCCAGGCACCATACAAAGATAATAAGGCACCATACATTCAGCAGTGGGAGGGGTCCTTGTGTAATCAGGCATATTGTTTTGATTTTCGATGCACGGATATTTACAAGCCTGAATTTCTTAAAAGAGCAGTCAGAGTTTAAATTTTCCTGGTTAATTGTGTATTTGGAAGGTCGAAGATAGGCACAATAATGCAGAGAAAAAAACATATTCAATAATCAGTATGAGGATGAATGAACAATGGCTCTATAAGTGAATGTGATGGTGGAAATTCAGGATATATAGCACACCTCGAGTTTTGTTGTCATCATTTTAATAAAAAATATGAATAAAAATATTTTTAAGACACGTGAGTAAAGACTAGAAGTGCAGTCTTACAGGCTACCCACATCAAATGGGGTCACACATCCATTACATTGAAATTAAAATGGCTTCAAGTTCTCACCCTCTTCCCTCAAAGGAATCTGAAGGTTGAACATTGCTATGCTGTCACTTGGGATGCCATTGTTGGCGCTGTCATCTTGCAAGGACAGAAATATGCACTGGTTATATGGGATCAGAAGGAAGAGTCCCAGAAACCTGATTTAGGGGAAGAGGGTGAAAAAAATATCAGGGAAGAATAATTGAACTCTGCATTAGAAACTATTGATACACTTTACGTTATCTAATTGAATTTAAATAAAAGAAGTTTAAAAAGAAAAAAAAAATCAGGGAAGACGAGTAACCGTCCTTTATTTTCCATATTTTGATACTTTGACCATCATGAGTGCTTGCTGAAGCTGGAAGGACTGCCCCTCCAGGATTGGTCAGCTCCTAGAGAGAGTTACCCCTCAGCTGGGAGTGAGGTTTTTAAATGCAAAGCAATGAATCTAGAGTCTGAATTCCTGACCACCTTCTCTGTGGAACTGTTACTCAGGGTCCGAATCACCCCAGGGCCAAGTACCAGACAACCAGGGACAGCCGTTATACCCCAGCTCCTGCTGAAAGTGTCCAAATCAGCCAGTCCCAACCTATCATCCCTACTTCCCCCATTCCTTCCTACAGAAACCACAATAAAGGCTCTTATGCCCAGTCCCATCCTGACGGAACCCGGTGCTCCCCTTTGTCCTCCCTCACCCCTCCCTGGTGGCTGCGCCAGCCCCATCCTTCTGGGATCTGTGAGTAACCAATTGTCTTTTCAACGGCAGTGATCTCCTGGTCTGTTGGCCTTACTATCCCTAAATGACAATAAAACCCCTAAGTCCAAACAAAGACTTCCTGGAGGAGGTGATGTATGAGGTGTACAATGCGTGAAGAATGTCTGGAAGTATTATCTTTGTATAACAAGCCTGAAAATAGGGTTTTAGGCACAGAGAGCAGCAGGTGTGGCCAGATGCAGGTAAGAGAAAGCCAAAGCCATCCACGAATTCACAGGGGTTCACTGTGGTTCAAGCACAGAACCTGCGGAAGGAGCAGGGCAAAGTGGAATCGAAGAGATCATGTAAATGGTGGAAACTGTGGGCTATGTGTTGTGCCTAACCGCTGTACTTTCTCATCTTCCTCTTTCTGGGTACACAACGCCGTTCACTCTGGATAATTTCCCCTGTGCTTCACAGTATGAAGGTTCCTCAAAGAGGAAAATAGAGTTACCCTAGGACCCAGCAATCCCACTACTGGGTATTTACCTAAAGATACAAATGTAGTGATCCAAAGGGGCATGTGAACCTGAATGTTTACAGCAGCAATGTCCACAATAGCCAAACTATGGAAAGAACCTAGATGTTCATCAACAGAGGAATGGATAAAGAAGATGTAATAAACACACACACACACACACACACACACACACACACACACACACAGGAATACTATGCAGCGATCAAAAATGAAATCTTGCCATTTGCAATGACTTGGATGGAACTAGAGGGTATTATGCTAAGTGAAGTAAGTCAATCAGAGAAAGGCAATTATCATATGATCTCTCTGATATGAGGAATTTGAAAGGCAGGGTAGGGGGTCATGGGAGGTAGGGAGGGAAAAAATGAAACAAGATGGGATGGGGAGAGAGACAAACCATAACAGACTTAATCTCACAAAACAAACTGAGGTTTGCAGGGATGGAGGGGGTATGGAGAGGGTGGCGGGGTTATGAACATTGGGGAGGGTATGTGATATGGTGAGTTCTGTGAAATGTGTAACACAGATGAATCACAGACCTGCACCCTTGGGGCAAATAATACATTATATGTTAATTTAAAAAAATTTCACCTGTGCTTTATGCAGTCTGGGGGAGGATGGGCACACATATAAACCCATATAGTGATTGGTCCACCTGACACCAATAGGACCAATCAGAGTCTCCCTGGGATTGATATGTAAATGACAGGAAGATAAGGTTCTCTCTTTAGGCGAGTGACTGGCCTTGCTGGATGGGATTCAAAAGCTGGCAATGGCCATCTTCCTGGACACTTGAAGAGTCTCACCAGAGAAGAAAGCAGCCATATGGCGACGAGTAAACATGAGACATGGACAAAGAGAAAACTGTTTTGCCGGTTTCCAGGCCCTAGTTCTTGATTCTGAAATTTTAGTTCTGCAGCTCTTCTTTTGATTTTTTAAAAAGATTTTTTCTTTATTTATCTGACAGAGATCACAAGTAGGCAGAGAGGCAGGCAGAGAGAGAGGAGGAAGCTGGCTCCCTGCAGAGCAGAAAGCCCAATGTGGGGCTCGATCCCAGGACCCTGGGATCATGACCTGAGCTGAAGGCAGAGGCTTAACCCACTGAGCCACCCAAGTGCCCCTTCTTCTTTTGGATTTTTATGAACTTCTGTGGTATCCACCCCTACAGGAACCTGGACATTCCTTTGTTTTTTGTTTGTTTGCTTGCTTTTCCCTTTTGGTTCCTCCAGTTTTCTTTGGATTGCTGCCACTTGCAAGCAAAGGGTCTTGTAAAAATACCACACCAAGGAAATTCACACGTCCTTAGGACCTATTGAGTAAGTTCCTGTAGGGGAACGACACAATGAGATGCAAATTTTAGAGTGATCATCTTAGAATAAGTTTAGAGGATGAATTGGTGTGAGGAGGGGAGGGAAAGGGGCATATTCCTGAAGATGAGATGACAGGTTGGAAGGCCGTTATGACCATTCTGGCAAAGTATGGTGAGTGCCTGAAACAGAAGAGAAAAGGAGGCCGAGGAAAGATTAAACTTACACAAGGTGAGAAGACTAATGAGACTTTATGAAATCTGAGTTTGTGAAATAGGATATTGCTAGGCTTTTAGCACACTTACTTTGGGATCTAATCTTCAAAAATATTTAAATATCTCTGGTGGTGACAACACCATCGTCTTTCCAGTGATTAAGAACTCTGAAATCTTAATCTGGCCTGGGCTGTAGAATGTCAGCTGCGGCTTGAACACAACGAAAAGCCGTTGAAGGGTTTTACACTGGTGGGTGGAGGGTGGTCATGGGATTCCTTTTGCATTTTTAAAATGTGATTTTTTGCTGCTGTGTAAAGAATGGATAGAGAAAAGTCAAAAATAGAAACAAATCATTCTCCAATATTTACGGAACATCTAATATGTGTCAGGTACTGTTCTAAACCCTAAAGACAGAATAGTTAACAAGAAACAAAATGAATTTGATGTCCTCCTGGAGTTTTCATTTTAGTTGTTGAGTGAAAAATGAAGCAAATAAATATACATACATATCAGGGGTTGATGTGGGGTAGGAAGGAAACTAAGCTGAGTGAGTGGGCATGGGGTGTGGGGGTTTAGGGGAGCAGGTTGGTATTTTCTATGGGACTGTGTCAGGGAAGTCTCCCTCATTTGAGGAAAGACCTGGAGGAAATTAAGGAACGAGCAGTTGTGCTGTTTGGAGAAGAGCATCCCACACAAAGCAAACAGTAAGCCCAAGGTGGCAGCACATCTGGTGTGTTAAAAGAATGACACGGCGACCAATAATGCTGGGCAAAAAATGAGCAAGACGGCAAGTGGTAGGAGGTAGGTAAGGAAGGTAGTGGGGTCAGATCACATAAAGTCTTGAAGGCCATTGTAAAGATTTGCCTTTAACTTTGTGCCAGATGAGAAGAGCTTGGATGGTTTTGAAGAGGCTTGACTTGATTTAGATTAGAAAAGGATCAGGGCACCTGGGTGGCTCAGTGGGTGAAGCCTCTGCCTTCAGCTCAGGTCATGGTTTCGGGGTCCTGGCATCAAGCCCCGCATTGGGCTCTCTGCTCATCAGGGAGCCTGATTCTCCCTTTCCCACTGCCTGCCTCTCTGACTACATGTATCTCTCTCTCGCTCTGTCAAATAAATAAATAAAATCTTCAAGAGAAAAGAAAAGAATCACTCAGGCTGCTGTGTGCAGAACAGACTTTTGGGGTTGTGGGGTGAGGATGCTACTTGCATTAATGTAGACTGAGATTTCTATACTGCTGGCATTTGGGGCCACATTAATTTTTGCTATGGGGAGCTGTCCTGTGCACTGACCACCAGATCGCAGGAGCGCCCTTTCCCACTCCCAAGTTGTGACAACGAAAAGTGTGTCCAGACCCTGTCAAAATCCCCTGGGGGGGAGCAGGTGCACAAAACTCTCCTGGTTGAGGACCACTGATCTGGGTGAGAGGGGGTATTGGCCCAGACCAGAGCAGTAGATGCAGGGGTAGGGAGAAGGGGGGAGATTCTGGGTGTATATTGAAGACAAAACACGCAGGATTTGTAAATATATTAAGTGTGGAGTGTGCGGAAAAGACAAGAGTTGGGATGATTTTACAATTTTGGGGGCCCGAGGCCCTGGAACAGTGACGTTACCACTTGCTAAGATGGGAAAGACGACGGGAGAAGCAATTTTGATGGGCAACAGGTGTTTGGTTCTGGAGATGGTGGCTGAATCCACATGGGGATGCCCAACCAGCAGCTGAACACATGAGTCTGGCATTCATGGGTGAGGTCCAGGCTGGAGGCACAAATATGAGCACCGTTAGGACATAGGGTTCAAGCTCTGAGAAGAAGTGGGCTTACCTAAACAGTGAGTATGGACAGAGGTGTGTTTGGCAACATGATAAGGCAGCTTCATGATATCTGTCCCCTGGTATTTGTCCTGTGAGTATGGATGGGAGTGTGTATGGGACTTAGAACTTGCTTTTAACCAGTAGAATTTGGCAAGGTAAGAAGATGTCACTATTATGATCTCTATATTAAATCAGACTGTTTTACTGATTGGAGTGAGAGGCTGTCCTGTACTTGAAGAAGCAAAGAGCCAAGTTCAGAATCACCTGTGGAGAGAGTTATATGGCAGGAAACCGCAAGCAGCCTCTGGGGGCTGAGGATGGTTTCCAGTTAACAGCCTGGAGAATCTCCCTGGCCCACCCCAGCATGGGCTGCCCCCCAAATCACACAGCTACAAGGAAATGAGTTCTGCCAACAACCCGAGTGAGTTTGGAAGCAGAGCCTTCCCTAGTGGAACCTGCAGGTGAGAACACAGCTTGGTGGGCGCCTTCTCTCCTCCTTTGAGTGAGACCCAGAGCCGAGGACCCTGGTTAAGCTGTGTCTGGCCTCCTGACAGCTAGAGATGGTAGGATAGTAAACTGAGCTGTTTAAAGTTACTAAACTTGTTATTATTTGTTATGAAGTAACTATTAAAAACAAAACAAGAGGCCCAAAATGGAGTTGCTTATGCTAAGCCCCATGTCCCCTAAACCAGACTTAATTATGATTTCAGCTGTCCCAGAAATGGAATCTGAGCCCAGGCAAGCAGACACTACCTGATCCCCACTCCCTTGGACCCCTGCCATCCCCAGAAGCCAAGTCACCTGGCCATAACCAACCTGCCTTGTTTGCCTGACATGACTTCCTTGCTCCTCCTCTCTTCTGCCTATAAAAGTCTTTCATTTTGTACTGCTCCTCTGAGCTCCTTTCAGTCTGCAAGCAGGATGTTGCCCATTTCGTGAATCATTGAATAAAACCAATAGGTTCTTTAAAATGTACTCAGCTGAATTTTTTTTTTTTTTAACACAACAGAAAACTCAAGCAGAAGGTCTGAGTCCCAGAGCACAGGACTGATGTCTAAAGGTCAGGAAACTCAAAAAAACCCAGCCAGGAAAGGAGCCATCATCACTGACCAGTGTGGAAGAGGAAGGGAGAGCCAACATCACGATGAAAAAAATAGAATATTTCCAGAGAAGTGAAGGGACCTCTATGTCTATAGGACTGACAGGTTGAGTCATTTGGATCTGAGGGTTAATTATTGGATTTGGCAACTTGGCGGTGATTAGCGATCTTGTAAAATATCTGTGTAGGTGTAGTCATGGGACCAATTACTGTTAACAGTGTCTGAAGTGCAAAAAAATTTTCAGGGTTTGGATTCAAATGGGAGCAGTGGATATAAAAAGCAGTGAGCAAGTCTGACTTCTGTTTTGGAGGTCAAATCAGTTGGTTTTGCTGATGGATTAGATACGAGAAAAGGGAAAGGGGGAATTTATCCCAGGGGCTGAGGCTTTAGCCAGTAGGAGGTGGGGATGCTGTTTACTAAGATGGGGAGACTGGGACAGGAGCAGGTTGAGGAGGGAGCAGGATAGAAATCATGGTGAATATAAGACTCCTGTTACATATTCATGGAGAAATATGCTGCAGGCAGCTGGCCATGTAATTCTCAGCTCCAAGGGCGGGTTAGGATTAAAGACGTTAACTTCAGAGCCTTCAGCTTCTACAAAGAACTTAAATCAATGATGCTGAATGGAATCGGCTAAAGCAGTGGTTTTTAAACTGGGGCTGGGAGGCAAGGAGTTTTGCTCCCAGGGCCGATTGAACAGTATCTGGCGACATTTTTGGTGGTCACCACTTGGCGGGGGGTGGGTGCTGCTGGCATCTAGTGGCTAGAGACCAGAGATGCTGCTAACTGTCCTGCAGGGCACAGGACAGCCCCACAGCAGAGAATCACCCACCAGGTATCAATAGTGCTAGGTTGCGAAAGCCTGATCGAGGGAGAGAGAGAGAGTGAGAGAGCAAACACATAGCTACAGAAGACCCAGAATCAAGCTCTTCAAAGGGGCGGAGATGAAATAGAGAAGCAAATTGAGAATACAGGTCCAGGATGGTAGGAAGAGAAACCATGTGATTAAGAGGGCACTAAGGAAGCGGGAACCTAGAGATACTGAGTACATCCACGTTTGCTAGTGATAGGCGTGTATGGTGCATGGTCCGCTTATGAGAATTCACACAGCTTGCACATTTTTAAGTGGGCATCTGAAACTTTTTAATCCTAAACTTTTCATCACAATATATGTATATTTTATTAACTAGGTGTTGAAAATATTAAACATTTAAAAAATGAGATAGAGGGCACCTGGGTGGCTCAGTCACTAAGCCTTTGGCTCAGGTCATGATCCCAGGGGCCTGGGATAAAGGCCCACATTCCTGATCAGCAGGAAGCCTGCTTCTCCCTCCCTGGCTCTCCCTACTTGTGTTCTGTGTGTGTGTGTGTGTGTGTGTGTGTGTGTGTGTGTGTCTACCAAATAAATAAATCTTTAAGAAGAAAATGAGGTAGGAAAGGATCAACTTCATTGGAATAACATTTGCCTGCTACAAGTTGATTTTTTTTTAAAGCAGAACAGTCTCATTTTCTGTTATTTTATTTCCCAAACCACACTGGAATGGAATGAAACCATTAAAACCCTCACTTGTGCTTTTTCCTATTATGTCCCTAAAAATATGTAGTTTAATTTAAATATGAAGGAATGAGTGTCACTAACCAAAACTGATTGTTATTCTGATGTCAGAGCCCTTCCAACATCTGCCCAAATCCCCTTTCCAATGTTAACTTTAACCCTAATAAGGAGAGGAAGCCCTAAAGGCGGAGCCCCAGGACTGCCCACAGAAGGGAATTATTTGAAACAAAACTGGTATTTCAACTTTGGTATCAGCCCAAGTCCTACACTCTAATAAGGTCTGAGAGGAGTGTCTTGATCTTCCAGGAAGGAGAGGAGTATCCTGATATCAGACCCAAGAATGGGCATATCACCTATCCTACAGAGCACACATGGAGTTTGGATCTGGAAATGGACTCTCTTAAAATGATCTGCACATAAGGATTCTTTATAGAGATTTTTCAACTACCCTTGGGGACATGGTACCCTACACCCACAGGTGTAGACAAATATTTTACAAGCTATGCTGGGAATGAGGTGGGGAGAGAAATATGGAGGTTGTTATAGGAAGATAGAAGGTTAAAGGAAGTCTTTGTTTTGGGTTTTTTCTTTTTGTTTTTAAGAAAAAGGTCATTTGTCTTCTGACTGGAAGGATCCATTGGAACGAGAACTTGATATTGACCCTGGGAGTGGAGTCCTGGAGAGGGCTGGAGGGAACAAATCCCAGGCACAAGGAAGAACAAAACCCAGCTGGGGATGTCTGCTCTTCTCAATAAACCTGCTCTGTCTTCAATACAAATGTAGGTATAGATTTGATTGGGTGGTGGTAAGATAAGGGAATTCCTGCACAAGGGGCTTTTATTTTCTTGAAGTGTGACACTAGTGATGAAGTTTTGGAACACAGGTGAGGTTTGGTGGGGTGAGGTTCAGAGCCGATGACCAAGAAAGGATTCTTGAGACGTCCGTCTTAGGTGCAAATGGTGGTTTTATTAAAACACAGGGACAGGACCCAGGGGCAGAAAGAGCTGCTCAGACAGAGGCATGGTTGACTGGGAGCTGAGGAAGGTGAGGACAAATGGGGTGTCCAGAAGGACTGTCATATGCTAAAGAAGAATTTCAGGATAAGGGAGACCTGGTTATTGTCAAGTCAAGGCTGTTTTTGCCTCTAATGAGGGAAAGCATGAAGACAGTCGGGAGCTTCCTGGAGATATGTTACATTCCTCCTATCACACATCCTTGTCAGTGGGCTTTGGGCTTAGAAGAAATTCAGTTTTATTACACTTCCCTCCCCCTTAGCCTCCCTCAATTTTATGGAGGGGAGGGTGATGTTAGGGCTTCCGTAAACTGAGGTATGGGTCTCTGGAAGTCAGGCTATTGATGAGAAAGCTTCTTCCTTCCTTGTAAGTCGCTAGGACATTTGTAGATGGAGGGAGACTCCTGTCCTGCAGGACTGGGATCTCTATCAGTTAAGCATCGTTTTTCCTTTAGGGCAGCCGGGAGTGCATGAGGAATGTTACACATATGGCATGGGGAGAGGGTGTAGGGCGCCAGTTTCTGCTTTGTCCTCAGCTTGCCTTCTGCTCCCTCATCCCTAGGACAAGAGCTGGGAGTGAGGTGACATAGTTCAGAAGAAGTGGGGGTAGGGATTGTTGAGGCAAGTCTTGAAGGTGTGAAACGGTCATCCATTAGAGGGAAAGCAAACTCACCGGAGAGACAAGGGAGTTTGAAGCCAGGGTTGAGTATCCACTGGAGAATTGTGGTCAAGTGTTTTAAAGTACAGCAGGTTGGCTCAGCTGTATGATTCCTTCCTGGTTTCTGGTGCATGCTGCTGGCATTGGTAGAATCATTTCTAAAGAAACAAAACAAAAGAGGATAAGCCATTCTTTCAGAAACGATGATGAATCAAGTTTTGAACATGCTGGGTTTTGAGGCACAGGTGGGACATCAGTGAAATAGCATGAGTAGGTAGTCAGTTACACGGGCCTGGTGGGTAGGAAAGAAACAGATGGTCGTGTATCAGTGGCAGAAATGTTGGCTAGGGAATGGGAGCTGAAACCAAGGGCACAGTTGATATCACTACAAGAGAGGGTAGCTTGGAAGAGAAAGGTTAACTGAACCCCTGGGGAAACCCTGATGGGAAAGTCACATGCATTTCTCAGGCATGCCAATGTTGACACAGATTACTGTAACTCCTGGGGGCCAGAAGCCATGTCTTTGAGATTCATTCATTCTCTGCCTCTGGCATAGCGTGGACCACATTGAAGGTAATTCTAACATTCATTCCGATTTGATTTCATTGCACTTTTCATTTACCAGAATCTTGTCATGGTTTGCTAGTGTATCATTTTCTCGAAAAGATTAAATAAGGACCATTTTACAAATATGAAATGAATGCCTGAAGGGATTTTGTTTAATTCATTCATTAGCTCGGGAACCACTAAGATGTTACCACCACTTCAAGCAAGAATCTCAAGGCAGACACATATACAATCAGTAATACTTAAACGAATTTGCTTTGATAGATGCAAATAGATATGCAAATAGAATGCAAATGGTTGCAAAACTGCTTTCTACCAAAGGAAAGGGGGTCAACTGTACTTCCAGTGGACAAGATTCATTTACATATAGCTAGACAAGATCATCTGCATCCACATCAATTATGTACAATCTATAGAGTTGCAAAATAGCTCAAAGACAAGAAAGGCACAGAATATCCCATAGAATTGGTCAGCCCAGAAGGGTACATGAGACAACACCTGTTTTCCCTTGGAAGACACTATAATCTTTTAGGTTCATTTCAATGTCTTTCATGATTTTGCCTATGCTTTAAAAAAAAAAAAGTTACCCTTATCATTCTTATTAGTTTGAAAAAAAACTAATAAAATACTAGTCTGTTATAAAATACACATGGAAGAATGTTCTGGCACTATCATACCCAATTTGGGGTACTAACTGATTAGGAAGATGAGGCAGAATTTGGGAGCCCCTAGGATGAGTCTGTTTCCAGTTGGAATAGGAAACATTTAAGAATCAAACTAAATGATCTCAAATCCACTGTGGAATGAAACAGGTTATAAGGAAAATACGGAAGATGTTGAAATGGACCTGTTGGCTCATTGTGAGCTTTCCTGGTCGAATGGAGACCTCTACCATGATGCTTGTCCTCCATGTCCCACCCATCCCATACCTGCTATCCTGGCACCAAGGGCCACCAGACTTTAGGCTCAGTCTGTAATTCCAAATGGAAACCCTCTGTTCCCACAGTAGTGGACAGGATGACTGGTTGCTGGTGGAAGCGTCAGCTGCTTTAGTCCAACAGTTCAAGAGAGGATCAGAAGAGCAAAAGGACGATATTGGAAAAAAATGCTCAGACGAATTTCCAGAACACAATATTTCTCTTTGCAATTTTTGAGTGTTCTGTAGCCAACCTGCCCAAAAAATGTGAAAACTATAAATAGAGAGGAGTGGGAAGGAGAAATGAGGACCTGTCAGAGTGCCAGCAAAAATAGGGAACTGAGAATTTTCCAGAGATTCAGAGTCAAAGGGGGTTAATATTTACTTAGAAAAGAAGTAGTGGGCACAAGCTCTAGGATGAAATGAAGGCAAGAGAGGCAAGTTAGGGAATCGAAAGAGAGAGAGAGAGACTTGAAGATAAAAAAAAATGTCAACTTAAAGTCTCATTCTTCATTAAGGAAAGTACAGATCAGAGAAGAGGGGAGAGACTGGGATATAGTTGATCGCCGATTGTGTCTGGCTCTGATTAGAAGCTTTGTATCCACTTTTTAATTTCATCTTCCAGCCTGTTTCCTGGATTCCAGCTTCTATTTCCTATGATATAGGTACCATCACCAAAGACGAGAGTCAAACATGTAACAGTAGTCAAATCTTTAACAGCACGGACAACTAACTAACCAAAAGCTGGCCCAGGGACCCCTACAGAGTCAAGTGTTACATGCCCAGTGCCTGGATCGCGAGGCCATGGTAGGGATCTTGGGAAGGGTTCAGGGTAGGGAGACACACAGCAGGTTCTGGCCAGAGGCTAGTCATCAAACTTTGTGTGGCTGAAGGGGTGTGTACCAGCTGAATGTCAGCTCCCAGATGAAACTGAGGGAAATGTCCTTTGGGAAGGTTTCTGCTGACTCTCTGCCTTTCCTTCGTCCTCCCCAGGATGTTCCATTAGCATTTGGGCTCTGGTCTCTTGCCTGTTGCTCCTGGCTTTGGTGGGCCATGCCACTGCCACAGCCAGGGCTCCATGTGGCACTGCACTGTATGGGGTCTTGACTATTCCCTCCTGACTCTCGGAAGGAGAACAGGCAGTAGGGATTTTCATTCTTTGTTGGCACCTACTCTCTTCAGCAACCCCAAGATCAGTACCCCAGGCTGCACAAGCTCAGGTTCATGTCTTTACCAAAGGCTGGCAATAATTTCAGAAAGGAATGACAATGAAGGTAAAAAACAGTTCAACTACTCACTCATCTGGACTTCTAGGGCAGCTGGGGTTCCCAGACAACTTTGTTCCGTCAGTCTGGCACTCTTGCCCCCCCCTCTCGGTGCCTTGGTGATGAGTGTGGGCCTTGCTGTTTGCGCTGCCTGAATTTGCCCTTGTCGCTTATTAGCACTGTGGCCCTGGGCTAAAAGTCATGCCTCTCAGAGCCAATCGGAATAGCTTATTAGACCTATTGATTCTGGCATAGTTGGCCTGTGCGAAAATCTCTCTTCTTCATCCCTCCTCCTTCTCAGTCTTCCCCTCTTCCACCTCTTCCTCCTCCTTCTTTGATGTGTAAAGCAAGGTATTTGGGGAGCAGGGAATGATGTGATGTTTGGGATTTACTTTAAGATATATTCCAGACCACCCCCCTCCCCAAAAAACAAAAATACAGGCACTTTGGGGGCAGTAGAAGGAGGAGGACCTATGAAACAGTTGGGGAAGCAGAGTGATAAGTACTCGGAAGGGCCGGGATCCTTCTGCTCTACACACTTTGGTGTATGCTTGAGAATTTTCATAAGAGTAAACAAACAAAGACCAAATAATGAGGCTTTCATTCCCTATATCCAAATGACCACAACAGGGCATAGAATGCACTTTCATAGTTGCTCCCCTGGCAATTTATTCTGATTCTCCAAATAAGATTACAGCTCTCATCCTACCTGTCATGGTCTCTGGATATTGACTGGGAACGTTTTCCTCAACAAGGCCTTGCCAGGCCCACTGCTTTCAGATTCTGTACTCACGTTTTAAAGATTTTTTTAAATTCATTTATCAGAGAGAGAGGGGGGAGGAGAGAGTGAGCACAGGCAGACAGAATGGCAGGCAGAGGCAGAGGGAGAAACAGGCTCCCTGCTGAGCAAGGAGCCCGATGTGGGACTCGATCTGAGGACGTTGGTATCATGACCTGAACCAAAGGCAGCTGCTTAACCAAGTGAGCCACCCAGGCGTCCCTGTACTCACGTTTTTTTTTTTTTTTTTAAAGTGACCAGTTTCCCGTTTGTAGTGACTCGAATGCAACTCACGGTAAGCCATTGTCTTGCTGTGTCCCATCCCTTTCTAAGGACTGCTCCTGCTATCTCTGGGAGATCACAGCATTGGGAGGGGCAGCCCAGGCCTGGGCTATTACAGCAAAGCTGCAGCCTGAAGGGCGCGCGTGAGGTCTGTGGTTTGAGCTGTCAGAGTCTCACGGAGAAAAAAAAGAGAAATGAATCATCATTTGACCATGACATTCCCACTAAAGGGGAGGACAGTGGGAGAAAGAGCAAGGGAAGAGGAAAGAAAAATCTCAAAATAAATGTGGGGTGGATGGCAGGAGGAGGAGGGGGTCTCGGAAATTGGGGGCAGGTGTAGCGATCGAACCAATGCTAGCCACAAACACACGATTCCGCCCATTCTAGAGCTGACTGGACATAAACATGCTCGCACATCTACTTGTCGGCTGGGTTTTGTCGGCCGGCCAGTTGCGAGGTGATTCTTTAAGAGCTCTGAGAACCCAAACTTGTGGCCGCCCCGCAGCTGAGCCTAGGTGGAGCTGGGAACTGCCCAGAGGATGCGAGGCTGCCAGCTGACCACCTTCCTCCCTAAAGATCGCTGGAGCCAAGCTCGGCGGGGGAGAAGCCACGCTCGCAGGTGGGTGCCAGGGCTAAGGGCGGAAGCCGGGTTCCCACAGAGGCCTCTGCGCCCAAGCGGCTGCAGCGGCGGCGCACGGGGACCAGAGGCCTGACACCGGGACGCGCCCCCCACTCTGGACAACCGGCCACAGAAGTAAAGGGCCAGCATCCCGCCACGGCTATGCTTCCCGCGGGACAATCTCGGGAGAAGGTCCTGGAAGAGGCTCGCAGGCCGATTTTCCGAGGGAAAGGGCGAGGTGGGGAGGGAGCGCCCCTGACCCTCCCTGCCCTCCCCTTTCCCGCTCACCGGGCATCACCAGCGGAGGGGCTGCCCCGCAGAAACGTAGGCGAGGTTGTAGTGTCGCCCTCCACGGCAGGGAGGCAGCATCACCTGCTGGCTTCGCGCAGCAGTCCGCAGCCTCTCTTGGCCGAGGCAGGCGGAGGCGGGCCTGCGGCGTCCTCTTTCATTGCCAGCGGCGCAGGCGCTGCCATGTTGGGGGAAGCGGTGCCTTCTGTGAGGTGGAAAGGCCGTGGCTTCACCCGTAGTGTCGGGGAGCGCAGCCTCCTACCTTTCCTCCTCGCTGGAGTGTCGGTGCTGAGAGGCGGCTGCCGGCGGGATAGAGAGAAGTAGGATGAACCTGCCCAAGGGGCCGGACACGCTCTGCTTGGACAAGGACGAGTTCGTGAAGGTGCTCGCCTGGGCTCTGCTCCCCGGAGCCAGGCCGTGGGTGGCCTGCCCTCCTCGGCCCTCCGGGGCCTCTCCTCGGGCTTCTCCTGCGGGCTTCCTGGTCCATCCCCGCCCCAGACGGTTCCTCGGCGGGGACCTCACTGCACTTTGCAGTGAGTCTCTTGGCCTCGGGTGGGCTAGGTGCAGCCTGGAGAAAGCACTCCTGTGAAATCGTGCACATTGAATGAAAAGGCCTGAAAGTTCAGGGCAAGTGGTTTTGAGCTAAACGTAAAAGCCCCGGACCCATAGGACCCGCCTCTGGTACCGTGCGGCACAGTCAGACCGCCACTCCCCTGGCCTGACAGAAGCCTCCCAGTGCCTTGTGCCTAGAAGCTGAGCGACTGTGCGTTGAACACATCTCTGAATGCATGTACTTACCAGGAATCGGGTCATAAAGGCACTTAACCTAACGTTTATGCCTGACTTTCGTCTTAAGCTCCCGGAATGAGAAATCTGAAAGACTGTACTGTCCTTACTGGTTCTGGTCCAGTACTACAAAGCATACCAAGCTCCTTTTCTAAAGTTGGCCTACCTCTCTTGGTGAGGTCAGCCTGAAGCTGGCAGCAGATAACTGTAGGACATAAACTTACAGAATAGAAATTTAAACTGAAAAGACTTTACTGACAGACATAGCCTTGAAAATGTCCCAAGGTTTGAATCAGAGCCAGGAGGAGCTTTATCTGTTTTCTGTATCCCCCTGGGTCTGTACTTAAACTATCAAAACGTATATGTTTAATTTCTAAGGATTGGGATTTAGTAGCTGGTTTCAGTGTTAAAAAGTTTTGGCTCTGTAGGTACCTAAAATTCTGAAAAGAGTTTGAATTTCTTACTTTTTTATGGCTTCAAGTCTAATGTTTTTTTCTTTTTTGGGTTAACCAGCTAGTTCCTCTTTGATACTTGCATTCAGATCACATCTCCCAAACTCTGGCTTTAAAAGTGCTTATGTCTGGATCCTCTGCGGTGGGCCATATCATTTTTAATATGTAGGGATGTCTAGACGAAGGTATATTGTACTCTTGTTCTTGTATGGTGATGTTAAGCCACTGTAATAAAAGGTGTAAATTGAATGGAGTGTCTGAAGGAGAGCACAGAGTGAATTCTCTGATCCAGAAACCTTTTGTTAACGAAGGACACGTGATGAGGAGAGAGGTCATTGGAAGAAGAAAAGGCACACACACAGACTTAATCTCAAAGCACGGAAGTCTCTTTAGCTTGACTGTCTTTGGACTTCATCAGGCTTTCTTTGGGCCTAACACTAGCATTTTCTCACACTTCCTCGCCCCGCCATCTTTCTCACTCTGTGCTGACAGAATGCCTTTGGTCAAAGCAGCTTCGGAAAATAGAAATCTCAGAATAGCAGTTTTAAAGTAGGACTTGACTTATAGGTAGGAAGAGAGCAAACTGGGAAAGTGGCTAGAATGCTAGCAATTCCATATTCATTCAAGGCTCTGAAATTTCTGAATATAATGTACAATTTGTAGTGTTAATGAATGTGACCCCTTCATACATAGAAGGAAAATACATGGAACAGCTGTTCTGTGTAAAGTGGTATTGATCTTCTATGTGGGAGCTGGAGATAAAGGTTATTTGCAATTTGTGTTTCCATCAGAGAGATGTTTTGTTAAGTTACAGTTCCGAAGCAGAAATGAGTGGAGAGCTTGCTGTCGGGGTTGTATTTCTACATAGGTGTCTTGTTTGGCACATTTTGGAATGAGACTGGGATGGTAGAAAGGGAGATGGGGTGGGGCTGCGGGTTGCACCTTGGACACTGCATACATTGAGGGGTGCACATTGATGCAGTTTTCATGGTAGAGCTGCAGTCAGGTTTACAGCAGGAAGTTGCATGGTCATATCTGTTGAGTTCGAGCTGACTGGTGGCAGGAGACTACTTAAAAAGTCATGTTTATGAGATCTAATGAGAAATAGAAGGGGAAAGGTATGCAAAAGAGGTAGGTGATCAAAGTGCAGGAATGGCAGATGGGGAAGGGTCCCCTGGGGCAGAGGCACTGGCAACATCATACTTTGTCAGCTTAGAAATACGAAAATCCTTTGGGTTGACAGCCAACTAATAGATGAGCAGGACATAAGGTATTGGTAGTAGGGGGAGAGAGTGGCATAACAGATAAATTAGACCATTTACATGGGTGTGCTATTGACATCACATGTAGCCTTCCTCTTCCATCTCAACATATGACTTCATCTCCAGTCGTACAGAAAAATTAGCAGCCATCCCACGGGACCTCCTCCATCCTGCTGATCATGATCCCATTCTTGTATTTGTCACCTTCTCCTCCTCGCCTGGTATGGGGAGGGGCTCTCCTTCCTCCTCGGGTTCAGTCTCCACTCTGGCTCGGAGTCCATGCTCTCCCGCCCTTCCAGGAGCCTGTGAGGATCCTCTCCCCTGCACTCCTTCCCATCACGTGCTCCTGTTTGATCCTCTCCCACTTGACTGCCCCACCTCTAGGTATTGCCCTGTCACTGTTGCGCATCACAGCCAGTGCTCAGGGGTTGACTTGACTTTCCCACCTTCCACCCTTCAGGCCCTGTCGTTCCACTAAAGAGTTCTTACCAAACTGTTTCTAAGTCAGCGCACCTGACCTTTGTCTGTCTCCTTACTCGACATCGCAGTAGACCAAATGCTCTGCATTGCTTCCTGTCTTTCTTCTACCTCTCTGATGTGTCTCCTGTACAAAGTCATGCTCCTGGTAGCCACTGAATGCTGATTATGGGCTCAGCCCCGTGTTCCTTTCTTTCCCTAGATGACGTTTTGTGCAGCTTCATGACCACCTATCAGCCGGTAAGGCAGATTCCTGTCTCTGGCCCACACACCTCCTGAGCACCAGTTCTGTATATCGGGCTTGCTGACCTTTCTTCTCGGATGTGTCTGTGGCCCCTCAGACTCATCAGGTTCAAGACGGAATTCATGAGCACCTCCTCCACTGAAAACTACCTTTCTTATTCTGTTGCCTCTCTCAGTAAACACTTCATCCGTTTAGCCTCGAGTTGGGAAACCAGAAGTCAACTCCTACTCTGTCACCTTTCCAAAATCTAGTCTGTCACACCAAGTCCTGTGGATTTCGCTTCCTAAACCTCTTGAGTCCATTTACTGCTTTCCATCTCTTCTCGTACCTTTGCAGTGCGCCCTTGCCATCACACCGTAGAAGCTTCTCACCCAGTCTCCATGTGCCTTCCTTGTCTTTCTGGCCCCTGGTCTACACTGCAGGCAAGACACTCTTGTCAGAATGCGGACGTGATCTTGTATGTACCAGGTGATTGTTCAGTCCACCAGCTCTTGAAAAACCATTTTCCCACGCACTCGAACGTATTTCAAAGAGTATCAGTCCCGCATGGGGTAGTTTTCCTTGGTAGACAGTTTGTTTCTGCACTGAGCCATCTGCCTCCTTCGAACTTCTCTGTGTCAGTTCCTCTCTGGAACCTGTGGCTTCGTTGGCACCCCGGGTAGGCACATGATGACCTTTTCCATGAGAAGTGAAGGCAGGAGTCCTCTGGACTGTGAATGTATGTACCCTCATGTTCCATAGGTAAAAGAACCGTGTGTGTGGGTGGGGGGGTAAGTCCTTGAGGCTCCTCCCTGTTCTAATTGGGTGAACTGGGAATTTTGAGACAGGAAGCAGGTCCTGTGTGTCCTTGTTTGCAGGGAGCATGCATTCTGATGGACAAAACGGAAAAGGGGAAGAATGAGCAGCTGCTCAGATCTGTTTGTACTGTGCTGGCTGATCAGCTGTGACCTGCAGATGTGGGTCCCACCCTCGGCTCTGCTCTCTGCCTGCTTATGTCTAACTTGGGGCAAATCACTGGCCTCTGGCCTTCTGTTTGCTTGTTAGTATAATGAGGTGGTGCTTATCTATGTCATCTTTGCCAGCTCCTCTGAAAAGACTCCAGTCCATTCTGGCTTGCAGATAAGGAAACTGAGGCCTGAGGTGTGATGACTTTCTTTAAAGCCACACAGCTAGTTGGGACCAATCACAGGCCAGATCTCCTGACCCCCCACGCATCAGTCCTTGGAAATCCTACTGTTATATGTTACTTTCCAGAGCACAGGTGGGAACTGAGGGAAGTGGGACAATCAGAACATTAAGAATAGCGCAGGAGATGGCACAATGTCCGCATGCCTTGGCACCTGCATTTCACCAATAGGGCCACCTCTTACCTTAGAAGAAGTTCCCACAGGGCTGGTGATCTTGATGCCTGTCCTGGAGCTTAGCTATGGTAAACGGGACCAGAGGGAAGTGATGGTTGTTTGAGGTGGATTTTGTTGACGTCGGCTGGAGATAGCAGCTGACAGAGGAGGAAGAGGGAAGAGTGACAGATGGCAGATAGCCGCAGGCCCTCAGGTCAGCCACTGTTGCTCAGGGTCGCCCATCCCCAGGAGCCGTCTTCGTATCACAGGAGCTGAGTGCTTACCCTGTGGGTTCTTAGTTCGATGTCACATCTTGGTGACAAGATTCCATTCTCTTCCGCATCAGTTTGAGACAGACATTGTAATGAAATTCTAATTAGCCAAATATGCAATGTAAGCCTGGAACTCATTTTATAGCGAAATTTTCTTATGTGAACTAGTTTCCCTGATGATAGAGGAGTTGTGACGATGTAACATCAGATAAAGTTTATCTGATTGGCACTTGTAAGAAGGGTTCCCGGCAAAAAAGAACTGTTTTGTTGTTGTTGTTGTCCTCCCTTTTGATCTTTCCTTTCCATTCCTTTTTTTTTTTTTTTTTTTTTTTTGTCTTGTGAGCGGTCATCTGATTTGCAAAAAGATGCAACAAAAAGTAAAATGGTACAAGATAATCAGTTTCAAAACATAAAAAAGTGAGTATCTTTAGCCATAGCTCAGAACAGAGGAACTGGGTAAGGAGAATTGCTTGTATGGACTGGCAACAGAAAAAGTTGGTAAAGGAGAGCTGAGGAACTCTATTAAGACATAGGAGTGAGGGGCTCTGTCATCATCTGGCATTCGCTCAGTGTCGTCTATATGGTTAGAGATGTCCATGATGGGAACTCCAGCAATCTTCTGGGTCTGGGTCAGCTGATGCCACAGTGTAACATTCTGAATTAATTCCGTACTGAGCAGTCATCTGCATAGTTTGTCTTGTGTGTACGTGGTAATCGTTTGAATCTTGGCTCTTTCGCAATCCTTAGAGCCTCTTGATACTTTCACCCCGGTTTCTCAGTTTCAGCCATTACACAGTCAGTTGTACAACTGGTACACTTGGCACACATCATTGACCGGTCAAGTTTGGCCTAAATAGAAAAGTTGATAAAGTCGGTACCAACCAGGATGTGGTAAGTCGGCCCAGCTGTGTGTTTATATTGGAAGAAGCAGGAGGGATGTTGGGGGACTTCTCTTTCCTTGAGTGCATGGGATCCTTCTTTTCTTTCTTTTTAGGTTTTAATCTGTCCTTCTCTCAGAGAAGGATCTCAGAGCTAAGCATTCGCTTCCCGGTCACATACTTGCTTGCTTTCTCTTGCTTCCCCATGTTCACACCATGCCCATTTCTCCTTGCTTTTGATTTTCTAATTCACTCTTTGTAATGCTATAAAACTTATTTAAATAAAATGTTGGCCTACTAAGTTATTGATTATTAGTAAGTTCTTTGTTCAAAATTTGAGAGCAAGAAGTATTATGTAAATATATCTTTTTGTTATTTAACTAGTCTTACAACATTTAGCATCAAATTTCTTGAAACATTTAAACAAATTAATCACAAACTAGGGCTTGGGCTCTTTCTTTTTTTTTTTTTTTAAAGTAATCTCTATACCCAACATGTGACTTGAACTCACAACCCTGAGATCAAGACCTGCACGCTCCGGTGACTGAACGAGCCAGGTGCCCTTTGGGCTTTTTGTTTTTAAGTTCCTCAGGTGAGGGGGTGCCTTAGTGGCTCAGAGGGTTAAGCTTCTGCCTTCAGCTCAGGTCATGGTCTCAGGGTCCTGGGACGAGCCCTGCATGGGACACTCTGCTCAGCATGGAGCATGATTCCCTCCCTCTCTGGTACTTGTGATCTCTCTCTCTGTGTCAAATAAATAAATAAAATCTTTAAAAAAAAAGTTCCTTAAGTGATTCTAATGTGTGACCAGTGTTGAGAACTCTAGGACTGGATAATTCCTTTAAATAGCTCAAGAAATTAATTTTTAAAAGCAAACTAAAAGCCTACATAGATTATGATTGGTGATAAATTGAGGGGAAAAAAGAGATAAAGAGAAGTCAGCTGGAACAGAGTGTAATTAGGTACTCAAATATTTGTTAGATGGATAAATACATTTACGGAATGTACGGGTTTTTTTTTTTTTTGTCTCTTCATAAATATGTCAAATGGGTATATAAATTCAACAAAGGAGTTTGATATAAAATTGATTAAAATGTTAGAACAGAAGTTTTTTAGAATTTCAGTGTTACTATTTCATGATGCTTTTAAGATGATCTCTCTGTAGATGGTAGGAAGATCTTGTTAGCCTATGTTTTTAATTTCTCAAGCTTGAATAATTTAGTCACCGAACAAAGATTTAGAATGAGTTTTGGGAGACCCACCTAGCTGGGTCAGAGATTTGAGAGCAGGGGCTGGAGGGAAGAGCTCCAAGGACATTTTTGTATACATGCTGATACCTTGGGCGGGAACACTCTTCCCACACTTCCTGTGGCTAGCTCCTTTGTGTCATTTGGATCTCAACTCATTGTTCTATATTTCCTGGTTCATCCAAGTTAAAATACATCCCATTTGTCACTCAGACCTTTACTGTGTCCTGTTTTCTTTTTAGCTGTGATCACTATTCATTAATCACTATTTGATCACTGTTCATTAATATAATGTTTGTTTACATATTTATTTTCTCATTTCTGCATTAGAATATCTGCTCCTTAAAAGCAGAGACCTTGTCTTTTCTTTTCATGACTGTGTCCCCAGGTCTTAGAGCAGAGCTGGAGTTGCATGATAAATATTTGAGGAATATTTATGGGATATACAGGGACATTTATTCATCTCTGTTGTCCATTGTTTTCAAGAATGGTTGGAAACACACACATACGTGAGCTCACACAAACTTTCTATGTCTTTCAACCCCTATGTAGTGTGCAGATTAGTGCTTAACTATTTTGGTTTTTTGTCTCGATGAAATGGGACATGTTTCAGGGCAGAGCTCATAAATTTCATATGCCCTCTTAGTACTTCTCATCATTACAGAGTGATGGTTCTGGGGGATTCTGCTTCTCGTGGAGATAGTATATAGGGATTTTATAAGTCCATGTATCCGGGAAGGAGTGTTTTACTTCTTGGCAGCTTAGAGAACTTCAATCTTTCCAAATTCCATGTAATTTTCATAGCATTAAAGCTACTAATTTCAGATTATTGGTAAGTTTTAAATGATTAATTCCCAGGTTACTTTGAATTAGTCTTTGCTTGCCATCCCTGATTGCAGCTAGTTAGTAAAGTAGCTAAACTGTTAAACTCTACTTGGGTTTAATTTTGAGCGATGTCACTGCTTCTCTCATGGTTAATGGTTCTTAATTACCTGCAGCTTGTCTGGTTTGCTCATTTATTTTCCTGTGTTCCAACACCTCTTGTGATCTCCCAACTTCTGGCCTTTTGGGGGATTTGTACTTTAACTGGTACAAAGAGAAGATATTTTTCTTCTAACTTCACTATCTCCTATTATTAATGTATTACATTATTGTGGTACATGTGTTACAACTGATGAACCAGCATTGATACAGTATTAATTAAAATGCATGGTTTACATTAGGGTTCACTCCTCTTTCTATAGTTCTGTGGTTTTTGACAAATGTATAATGTTATTTACCTACTGTTGGTATCTTACAGCCTAGTTTCATTGCCTTGAAAACCCCTGTACCTCATCTATTTGTTTCTTCTCCTCTCTCTGCACCCTCCTCGCTCACCCCTCAGCCCGGGATCTTTTGACTGTCTATAGTTTTAGCTTTTCAGAGGCACCTGGCTGGCTTAGTTGCTAGGGCATCTGACTCTTGATCTCGGGGTTGTGAGTTCTAGCCACCACATTGGGTATAGAGATGACCTAAAAAATAAATAAAAATAAAAATGTTGGTTAATTTTTACCTTTTCCAGAATGCCGTAGAGTTGGAATCATATAATATTTAGCCTTTGAGACTGGTCTTTCACTTAGCAATATGCATTTAAGGTTCTTCGAAGTCTTGTGGCTTAATAATTCATCTTTTAATTGTCGAATAATCCATTGTGTGGGTGTGGCACAGTGTACCTGTTCACCTACTGAAGGAGATTTGGATTGCTTCCAAGTTTTGACACTTCAGAGAATAAAGCTGCTGTAAACATCCGTGTGCAGGTTTTCGTGTGGACACTAGTTTTAAGCTCTTTTGGGTAAATACAAAGGAGCACAATTACTGATCTTATAGCGGGAATGTGTTTAGTTCTGTGAGAAACTACCAAGCTGTCTCACACAGTGCTTCCCATTTTGCATTCTGACCAAACAGTGAATGATGTTCGGTTGTCCCACATCCTTGTTAGCATTTGGTATTACTAGTGCTTTGGATTTTTTATATTCTACGTGATATGTAAGAGTACCTTGTTTAAATTTGCAATTTCTTAATGACATACAAAGTTGAGCATCTTTTCAGATCCTTTTTTTTTTTCTTTTTTAAAGATTCTATTTATTTATTAACAGCACAAGCACACGGAGAGGTAGCAGCAGGCAGCGGGAGAGGGAAAAAAGCAGGTTCCTCACTGAGCCGGGGGCCCAGTGTGGGGTTCAGTCCCAGGACTGGGTTTCCCAACCACCGCTCTTTTCACATTTTTAAATTAGGTTTGATTTCTTGTTGCTACTAAGACATCTTTATATTATATTTCTTATTTTAAGTCCTTTACCATGGATGTGTTTTGCAGATATTTTCTCTACTCTGTGACTGGTCTTTTCATTCTCTCTCTCTCTCTCTCTCTTTTTTTTTTTTTAAGATTTTATTTATTTATTTGTCAGAGAGCGAGCGAGAGCAAGCACAGGCAGAGAGTGGAGGGCAGAGTCAGAGGGAGAAGCAGGCTCCCTGCAGAGCAAGGATCCCGATGTGGGACTCAATACCAGGACGCTGGGATCATGACCTGAGCCGAAGGCAGCTGCTTAACCAACTGAGCCACCCAGGCATCCCGTCTTTTCATTCTCTTAACAGTGTCTTTTACAGAAAACTTTAATTTTAACAAAGTCCCTCTCATCAATTTTTTTCTTTCATAGATCATGCTTTTGGTTTTATATCTGAAAAGTCATTGCCAAATCCAAGGATCCCTACATTTTTTCTTATGTCATCTTTAAGAAGTTTTGCATTTTACGTTTAGGTTTTGTGAAAGGTGTGAAAAGTTTGTTTTTATTCTTTTCATTTGTTTGTTTTTTCTTATCAATGTCCCATTGTTCGGTTCCATTTGTTGAAGACTGTCCTTGCCATTGAGTTGCCTTTGCCTGTGTGTGTGGATGTTTTTCTGGGCTCTCCACTCTGTTCCAAGCGCCTGTCTCTTTTGCCAGGCACCTTCTGTCTTAATCACTATAGCTTTAATAGTAAGTCTTGAGATTGGGTGGTGGCAATCCTTAATTTCCTTTTTTCCCCCCGCTCTTTAATATTTTGTTGACTACTCTGGGACTCTTGGTTTTCCAGTTTTCCATCCAAATTTTAGAGTCAACATGTTGGTATCCACAGAATAACTTCCTGGCATTTTGATTGGGATTGCATTGAGTCTGTCGATCAGTTTGGGAAGGACTGACCTCTTAACAGTATTGAGTGTTCTTACCCAAGATTATGGACTTTCTTTCCACTTCACATCTTACCTTGCTTGTTATCTTTCATCAGAATTTTATACTTTTTCTCACATAGATCTTGTGCATATTTCGTTAGATTTGCACCTAAGTATTAATTTTTTTTGGTATGCTAATGTAAATGGTCTTGTGTTTTTAACTTCAAATTCCACTTGTACATTGCTGGTATATATGAAAGCAATTGACTTTTTAAATTTTTTAATTAAAATTCAATCTCATTAACATATAGTGTACTTTTAGTTTCATGGTTAGAATTTCGTGATTCATTGGTTGCATACAACACCCAGAGCTCATCCCAACAAGTGCCCTCCTTAATACCCCTCACCCAGTTACCCCAACTTTCCCCTCTCCAGTAACCCTCAGTTTGTTTCCTGTAGTTGTCTCTTGTGATTTGCCTCCCTGTCTGTTTCTATTTTTCCTTCCCTTCTCCTATATTCATCTGTTGTTTCTTAAGTTCCACATGTGACTGAAACTATATGGTATTTGTCTTCCTCTGGTTCCATCCATGTCCTTGCAAATGGCAAGATTTTGTTCTTTTTGATGGCTGAGTAATGTGTGTGTGTGTGTGTGTGTGTGTGTGTGTGTATACCACATCTTTATCCATCCATTTGTTGATGGACATCTGGGCTCTTTCAATAGTTTGACTATAAACATTGGGGTGCTTTTGCCCCTTCAAATCACTTTGTGTACTTTGTATAAACATCTAATAGGGCAATTGCTAAGTCGTTGGGTTGTTACATTTTTAACTTTTTGAGGAGCCTCCATACTGTTTTCCAGAGTTGCATTCCCACCAACAGTGTAGGAGGATTCCCCTTTCTCCACATCCTCGCCAACATCTGTTGTTTCCTGACTTGTTAATTTTAGCCATTTTGACTGATGTAAGGTGGTGTCTCATTGTGGTTTTGATTTGTATTTCCCTGATGCTGAGTGATGTGGAGCCCATTTGGATGTCTTCTTTGGTCTGTTCATGTCTTCTGTCCATTTCTTGACTGGATTTTTTTGTTTTTTGGATGTTGAGTTTGATAAATTCTTTATAAATTTTGAATACTGGCCCTTTGTCTGATACATCATTGGAAAGGAATTGACTTCTGTATTTTAGCTGTGTATCGTGCAGTCTTGCTGTAATCACTTGACTAGTTTCAGGAGGGTGTGGGTGTGGGTGTGGGGTGTGAAGTCTTTGTATTTTCTGTAGACAGTCATGTCATCTGTGAACAAAGTTTTATTCTTTCCCAGGTTGTATACCTTTTGTTTCCTTTTCTTACCTTATTTCATTAGTTTGGCCTTCCAGTATAGTATTGAATAGTAGTAGTAGGAGGGACATCCTTGGCTTGATTCCCTGTCTTCTATTTTCTCAGTATTAATATCATGTTAGCTGTGGATTTTTGGAGACATTCTTTATCAAGTTGAGGAAGTCCTCCTATTCCTAGTTTCCTGAGGGTTAATAATGAAGAGGTGTGGATTTTGTTAAATGTTTTTTTCCTCCCTTCATTGATATGATCATGTGATTTTTTTTCTGTTGATATGATGGATCACATTGATTTTCTAATGTTGAACATTTTCTAATGTTGCATACCTGGAATAAATCCTACATGATCCTGGTGTATAATTTTTTAATATAGTGTTTGCTTTTATTTGCTAATTTTTGTTGAAGATTTTGTGTCTGTGTTCATGAGAGATACTAGTTTGTAGTTTCTTTTCTTGTAGTATTGGTTTTGGTGTCAGGGTAATAATGTACTCCTAGAATGAGTTAGGAAGTATTTCTTCTAGTTCTAATTTCTGGAAGAGATTTTAGAGAATTGTGTAGTATTCCATAAATGTTTGGTTAAATTTACAGTGATTGGGATTGTTAGCAGTAGCCCTCCATTCTTTCATATGATATTAGTAATTTATGTCTTCTACCTTTTTTTCTTTGTTTGCCTGGCTAAGGGTGTATCTCTTTTATTGATGTTTTCAAAGAAACAGACTTGGAGTTTATTGATTTAAAAAAAAAAATCCTGGTTTTAATTACATTGATTTCTGCTCAAATTTTTATTTTTTTCTACTTCCTTTAGGGTTTTTTTTTTTTTTATGATTTTATTTGACACAGAGAGAGTCCATGAGAGAGGGAATACAGGCAGGAGGAATGGGAGAGGGAGAAGCAGCCTCCCTGAGCAGGAAGCTCTGATGCAGGGCTCTGTCCCAGGACCCTAGGACCATGTCCTGAGCCAAAGGCAGATGATTAACCAACTGAACCACCCAGGAGCCCCTCCTTACTTTAGATTTGATTTTGTTGTTGTTGCCTAAAATGGAAGTTTAGATTATTGACTTGAATCTTTTTTTTCTAATATTTGCATTCAGTACTGTATTTTCCCTTTAAGCAGCATTCCACACATTGCTACATTGTATTTTGTTGAGACTGGTCTCCTGTCATTTAAAAGTGTGTCATTTAATCTCTATGTATTTTGGACTTCTTCAGCTATCTTCTGTTACTGATTTTTAATTCCATTGCGGTCTGAGAACATACTTGGTATAATTTTTATTTTTAAAAATTTGTTGTGTTTTGTGGCCCAGAATTATTCTGTCTTGATGAGTGTTCCATATGAGCTTAAGAAGAATGTGTGTTGCACTAATACTGGGCAAAATTGTCTGTGTACATCTGTTGTACGGTAATTGATGGTGGTGTTGAGTGTGCCATGTCTGGACTGAATGTCCACATCTCTCAGATCCTTGTTGCCCTGCTGCTGGATCGGCCCATTACTGATGGAGAAGTGTTGAAGTCACCAGCTGTGATAATGGAATTGTTTATTTCTCCCTGAAGTTCTGTTAGGTTGTATCTCACCTGTGTTGATCAGGCACACATACGTTAAGGATAATTGTGTCTTCTTGGTCAGTCGATTTCTTTATCATTATGTAATGCTGCTCTTTATGCCTGATAATTTTCCTTCTCTGAAATCTGCTTTGTCTGAAATTCATGTAGCTACTCCATTGTTCCTGTGATTAGTGTTACTTTGGATTTTTTTAATGTATCCTAGCATTTAACTTGTTGATATTTAAGTCGTTTCATTTTTCATCAAAATATAATTCACAAAGCATAATAGTTGCCATTTTAAAGTGTACTCTTCTCTGGTTTTTAGTATATTTACTATGTATATGGTACACATACGTCACTTCTGTCTAATTCCAGAATGCTTCCATCACCCGAAAAATAAACCTCTTAGTTCCAATTCTCCGCTCCCCTTATTTCCTGGCAATCATGAATCTACTTTCTGTTTTTATGGATTTGCCTTTTCTGGAACATCTCATATCAGTGGAATTGTATAACACGTGACCTTTTGTGTCTGGCTTCCTTTAACCTGAGAGTAGAATGTTTTCAGACTTCACTCGTGTTTAGCATGTAACAGTTTAATCCTTTTTATGGTTGTGTAAGAGGCTCTTCCACATTTTATGTATCCATTCATCAGTTGATGGACGTTGGGTATATACTCTTTTGGCTATTACGAGCAGCGCTGCTGTGCACATTCATGTACAGGTTGTGGCAGGAACATCTGTTGTCAGTTCTGTCAGTGTCATACCCCTAGACGTAGAACTGCTGGTTAATTGTACGTGTGTAACTGTTTGCTGCCTTAGCCACACTATTTTACATTCTCACCGACAATACAGGAGGGTTCCAGCTTCTCCGCCTTCTTGCCAGCACTTTTCTTCTTCTTTTTTTTTTTCTTTTTCTTTTTCTTATTTTACCATAGTTGTCCTAGTGGGTGTGACGTGGCATCTGCATGTGCTTTTGATTCGCATTTCCCCAATGACTAAGGATGTCGAACATCCCGACATGTGCTCTTGACCGTCTGTGTATCACCTTTGGAGAAATGTCTATTCAAAAGTCTTTGGCTTGTTTTTAAATTAGGTTATTTGTCTTTTTGTTGTTGAGTTCTAAGAGTATATTTGCATATTCTGGTTATTCGGTCCTTGTCAGACAAATGATTTGCAGATCTCTCTCCCATTCTGTGGGTTGTCTTTTCACTTTCTCCATAGTGTCCTTTGACACACGAAAGTTTTTATTTTGATCAAGTTCAGCTTATCTAATATTTCTTATTGCTTTGTGTATCATGTCTAAGAAAGCTTTGCCCGATCCAAAGTCCTACAGATTTTCACCTGTTTTCTCTGAATGTTACAGTTTTTACTCTTACATTTAAATCTTTGATCCATTTTGAGTTATATTTTTGTGTATGTGTGACGTTGCTGTTCCAAGTTCATTCTTTTGCATGTAGATATTCACTTGTCCCAGTAGTAGGCACTCGAAAAGACTGTTTTTCCCTCCATTAAATGGTCTTGGCATCCTTGTGAAAAATCAGTTGACCGTAAATGTATGGGTTGTAAATACTTTCTTTTTGAATACTTGGGAAATCTACACTATAAAGTAAAACCATTCCTAAAGTAGTAAAACCATTCTTGGTTAAGTGAAATGGGTCTCTATTATGGCACTGTGAGTTTGGGTTTGCTTTTCACAGCAAACGCTGCCTAACCCAGTATTCACAGATGTTCCGAGTTATTTAGTCATGTGTTATGCAACTTTTGTTTATCTGAGAACAAATTCATAAATGTTGAGTACTAATATTACCTAATAGCATTTGTTCACTGAGGCTAAGTTATATAATTTATTTATTTATTTAAGATTTTATTTGAGAGTGAGAGAGTGCAGGAGCAAGAGGAAGGGACAGAGGGAGAAGCAGGCTCCTTGCTCAGCAGAGCGCCTGATGTGGATCTCAAACCCAAGAGACTGGGATCATGACCTGAGCCAAAGGCAGATGCTTAACCAACTGAGCCACATAGGCACCCCAGTTATACAATTTAGAATGCCATCATGAAGTTCAAGAACTTCAACAATGTGTAACTGAGGCAGGGAAAGTGATCGACCTAAAGGTATACAGTTGGTGAGTAGGATGGCCAGGATTATGAACCGAGACCCCCTCCCGTGATGTACTACATAACTATGATGTAAGGTCTGAGATGGTCTCAGGAGAGAAAGGTCCAGGCTAATTTGGTCACCAGTGTAAGAAGCAGGTGGCTTTCTGTAGATGACTGTGAAATTACGGTTTGGTATGAAGTCCTTGTGTCCGACACTAGCAGGGTCAGTCTTTGGTTGATTAACTAAGAAAGTCAGTTTAAACAAGTACTCTTAGGGAATGGTACATACAGTTTTTAGCATTTTATTTGGAAAAAATATATGTACATTTATTCTCCATTGAAACAGTGCCAGGTCTTTTCTCTGGAAACTGGCCTGCAGATTAGATTTCTGAGTTATCACAGCACTTGGGTCGCTCAATAGGTTAGGCATCTACCTTCGGTTCAGGTCATGACCTCGGGGTCCTGGGATGGAGTCCTGCATTGGGCTCCCTGTTCAGCAGGGAATCTCCTTCTCCCATTGCCCCTTTCCCTGCTCATACTGTCTGTCTGTGTCTCAAATAAATAAAAAGAATCTTTTTTAAAAAAGCTTTCTATGTTGTCTTTTTTTGCATTCAGTTTCAGTTTCTTTAACTGAATTGAGTGAGAATCCTGTGATCACTCCCTCCCTGCCTGGTACGTGGTCATCTCACCCATACCTAACTTAGCAAAAATTTTCTTATTGATTTCTTTGTATCAAATCTTTCCAAAGTAGCTGTGTTAGTTTTCAAAAGCACAGTGATTTTTTTTTTGCAGTCATATTTTGTTGGTTTACATAGTGTTTAATGAAGCTATATAATTACGAAGTAAGTGTAGGTGTCCTTAACTAGTTTGGGAATCATCACATTTGATTCTTGCTGACTAAACAGGTCATGGAGTAGCAGAGTCACAGGGGAAGTAGATGGTAATTTATTGCCTCTAAGCATATAAGCCTACCGGGGTATCACAGTATTGTAAAGGGGAAACACAGGATAGCTAATCCTGTGAGACCAATACTTGGAAATAGGTTATGAAAGACTTGGAACATATGTTCAATGGGACACTCAGCATGCACATAAAATATTAATAGAAATGTATGTGTTTTACATAAAGACATTCAAGTTATATTTTTAGATGGGAATTTTTTTTTAATAGAATGGGTTTTTATTTTTTATTTTTTTATTATTTTTTTAAGATTTTATTTATTTATTTGACAGAGAGAGAGGTCACAAGGAGGCAGAGAGACAGGCAGAGAGAGGGGGGAAAGTAGGCTCCTGGCTGAGCAGAGAGCCTGATGTGAGGCTTAATCTCAGGACCCTGAGATATGACCTGAGCCGAAGGCAGAGGCTTAACCCACTGAGCCACCCAGGTGCCCCTAGATGGGAAATAGATTAGAAGAGCATGAATATTTGTGTGTGTGTGTGTGTGTGTACACATATGTGTGTGTACACACATACATAGAGAAGGTCTGGGGTTTCCATTCAAGATGGTGGCATAGGAGGATCTTGAACTCATCTCTTCTATGAAATAACACACTGAATCTATAGCTCCATATGGACAAATTTCCTGTGGAAAAAACCCTACAACTAGCTGAGTGACTCCTACACATTAGGTGAGTAAGGAAAAAAACCTATGTTGAAGTAAGAATCAGTCTTGCCATAAACCCCACCCCTGGTACAGCAACCTGGGATTGGGAGGGTACTCACAACCCCAGGCTTCTCCCTGAGGAGCAAAGGGTTTGAGCCCCACTTCTGGCACTCCAACTTTCAAGACGTACATCTAAGAGACAAGACCCCAAAACATCCAGCTTTGAAAGCCATCAGAGCTTGCACCCATGAGACCCACAAGGCAAACTGAGAAACAGTTCTTAAACAGTCGCGCGAGTAGACTTACCCACCCTGGAACTCAGCACAGAACTTGCAGACTGAAATGCATTCAGATTTCTGTGAAAGAGGCTCATTTGCTTATCTTAAAGCCCTGAGGGGCAGGCATCTAATTTAACATGGATCTAGGAGCCTAGTAAGGTATTCTCCAAAGATGGAGCTGATGGGTACCATCTTTGCGCTGTCCCTCTGCCTCGCTTCTGCTTTCTGTTATCTCCTGGAAAGGAGCTTGAATGCTTGTATGATGCCCCAAGGTTTGCAGTTGCTACCCAGTGTATACCTCTAGATCACCTGGCTCTAGCGGCCAGCAAGACTCAAACTCACAGTAGTGAGTATCGCAGTATTTACAACATCCAAGACTTGGAAATAACTAAAGTGTCACCAACGGGGTGAATGGATAAAGAAAATGTGTGTGTATACGATGGAATATTACTCAACCATAAAAAGAAGGAAGTCTTGCCATTTGCAACAACATGGATGGACCTTGAGGATATTTTGCTGAGTGAAATAAGTCAGACAGAGAAAGAGAAATACTGTATGATCTCCCTCACATGTGGAATCTAAAAAACAAAACAAAATGAAGTCATAGAGAACAGATTGGTAGTTGCCAGAGGCGAGGTTGTGGAGGAAATAGATGAAGGGGTCCAGTGGTATAAACTTCCAGTTAATAAGATAAGCCCTGGGGATGTAATGTACATCATAGTGACTGTAGTAAATAATACTGTGTATTATTGTATATTTATTTTATTATTTTTTATTAGAAATATGTATTATTAGCCCCAGGGTTACAGGTCTGAATTGTCAGGGTTACACACTTCCCAGCACACACCATAGTACATACCTTCCCCAATGTCCACAACCCCACCACCCTCTCCCAACACCCCTCCCCCCAGCAACCCTTAGTTTGTTTTGTGAAATTAAGAGTCTCTTATGGTTTGTCTCCCTCCCAATCCAATCTTTTTTTTAAAGATTTTATTTATTTATTGGACAGACAGAGATCACAAGTAGGCAGAGAGGCAGGCAGAGAGAGAGGAGGAAGCAGGCTCCCCACTGAGCAGAGAGCCCGATGTGGGGCTGAATCCCAGGACCCTGGGATCATGACCTGAGCCAAAGGCAGAGGCTTTAACCCACTGAGCCACCCAGGTGCCCCCCTCCGAATCCAATCTTGTTTCATTTTTTTCCTTCCTTACCCCCACACCCCCCAATTTGCCTCTCAAATTCCTCATATCATATGATAATTGTCTTTCTCTGATTATTTCACTCAGCATACTCTCTAGTTCCATCCACATCATTGCACATGGCAAGATTTCATTTCTTTTGATGGCTGCATAGTGTGTGTGTGTATATATATATATATATATATATATATATATATATATATATATTAAGATTTTATTTATTTATTTGACAGAGATCACAAGTAGGAAGAGAGGCAGGCAGAGAGAGAGGAGGAAGCAGGCTCCCTGCTGAGGAGAGAGCCTGATGTGGGGCTCGATCCCAGGACCCTGGAATCATGACCTGAGCTGAAGGCAGAGGCCTTAACTCACTGAGCTACCCAGGTGCCCTATATTATTATATATTTAAAGTTGCTAAAGCTTAAGAGTTCTTAGCACAAGAAAAAAATGTGTATGTTTGGTGATGGATGTTAACTAGTTTTAGGGTGATCATTTCACAACAGATAAAAATATGGAATTTTTATGTTGTACGCCTGAAACTAACATGTGTCCATTATATGTCAGTTTCTTTAAAAAGTGATATTTTATTTTTTAAAAAATTATTTATTTATTTGACAGAGATCTCAAGTAGGCAGAGAGGCAGGCAGAGAAAGAGACAGGGAAGCAGGCTCCCTGCTGAGTAGAAAGCCCAATGCGGGGCTTGAACCCATAACCCTGGGATCATGACCTGAGCTAAAGACAGAGGCCTTAACCCTCTGAACCAGCCAGGCACCCCAAAAGTAATTTATATTTTAAAGAGACAGACTAGGGCACCTGGGTGGCTCAGTCAGTTAAGTGTCTGCCTTCGGTTGAGGTCTTGATTTCAGGGTCTTGGAATGAACCCTGGGATCAGGCTCCCAGCTCAGCAGAGAGCTGGCTTCTCCCTCCGCCCCTCCTCCCACTTGTTCTCTCCATCTCTCTCTCTCAAATAAATAAAATCTTAAAAAAAAAAAAGTATAGAGAAAGACCAAAACAAAGTCTGGAAGGATATGAATCGCTGTGTTAAATAGTGAAGAAAAATAAACATTAACAGTGCTTAACTGCAGAGCATTAGAGAGTGGGTGATTTTTTTTTTTCTCTCTTACATAAGTATTTCTTGCTTGGTTGAAAGTTTGACAGTGAACATTTGTTACTTTTAAAATTAAGAAGAAAAAGCTGTTTCTATTTTGAGAAGAGCCTCTTTGAAATGTATAATTAAAAGAAATAAAATGCCTGTAGAGTTAGGCAACAGGAGAGAATGGTCTTGGTGTAGGGCCCCCTTTCCCATAATCTTAGGAAGTGAGCAGACCCCCTGATGTCCCTGTGTGTGTTCCCCTGCAGTAATACGGCCTCTTATTCTTTCTCTGATCTTATTTTTCTATGTAAAATGTGGTATCAGTGCAATCATTTTTTCTTTCTGGTTTGATTTTCAGGAAGATTTCGACGTCGATCACTTTGTGTCTGACTGTAGGAAGCGTGTCCAGCTGGAGGAACTAAGAGGAGATCTGGAACTCTACTATAAACTTCTTAAAATAGCCATGGTCAAGCTCATCAACAAGGATTATGCAGATTTTGTCAACCTTTCCACAAACTTGGTAAGCCTGAAATTCACAAGTTCTACACACACACACACACACACACACACACACTCACCTTCTCTCTCCTTCATATTTATTAAAAGGGCAGAGTTTTTAGAAAGCTTTCAGTTGATTACCCCACCAACCCCACCAGAAACTTGAAGAAATTACCAATTTCATTAATAAAAGAACTAAACTTTTTGGAATACATCTTTTGTTTGTTTTAGTTTTTATTCATTTAAGGGTGCTCTAGTTTGATTATGTTTCAAATTCATTAGTCAACAGTGAAAAGTAAAGTATAATAATACCCAAGGGGTTGTTTTATTAGTTGCGAAGTGATTACCCTGAAGTGTTCCTTGATTTAGACTAATTTGTAGGAGCAAATGTCCACCACTCTTACAATGTTTAATTTACTCCCAGGTATATCTGTTAGCCAGAGCTAGGTTGAGGGAACATTGGCCAATATTGATATTTAAAAAGTTTGGTTTTATAAAAATATAAGAATGATTTGCAGTGAGCTTATCAATTGTTTGTAAAAGCCGTTTAGAAATGTTGAATTTTGTTACTTGGCAGAAAAGTCTCCTTGTTGATGCTTCATTTTGTTTTAAATCTGTTTGTCTAGAGAAGCACAGAATGTTGCAGCTCCGTGGGAATTTGAAGAAGCATTAAAATTAATGATGCACTTTTGCTTTTGGGAAATATACCACTAAGATAAATATCCCAATAGGATTTAAAACCTAGAAAATTTTACTTCTGTTTAATTTCTATTTTTCTCAAGGCTTATAATAATGTTTAAGAGAGACATAGCCCGTCAGACTTTCACATCAGCTGGCTGAGTATCATCAATTACAGACAGAGAACTGTTCACCTTCTGTGAAAATTTTTCACATTCATTTAAAATGTCATCTAAAGGCAAATTGTTCTAAAGGAAACTTTCGTTTCTCATGACTTCCCTTATTTTTATAGTTTCATGTATTTCAACAGATTTTTTTCATATTCTATGAACTACATTAATGGCCAAATAACACTTCTGTTGTTTAGCTAGTTATGTAGCAAAATACGGTTGTGCCAAAAAAATAACTTAAATCTGGTACTGCTTTGATCGTTAAATAGATACATCACTATTACTCCTTATCGTGATGTGTTTGTGCCAACCTGGTTTTGCCTTTAGGTTGGCATGGACAAAGCCCTCAATCAACTTTCTGTGCCTTTGGGACAGTTACAAGAAGTTCTGGTAAGTCCCCAATTAATGAAAACAGTCTGCTGTGACGCCCGTTGACCTCGTCGGCTTTTCTCTAAGAATTCTTTTCATCTGTTAGTTGGGTGGTACTGGTGGTTATATTTTAGCGGTTCATGATTATAATATTCACCTTCAGAAGAGTTGTAAATGATTTTGTTTTTGCATATGCTAAAAACCTCAAAAAACATGTTCGATTTGAAGAAGACATATTCTCAGAGTAGACAACCTTAAGATGTCAGGGGAGAGGAAGCATATTTCCAAATTCAACTTATTAATGCCACTTTGGTCATATGTAAGTGGTTTCTAACTTACGAATGACTTGTATTTTAACATTTTGTAATCTTGTAAATACCCCCCCCCCACACACACACACGTAATCTACGTGTGATTAGGTTCCTGGGCTGATCTACAAAAACTGTGTAATCCTTAATGGAACTGAAGGATAATATAAATAAAATGTAATACTTAATAAATGTTACATTTGCATTTTCTCTCAGAAAAATCTCTGTTGTGGGAATGGGACTCCCCACCTCTAAGCCATTGGGAATAGGAACTCCACCTGGGTGAACAGTGGAGGGGGAATTGTGGCATCACTTCTAACAGAAAACTGTGCTGCCCTGTCTCCCCCCGCCCCGTCTGTGTCTGGTGCCCTGACTTCTGGCCTCTGTCCGTTCTGATGCCCTGTCGTAAACTTGTCATAAACGGCACCATTCTTCCTTGTGTGTCTCCTCTAGCTTGAATGGCCTCGTGCATCCCTCCCCTTAGACAGTGCCTGCATCCTATAGAGAATATAAGGAGAACATAATTTTAGGGAAGACACAGTACATGGTTAGAACCAAGAAAAATGCAGAGTAACGGAAATATCAGTGCTGAGAAGCCTAGGGGAGGGGCAGGCAGGAAAGAGTTCGTGAAATAGGTAAAAATCTTGAGTTGTGCCTTGAGGTAGCCAATACTTTCCATGGTTTATGTCTCATTTGAATTTTACAAAATCTTGTTAAAGGTACTTTTCCTTGGAATGGAAGGGATTTTCATGGTCCACTGTTGGATTCCACACCAGCCACTGTGGGGCTCTCCCACTGCCTCCTTGGTGTGCCTCTTCCTCGGGGGGCCTTATAGTGGTGTTGTTTCCCAAGCCTAGCCTTCCGTTGGCCTCCCACTCTTCTCTCGAACCCCCTCCCTGGAGGCAGATTTGCTCTACTCACACAGGCTCCCGTCCCGCCTCACCCCCTGCCATCACGGAATCCCCTCCCTTTTCCATGGCCTGTCTTTATGGCCACTTTGGTCCTGCTCAGCCACAGGCCTGACCTGCCTTTCTGGTCCCAACTCTGAAGCTGTTCTGTGAGATTCTCAGACCACTGAGGGATCCGACTATATCTGTCTTCATTGTATCCCTGTGGGCTGCCACAATACTGACGTCCAGGAGGGGTTTCATAATGTTGATGGAGTGAATTAATTCACCTTCCTGTGGAATTTTTGTGATATGCCTACTTCATTCTAGTTGTTTCTGTTAACCTTTGTTTTGGCCCTACTTCCTAATTATCTCTTTATTCATTAGCTTCTGGGCATGTTTCTCCACCTCTGCGCTCTGCCTTTTTCTGGTCTTCTGTTCTTCATTCTTGATTCCTGGTATTTCCATACCCACATTTCATCATCATGCATCAGTGCTTTGACATTCTCTCGTTCTCCAAAATAGGCAGAATCTAAAGACCTCATCTCAGTGAAGTTGGCCCTCCATTCCTATTTCTGCTTCTCTCCAGAAGGAAGCCTGAAGTGCACATGGCTGTGTGCCTGTCTGACCCTGTCCCTGAGTGTGTCTGCACTTACATCTGCTCCCCATCCCCTCCCTACCTCGGCAGCTGTGTACACATGGCTTTCAGAGTCCGATTCGAGCCCCGTCGCATTTCCAGACTCTCCTGTACTTTGCTTCATATTATCTGTTCTCCATTCTAAGCCCCCTCATCCCCATAACTTTCACTGTATATGTGTCATTCTTCTTCTGGCCATGCGACCCTGCCTTCGTGTCATTATGCCCCCAGATCATGAGTCCCCTCAACAGTAACTGTGTCTGGTATATCATTTTTTTTTTTTTTGGTCAATATCTGCATAGTACTGGTGCACAGGTATTAAGTTCTGTGGAATTGAATGAGATGTAGGAACTTGATAATGTGACAAAACAATGTCTGTAATGTGTTTTTTTATTATTCTTTTAAAGAGTCTCAGGTCATCTGTCAGTGAAGGAATTCGGGCAGTAGATGAACGAATGTGTAAACAAGAGGACATAAGGAAGAAAAAGGTACCCTCCAGTAGATTTCTTATGCTGCCTGCCAGTTGAAGCCCTCTCCTCTTGTCTCTGCGAGCTTGTCAGCACTATTCAGGTTTTTTTCAAAGCTCTCACGCATGTGCATTTTATGCATTATGTCACGTTATCTACCTGAAATAATAAGACAGAATTTTAGAGGTACCCACACGATCTCAAGACCACCCACTTTTTCCAGAACAAGAAACAGTGATAACTGTTGTCGGTGCAGCGCTTGACAGTTAACGACTCTATAAATTGTCAGCGCCCCTGTAAAGAAAATAGGCCTATATTAGAGACTAGGGGAGAAGTGGGCTTTCCAAAGCAAACTCAGGATTCTGCCGTAGGTTTGTTGTTATTTTCTGATCCTGTGTTCTTTATGTTCTGGTGTTCACTTTAATTTTTTCGATTCCCAGTAGTTAGCATGCGGTGTTGGCTTAGTTTCAGGTGTGTGAGACAGGCAACGGCTCTGTACATCTGAGGGCTCACCCCGGGAGTGTGCCCCTTAGTGCTATCTCCAGTTTCAAGTGTCCCTGATGTCTTTCATGATCATAACGATGTAGGGGCACAGCGGGCATTGGGAGTCTGGGCTTCTGACTCTCTCCTGCTGCTCTGTACAATGTTTTCTATGTGTATTATTAGCATATTTGTTAAAATCTCAGTGGGGAGAGAGCCTGTTTGAGGGACCTTCTGTTTAATTCGCCTCTGGATCTCCTCACAGCTTTCATCCAAAGAATTCTTGTCATGCGCTTCCAGACAAAACAGTAAGCTTTATGAGAGCAGGGTGTATTTCTTGCTTTATTTTCTCGTGTCCCCCTCCTCCCCACTCCCCGTCGGAATGAATGTCGAGCTCCCAGGGGTGTTCAGTAACTATTTATTGAATGGATGACTTTGTATTTTTTTGTTCTTTAAGGATGAGAGTTTTCATAATGTTCCTCAACCTCTTTGATAATATTTGTAGTGTAAAAGGTCTTTAATGATTTGGTGCTTGGCCATATAGGTATATGCACATGTAAACTGAGAGGGTAAGTACGATTGGAAGCCAAGGTTAAAACATGAATAAAGGGCCATAAGAAAACAAATGGAGGGGCGCCTGGTGGCTCAGTTGGTTAAACGTCTGACTCTTGATTTTGGCTCAGGTCATGATCTCAGGGTCATGAGATTGAGCCCCGCATTGAGCTCTGTGCTCAGCAGGATGTCTGCTCGAGAGTCTCTCTCTCCCTCTGCCCCTCCCCTGCACGCGCACATGCAATCTCTCTCTCTCTCAAATAAACAAATCTTTTTTAAAAAATAGGAAAGTAATGCCCATAGAAAGATTCAGGATGGGGAAAAGAAGAAATAGGAGTATAGAATATGAGAAAGCAAAGTCTAGGTTTTTTTTTTTCTTTATAAACTTGCAATATGGAAGTATGCTTATTCTAGAACTAAGATTTGAATTCTTGAGAATTCTGTGTTTCATAGAAATATTCAAAATATAGCATGCCCTATATATTTGAAGTTAACTTTTGGTCTTATATTTTCCTGCATTTAGCATGGGAAATAAAGATGATTAAGAGTAAAGATGGTGACGTTTTTTGTTTGCTTAATTTTTATTTTTATAGATATGTGTGTTGAGGCTTATACAAGTTATTTGATCAGTTGAAAAGATTGAAAAAATCTTAAATTCACAAAGTTCTAAAGAAACCTCTGCACTAGAAGCAAGCAGGTAAGCATTTTTTTTTAACTAAGTAGCACATAAATTAATACTTCATATCCAGTCTAATTAGGCGGGGACGGCTTAGTTAGAATTCATTTCTGAACAAGAAGAAAATCCAGGTTTGTGGCTAGAATGTAGCTCCAGGAGAGTGGAGAGCATGAAATGGTGAAATCTATAACACGTTCCTATAAACCCTTTGGTTATAGACCACAGTTCCAACACGTCATTATGCTTGCAGTGGAAAAGTATATTTGGAATCACCTTCCCTGAGGAGTAGCAAAGTCCTGTTGATCTTTAAGGCATACCTACCATTCATCTTGGTTTTTCTCCATCTCATTTTTTTTCCTAGACATGCCCAGAGTATTACCATTGATGTATTTTGCACCAGCATTATATTATTATGAAACAGTATAGGACACATCCAGTTGAAATTTACAAACAGGAAAGAAAAAGCTTATGAAATAGAAAAAAGATGATGGCTCTCTTTGTTATACTGTGATTGTCTTGTTCCCTTCCTGGTGTGAATTTTCAATCAGCCAGGGTAGATGGGTGACTCAGAAAATGACTAGTTAGGTCCTGTCAGCACCGTGAGATGCACAGTGGTGCAGTGGGAGTAGCCCGGGCTGGTCCTGCACATACCAGCTGGGCTGCCTGCGTCAAGGTCACCTGGTGCCCTGCGTGCTCTGTTGTGTGAGGCTAACAGTCCCTCCCCCTGCAGGCGGAGTTAGGTTTCTAAATTTTAGGAATTAAGGTTTTAGATTTGGAAGGAACTTAAGAGACCATATGCTCCACATGTCTTATGATGGAGATTAAGAATGGACACATCCCAAAGGAAGCAATTCTCTGGTCCTAGGTCTCTGCCCCCTTTCACATCAAGGCATTCAACTAAGTGGTCAGCCTCCACTCTGCTTGTGTCTCTAGCCCGTAGCACTTGTGCTTCTGCCCCCGTTCGTCCACACTTAGCAGACAGTCTGTACGCGGCCCTTCTGCAGCCCGTGTGTCTCCAGTGGCTCTGCTTCACTGTGGCCCTTGGCAGCGCCTGCAGCCCCTCCAGCCATGTCCACGTTCGGCCCCTGGGGAGCTGGCCCTCCAGTGTTCTTCCCGTCTTTGCTGTTGCTGCTGTGCTCCTCGGATAGAAACACCTCAGTGAGCTCTGTGTCTACAATCCTGTCCCTTTGCAACACTGTCCTTGATAAACAGACATTGTGCGCTTTCTTGCTTAGAATTACCTTGGAGGACTTTTTTCTCCAGAAGAGCAGCTCTGAGCTCTAGAGTCAGGAAAGCCAGAGCAGCGTCAGCGCACAGTAAATCCATCATGCTCTGCCAGGCCCAGAAATGCCGAGATAAGGATAAATAGGAAACGCGCATGGGATCAGTCAGTAGAGGTTGGGATTAGGCTTCGGTGTTGGTCATGCCGAGCGCTTGCCTTCCCTCCACACCAGTTCTGATGCTCTGGGACGGGGCACATCGTGGCAGGTCTCCAGACATTTTAGGATTCCTTACAGTGTGTTTCCTCACTACCTGACTGCCCATCCTCAGATGAGGGATGCCTCATAGAGCACAGCAGGGGCTTTGGGGCCTTTGTTGTGTTTTGTTTTGTTTTTGTTTCTTTCACTGTTCAGCTTCCTTTTGAATGGGGTTGACGCTTTATAATGTGGGGGGCAAAAGGGAAGTGTATCCAGTCCACTTGATGGCAGATGCACTGTGAGTGATTTCTCACCAGCTCCCGGAGCACCAAGCTTGCTCTTTCTGTCGTTGGGTAAATGTAAACTTGGAGTCCGCTGCTCTGAGCGATTTCCCAGTTTGCTGCTAGGCAGTCAGTTTTAACTGATTGAGGAGACAACAGTAGTTGGTACTGGGGAGGTACTTGGGAGGGCCAATGAGGCAGGGAGAGAAGAAGAGGGGGATTCGGGTATGAACGGTTGGACAGGACAAGAGAGAGGAGGGGGTTAGAGAATGGGAGAAGAAGGGCACGAATGGGAGAGCCCGAGGAACGTGGTGGAAACATGCACTTGTACCCACACTGACCTAAAATAGCTCCATCCCCTTTCCTGGGCCCTGTGGCCCAGGCCAGGCTGCGTCGGTGGCATCTACGACCTCCCCGCTCCTCACCCCTCACACCTGGGGCCTGCTGCACAGACAGTTTGTCCTGAAAATTGATGGCGTGCAGGTGCATGTCCCTGAGCGCTGTAAGGCATGGGGGATGGTGGAGGTGGCAGGTTTTAACTTTGGGAATTACACTTCTCTAATTGTCTCTACTAGCCATCTCTGGACTAGAGAGATTTTGGAGGGAATTGCCACAGAATTTAACCAGTTACAGTTTCATGCTGTTCAGAGCAAAGGCATGCCTCTTCTGGACAAAGTAAGACCAGTAAGTGTTGGTTTCGATTTTCAATTTGCTGTTTGCAAATTTCCTGGATGATTTTGGTTTGACGTAGCATTGCCCCATGATAATTGCTACTCTACAGGATTTTGAAGCTAGCTTTTTGAATTTTTTTTTTCAGTGTCTCCTGCTTGGGACCCTGCTTCCATTATGTCACACTAGATAGATTTTGTGTAAAGACACAAGCGTAGTCTCCAAACTAAGCAAGTAAAATTAATTCTGAATTTCATGTAACTTGACACATCATATGATGTAGTCAGAGTTCATTTATCCAAAGCCCTTGACTGGGTTTAAATGCACGTTTGTCAGATTTACTCTGTAGCTTAAGAGGCAAATAACATTTTGTCGTTCAGTAATTGTCTAAACTTCACTTTGATGAATCCAGCTTACTTTCAAAGAAATCGTAAGGAGGGGACGCCTCAATGGCTCAGTCAGTTAAGCCACTGCCTCTGGCTTAGGTCATGATCCCAGGGTCCTGGGGTCGAGTCCCACCTTGGGCTCCTTGCTTGGCAGGAAGCCTGCTTCTCTTTCTGCCTGTGCCTCCTTGTGTGCTTGTGCTCTCTCTTGACAAATAAATAAATAAAAACCTTTAAAAAAAAGAAAGAAAGAAAGAAAGCAATCATGGGGAGAAGAGATTCATTGTTATTCTCTAGGAAATGTTGGGATTTTAATCTTACATATATTCTGGTAGAATTAGAGGCTCGCTTTATATATATAACACATATGTATTTAAATTATACACATATATTTGAGCTTTTAGAAACTGTTGTGCCTGGACCTTCTTTCCTGATCTCTCTGTTCTTGCAGCGTATAGCCCACATTACAGCCATGCTGCAGCAGTCCCTGGTCGGTCTGCTGCTAGAAGGGCTTCAGACTTCCAATGTCTACATCATATTGCACTGCCTCTGGACTTACGCTCCAATTGACAAGACACGGGATGCAGAGGCGTTAGTCGGTCAAGTAATGGTGAATCCGTACATGGATAAGGTTTGTGCCCCCATGCACCTCATTCCGCAAACACAGAGTATCTAATCTGGCTTCGTTTCTTGACTGGGTGCGATAGAGCTCAGGGCTCTTCCTTGAAGATGCTCCTAGTTCCTGCTCTTCTGGTTGTAAGAAAAAGTTGGTCCCGTTTGGTGCCCATCAGCATGGCAGGAATCAGGCATGTGCTCTGGTCTCTTCCAGTGATGTCATAGCTCAGGGATCATCTTAATTTAGTAGGGGTGAGGGACTTGCCTAGGAAGAAGGTATGGATCAGAACATTTTCAGGTCAATTTCCATTTCCCTAAGTTATACGTTAATGAAGTTGCCAAAAAGCGTGACCCCACCAAGGCGCCCATGCCCACTGGAGGAGCTGGAAGACAGCTCTGTGCCCAGGGAAAGTCCGTGAGGGGAGGCGTCTTCGCAGAATTGATGTGGCCTAAGTCTTGAAGACCATGGGGGAGTTTGCCAGGCTAGGAAGGTGGGAGGGAGGGAATATTCAAAGATAAAGGGCTTTTAAGGGCGAGTTAGCGGGGTAGTACCTTAAGTCCGGAACTTGGTTACCCAGTGTTCTTGACCTATGAGGATACAGTTAAATACAGGGAGTCAGTGTATCCTGCCTCTGAGCGGCCGGCGTATGGGCTGCACCGTGTGAGGCCGCCAGCAATCAGCAGCTTCCCATTTAGAGAGCATCGGTTTCATCTAGTTCAGGCTGACAGAAGTCATGAAGCCAGTCTCAGCGTTTGAGGGCTTTCTTCCAGTCACCTGCCAGTGCGAGTGTTCTTTCTGTCCGGTAAGTATAAAGCTACCCACCATGACTTCAGGATGAAAGGCTTCCAGTTTTAAAACGGGACAGTATCCCAGTGATAGAAGTGAAATTGAAGGATTAATTTCAGTAATCTTCTCAGCTTCATTAGGACTACTAAAAGTAAATGATCTGTCAGTTCTTTGTATGTATCCTATTAGAGTTCATAGCTCTCTCTGTGGGGGTGAAAAAGATCACATTATTCTTTGTCACTAAATGAAAATATTTTAGTTATTTAATTTATGCCCTTTTCATTGAACTGAATCTAATATGCTAAATTAGGGAAGTACTTTACGTTTCCGTGTCATTAAATGAGCTGAGGCCACGTTTGTATTTTAAGTTTGTATGCTTGTCATTCACCTCCTGCAACTCAGCCTCACCAAAAAAAAAAAAAAATACTAAAGCAAAATAAGATGTGTTTTCTTCCATCACTTTCCATCTCAGCCCTTTCCCTGTTCTGGAGACGGTAGAGGATAAGGCCAGGGTGAAGATGGTACAGAGCTGTTGTCTGCAGATACAGTATTTCGCTTTTAAGCTCAGAAGGGAAGCAGATGAGTGTGTGTGATGTTTTAGCTTCAGGCCAGTCTCTGTCCCTCAGCCTCTGTGTCCCCCAGGGTTGGAGCAGTATTCCCAAATCCCGGGACCTAGATTTTTGTGCCCTTGTTACTTACCTCCTGTTTAGAAAGCATACTGAGTGGGGAGGAGGAAGGACGAAGTGCATTTTTAAGGTTTACTCGATTCTTTTCTCTGTAGTGTATAGTTCATACTTCTCTTTTAGGTGCTTTAAAAACAAACAAAAACACAAACAAACAAACAAACAAATAAATAAATAAAAATAAAACGCTCTCCCTTCTGCTACGTGATTGTAGCGCAGATCGTTGAGTCTCATCCGGATGGCCTGAAGATCATGTATGCTAATAAGCTCCTGGAGTACGTTCCTCACCACTGCCGCCTTCTTCGAGAGGTCACAGGAGGAACCATCTCAAGGTGATGTAAACTGCTGTGTATGCACCTGAGCTCAGTTTAGTGACCACCTGTCACCTCCTCATGTGCCGCTGATCCCTGGCTGTCCTGTCTGACCCGGGTACGTGTGCTCTTCCCTATTTGTTACCAGTGCTGTGAGGCAGGTGTCGCTTGCCTGGGTTTACAGGGAACGGAATGAAGAGTGGGGAAGAATCTCAACGGTGACATTTGTGCGACTCCAGAGCCTCTGCTTTTCTTTTGTCTATACTTTCTCCTTAACCAGGTTCAAAATCAAAATTGGTTTCCTTCCATTATTGTGATGTCATCATCGGTCTAGATATACCAATTCATTTTAATTCAACATGTTTTATACTGATGGCAATTAAAGTCATGTTCGGTTTTCCCTCCCTCTTTTATTTCATTTCCATGGCTTTCCAGTTCTGTTTCATGAATAACCCATTACCTTCCACCATCTCCGTCATCCCAGTCCAGACCTTTGTCGCCTTTTGTTCGAGGGTAGCAGGCTCTCCCCACCTGGTCTCCCAGCTCTACCTGTCCCTCTTCATTGCAGCCCTCGGCTGTCCCACCTTCCCAGAGCTCTGCAGCCTTCCTGAGTCGCTCGTGGCTTCTCATCGCCCACAGAGGAGCATCCAGTCTTCCTGGCGCAACCTGTGACCCTTGGTGCTTGAGTCCTAGTGGTTCTCCGCTGTAGAACTTTCTACTGTGGAACTTTCCCCCATACCACTATGGTTCCTGGCCAGACAGGAGCGCTTGACCTTCCCTAACACACATGGTACAGAAGATCCCTGACTTCACCTTGGTTCAGTTTATGGTTTTTTGACTTTTTATAATAGTGCAGAAGTGATATGCATTTAGTTTGGATCTTTTCCCAGGCTGGCGATCTACAGTAGGGTCCTCTTTTGTAATGCTGGGCAGGGGCAGCGAGCACAGCCCCCAGGCAAACCACGTGATCACGAGGGTCAGCAACCAACACACTTGAACCGTCCTGTTCTGGCTTTCAGTGCAGTGTTCAGTAAGTTACATGAGATACCAGACAGTTTATTGTGAAATAGGCTTTTTGTTAGAGGATTTTGCCCAACTGTGCAATACTGTAAGTGTTCTCAACACATTTAAGGTTGGTGGGGCTAAGCTCTGATGTTCAGTCGCTTAGGTGTTTTCCATGCATTTTCAACTAAAGAGATTTCCAGCTGAACAATGGGTTTATTAGAAGCCGAGGCCATCATAAGCCGAGGAACATCTGTCTGTACTGTGCGCCTCTGTGTTTTCTTTCATTGCTTCCTGTCTCATATCCCCTTGTCTTTCTGTTGATCTGTCACTCCACATGAAGCTCCAGTCAAATACAGCTTCTTTTTTTTTTTAGGTTATTTATTTATTTACTTATTAGAGAAAGCATAAGCAGAGGGGGAGGCAAAGAGTGAAGCAGGCTCCCCACTGAGCAGGGAGCCCGATGTGGGACTTGATCCTAGGATCCTGAGATCATGACCTGAGCCACCCACGCACCCCCAGGCTATGGTTATTTCAAGAAAAAGTCCTATTTGTGAATTCTTCATCTAGTGAAGATGAATTAAAATCAGAACATCAACTCTGCCACCTTTAAAAACCCAGGAGCAGAAAAAAATTCCACGAGCAGGTATAACCCTATCCACAATAAATCACTTTCAATCCAGTCCTGAAAACTAATACAGAGTAGGAAGAAAGCATTACAGAAAATTTTTGTTTTCATTAATTAAGCTGTAAAATAACGGGCCTTACACGAATGCCCTTTAGGAAGACAGTTCTTATAGTTTTATGTTGATGGAAACTAACATTACATTTGAAATGCATGTTAAAACCATGACTGTAGACTAACTACCACTTTCAGTCGTCAGAAGATGAAAAATGGTCAAGAGTCACCCAAACTGAATCCTGGTTCCTCCTGGAAAATGTGTTCCTAAATATTTTCCCCCTGAACTACTGTGCTCTTTCTGTATTTTACACAGCAGACACTGCGATGCACAAACACATCCAGAAGGCCTTTGAGGGCTGACAGCCTGCTGGAACAATGAGGAATTCACCCGGGTTTCTGCCTTTCTGCCAGGCCCAGAAAGTTCTGGGTAACCCAGGTGACGTGTCATGAGAATACAAGTGTGCCTCACACCGTACGTATCATCTCCTCAGGGTAGACACCAAAATCCATGTTCGTATATGAAAATCCGAGATGTGTACAGAAATCAAGGGTGATTCTGTCATCTTGAAAGAAAAACACACTGTTGCGCTGCCACATGCCCCGTATCTCCTCGAGTGACTGCAGGAAGTAGCAATTGCAGTCAGAAATCTCAGAAAGAAAAATTAGAGTAAGGGCAACACCTGAAGTTTACTCCTGAAAATACTTGGAGAACGACTATGACCAATAAACCAGGGCTTAGTTCATGAGACTATGTCAATGAGCTTATACCATCCCATGTCCTGGTCAAACCCCTTATGTCTGGGAGATGGAGGGACGTCTTCATCTTCCAGAGCTACTATTAGGAAAAAAGGTGGAGACAATACTGACAGGAGTCCCTACTTCAGCAGGAGAGCCAAAAACACCTAGCCCCTCCATAATCCCAAATGAAAATAAACATCTCGGGGCGCCTGGGTGGGTTAAGCTACAGCCTTTGGCTCGGGTCATCTCAGGCTCTTGGGATCGAGCCCCACGTCGGGCTCTTTGCTCAGCGGGGAGCCCACTTCCCTCCTTCTCTCTCTGCCTGCCTCTCTGCCTACTTGTGATCTCTGTCTGTCAAATAAATAAAATAAATAAAATCTTTAAAAAAGAAAAAAAAGAAAAGAAAAGAAAACAAACATCTCATTTTACTAGTGTGCAGCAGTGATTATTCAGGAGAAATTATTATTATATTATTATTAGATGATATATTATTATTATTATTCTTGTACTATATTGTTAACCTTTTGAATTCAGACACCTAAAATTTTTAATAAAATATGAAGACCTTTTTTTTTAAAGATTTTATTTATTTTAAAGACAGATCACAAGTAGGCAGAGAGGCAGGCAGAGAGAGGGGGAAGCAGGCTCCCCACTGAACAGAGAACCCAATGCGGGGCTTGATCCCAGGACCCTGGGACCATGACCTGGGCTGAAGGCAAGAGGCTTTAGCCCACTGAGCCACCCAGGCGCCCCATGAAGGCTTTTTTTAAAGAACAAAAACTTCAGACTATATCTTTATCCTAGAAGTTCCCACTACAACTGGCTTCTGTCTTGGCCAACATTTAGCCATTCAGATAAAGTCCGTATTTAGTGCTTCGTGTGTATGCATGTGTAAAATAAGAGGACAGTCAAATCTTTAAGATTGTGTATAATAACCGTGAAATAAGGATTCTTGATACACAAGGTCTCGTTCTGGGGAAAACAGCTGGAGAACAGTATGCAGTTTTCAAATGTCGGAGGGAAAATACGCATTCGGTTATGAGAAAGGGAAGGAGAACAAGACCAAATATTAATAAAATGGGAAAAAGCTTTTTCTGCCATCTTTCCGTGCTGCAGTAACAGTGTGAACAAATGTCCCACAGATGCCCTCAAGAACATTAACACTGCTGAAAGGGGAGGCGAAGGCCAGGTTCTTAGGAGGCCCTGCACCAAAGTCATCGTCCCATTTCCTCACTGTGATGACGAAGCATGAGTACATTGGCAAATTTGAAATTATTGATGACCACAGAGCTGGGAAAACTGCTGTGAACCTCACGGGCAATTTAAACAAGTGTGGCATGACCAGCCCTAGACTTGTATAACTGAAAGATATAGAAAAGTGGCAGAATATTTCCATCCCCTCAGTTTGGTTTCACTGCATGGAAAAATTCTTCTGGCATCATGCACTATGAAGAAGGGAGATTCCAGGCAGGAGGGAAAATCCTGGGATTCCTTTTTCCTAGAAATATAATATACATGGCACGTGAAATGCCTCAATGGAAAAAAAAAAAAAGAAAATAAATTACAGTCAACTAATGTTTGACAAGGGTGCCAAACAATTCAATGGGGGTAAGAACAGTATTTTACTCCCAAGCAGCCACATGCAAATAATGAAACAGGAGTCCTGCCTCACACCATACAGAGAAAATAACCCAAAATGCATCAAAGACATAAATGTAAGCATTAAAATGATAAAATCGGGATGCCTGGGTAGCTCAGTTGGTTGGACAGCTGCCTTCTGCTCAGGTCATGATCCCAGAGTTCCCGGATCGAGTCCTGCATCAGGTTCCCAGCTCCACAGGGAGTCTGCTTCTCCCTCTGACCTTCTCCTTGTTCATGCTCTCTCTCATTGTCTCTTTCTCAAATAAATAAATAAAATATTTTAAAAAATAAAAATAAAATAAAATGATAAAGTTTTCAGAAGAAAACACAAAGGTAAGTGTTAGTGGTCTTGAATCTAACAACGGCTCCTCAGCCATAACACCAAAGTACATGCAACTTAAAAAAAATAAGAAACAAATAAATGGGACTCAACCAAAATGTCCCAGTTTTGTGCTTCCAAGGACCCCATTGACAAAGTCAAAAGACAAGCCACTAAATGGGAGAAAATATTTGCAGGTCATATATAAGGAACATGCATTCAGACTGTGTGAAGAATTCTTACAACTCAAATAAAAAGACAACCCAGTTAAGAAATGAACAAGAGGGGCGCCTGAATGGCTCAGCGGGTTAAGCTGCTGCCTTTGGCCCAGGTCATGAACTCGGAGTCCTGGGATCGAGCCCCGCATCGGGCTCTCTGATCAGCAGGGAGCCTACTTCTTCCTCTCTCTCTGCCTGCCTCTCTGCCTGCTTGTGATCTCTCTCAATAAATCTCTCTCAAATAAATAAATAAAATCTTTTAAAAAATGAGCAAAGAACTTGAATACACATTTCTCCAATATTCAAATGTATACATTAATATATAAATGTATATATAAATATATTTTACATTATCATATATTTATATAAACATATTTATGTAAATATATTTACATTCTTAAATATGTATTTAAATATAAATAAAATATGAAATATATAATGTATATTTAAAGATACATATAAGGTATATATAAAATATATAGGACAATAAGCACGTGAAAATATGCTCAACATCACTAATCATTTGGGAAATGCAAATGAAAACCATGGTGAGATACCACCTCCCACCCACGTGGATGGCTACTATCAAAAACCCCAAAAGCAGGTGTTGGAAGGATGTGAAGAGCTGGAACCTGTAAATTGCTGGTGGGCTTGGAAAATGGCACAGCCACATTAGAAACGGTTTAGTAGCTCCTCAAAATGTTGAATACAGAGTTGCCATAAGACACACCAATATCACTCCTGTGTATAGAGCCAAGAAAAAAACTATGCCCACACAAAAACTTGTGCATGAAGGTTTAGGGTTTATTCATAATAGCAAAAAGGTGAGAACAACCCAGATGTTCATCAACTGATGAACAGATAAATAAAATGTGTTCCATCCAACCAGTGGAATATTATTCAGCCTTGAAAAGGAATAGAATTTTGATATGTGCCACAACACAGAGGAGCCTTGAAAACATTCTGCTGATTGAGAGAAGTCATTCACAGAAGATCACATATTGCAAAATTTGATTTATATGGAATTTCCAGAATAGCTAAATCTACAGAAACCGAAAGTAGATAGCGGTTGCCTAAGACTGGTGGTGATGGCTAAAGTTTTCTTTTGAGGATGATGAAAATGTGTAGGTAGTTCAGTATAGTATAGTTAATTATAGTGAAAGCCATTAAATTGTCCACATTAGATGGTGAGTGGTATGGCCTGTGAATTCTATCTCAATTAAGCTGTCATCGAAAAATGCAAAGAACTTCTATATATATATCAAGTAGAAAAAGAATGAACTTGATTAAAAACATCAAAAATGGGGAAAATGGGCACCTGGGTGGCTCAGTGGGTTAAGCCTCTGCCTTCAGCTCAGGTCATGATCTCAGGGTCCTGGGACCGAGTCCCACATCGGGCTCTCTGCTCAGCAGGGAGCCTGCTTCCTCCTCTCTCTCTCTGCCTGCCTCTCGGCCTACTTGTGATCTCTCTCTGTCAAATAAATAAATAAAATCTTAAAAAAAAATGGGGAAAATAAAAACAAACAAAATAAGATGGGAGGAATACGACCATGACTGTTTATCATTAATTTAAATGTGTACAGACTGACTTTTTCTATTAAAGTGCCTATCAGGGGGTTACAGATCCACGCTGTTCAAGAAAACTACTTAAAATGCAAAAGGGATTGAGAATGTATCAGGTGAGGAGATACCATGCAAAATAGAAAGCTGGAATGGCAAAATTCATTGCAGAGAAGGTGGTTCTAAAGTTATAGGTACTAAGATGAAGAGGGACATTTTTAAAGGCAGAGTTTGGAAAGAAGATGTAAAAGGTATAAGCAGGTATACATCTAACAACATAATACCTAAAGACTCTAAAAATGCAATAACAAGGCAAAATTTTAGCTTTTCAAATGGGAGTATCTACTAGAAGGAGGGAAAAACAAGGACACACAGAAAATAGACATCCTGGGGCGCCTGGGTGGCTCAGTGGGTTAAAGCCTCTGCCTTCGGCTCAAGTCAGGATCCCAGGGTCCTAGGATCGAGCCCCACATCAGGCTCTCTGCTCCGCGGGGAGCCTGCTTCCTCCTCTCACTCTCTGCCTACTTGTGATCTCTGTCTGTCAAATAAATAAATAAAATCTTTTTAAAAAAATGCTGTTTTGCAGGGAACCTGGGTGGCTCAGTCCTTTAGTGTCTTCCTTCCACTTAGGTCATGATCTTAGGGTCTTGGGATTGAGGCCCACATTGGGCTCCCTGCTCAGCAGGAAGCCTGCTTCTCCCTCTCCCACTCCCCCAGCTTGTATCCTTGCTCTGTCTCTCTGTCAAATAAATAATTTTTAAAAAAGAAATACTTTATTTAAAAAAATAAGTAAAATGCTATTTTGCCCTCTATCCTGGTACGATGGAACACATTCCTAACAAGAGATCTTCCTTGATTCCGTGATAAAAATTTAACATTGTCTTAATGAATCCTCACAACATCCGCCCCCCCCCCAACCCTTCTTAGATGTTACAGTTAAGGTTCAGTGAAGTCCAAACACTGGGCCTGAGGTAATATACCCAGTATGTGGCCTCTTGCCATAGTCTAGCAACCCAAATTGGGGGCGAGGGTGTTTTGAGTGTCATTGGCCAGGATGAAAAAGCTGAAAGATGAAAAGAAGGGTAGTCTTGCTTTTTGGCCCAACAAAATAGGATTTAGAAAGATAGAGACCTGTCGCCCAAAGGAGGAGGCTCCCCACTGATCCCAGCTGGGCAGGAGTCAGAGCAGAAGGGAAACTCCCATCACCAAGGAGAATGGGCTTCTCCTTCATACGAAAGCATAGGATCCCTCTCACCTGATATGTTTCTGTCCCATAGTCATCCCCCTGTGCCTGCCCCATAATAGCATTCTCAGGAAATGGCTGAGAGATACATTCAACTTGCAGAATTATAGCAAATAAAGTAATCTTTGACCCATCCTGGGAACTTCTGATTACTGGGAGGGGCCAAGCCATCCTAGGGCAAGTGCACTCGTTTCAAGAATCAGTGAAATGACTCCAAGAGTATCATAAGGGCTAGTGATCATGACTGGTCCAGAAATATTTCTGGGAGTCCCTTTTAACATCCCTCCCATCATTTCTTCTCATCTCCAAGGGAATGGTACTTAGGTATTCTGAAAGAAATATGCATGACTAGTAAACTGTGTGTGACCCCTGCCGCCTAATTCATCCCTCACCAGCATTTAACACTGATGGTTTGAAGGATGGCTACTCCCCTGGCAGGGCAAGAACTGAAGCAGATTGTATGGGGCGAGGCGGCTCTTCCCCCTGGATATAATTAATTAAGCCCAGTAGCCACCCTTCCTGCCTGGCCACTGTCATTTAGGTATGGCTGATTATCCCTAAATAGGAATGAGATGGGGGCGGGCGTGGGGGAGGGAAGCAGGTGACGGTAAAAAAAACTACAGTAGCTGCCACTGAGGGTCCAACGTGGCATTAGACTGAGCTCAAGTCCTGATTCCATCATATACGAGCTGTATGAGCTTGGAAAACTGAGTTCAACTCTCGAAGCATCTGCTTTGCCCCCCTTTGGAGTGAGAATAGTCAGTAGTATTGACTTTACAGGGCTTGTTAGGAGGATTAAATTAGATACTGTTCATTTAGCACAGTTCCTGGCCTATAGAAGGCGCACATAAAAGTTGATTATAGTTTTTATGGACCTCCAACTTTAAGCCTTCTACAAAGAACCAAATGATATCTCTGAAAAATACCAACTGCCTACAAGGTTGTAGGGAAAGTGGTATCTATGTTGACCTGATTAGAAAAAAGTGGAAAATCTCTTTTGTTTAAGCCTTGTTGAAAATTTTCTAAACTCTGTCCGCTCTTCTGCTTTAGAACAAACGTTGGAGACTCGTGGTTTTCTGGTAATTGAGTTGCTCGTTGTAACACAGGGCAATTCGACATTAGTGTTTATTTAAAAAATTACCGCCGCATCGCTTCTCGGCCTTTTCGCTAAGATCAAGTGTAAAAAATTACCGCAAATGAAGATAAATGGTGAGATGTGCACTAAATTTGATGAAAATCCTGACGTGAGTGTTTCTTCTTGGGATTCTCTCTCTCTTTCTTTTTTCTCCTATGATCTGAGAGCGGATTACATTCTACTTTGGTGATGGCTCAGGTCAAATGTGTGGTTTTGCAGGTGCCTAGCCTTTTACAGACAATCTTGGAAGCACCATCATTGTCTCTGTAAGAAAACAGAGGGAAAGATGTGATTTTAACACTCAGCCTACAACAGTTCAACAATCTACCAATGTGAATTTAGAAACACTGAGCAGGTCCCCCTTCTAGTAAGGAATGTCTCTCCCGTTTTCTTATAATACCTGAGTTTCTACAACTGAGCAATCTACTCTTTTGTGTAAAACAGCTTCCCAGGATTCTTTCTCCTTAAACGCAAGTGAACTTTGGGGATGGCACTCAGATCACTTTCTTTTAATGGACAACTGTGGAGCAGGGGTTGGGTGTGTTTCAAGAGGGAAAATATCCACAAGGGGACAGAAAAAGGACATAAATGTACAAAATCCCATTTTCCAAGAATGTAAAAAGCTAACTTCCAGGGGAGCCTGGGTAGCTCAATTGTTAAGCATCTGCCCTTCGGCTCAGGTCATGATCCCAGGGGCCTGAGAATCCAGCCCTGTGTCAGGCTCCCTTCTCAGCAGAAAATCCTACTTCTCTCTCTCCCACTCCTCCTGCTTGTATTCCCTATCTCATTGTGTCTCTGTCAAATAAATAAATAAAATCTTAAAAAAAAAAAAAGCGAACTTCCAATATGTATTTTTTTCCTTTGCTCTAAATATCTCAATGTTCACTTGTTGAAAGCAATTGATTGAAGCCCTGGGAAGAAATGGTAGATTGAATCACTCATCAGAGTTGTTTGTGCTGCTTTGCAGGGGTCTGGCTGCACTAAATTATTTCAAGAAGTATTAATTATCTAAGTCACTCAGAAGAAGCCATTTAAGTATTTCATTTTCTTTCTTTTTTTTTTTTTTGAAGAGAATCTTTTTTTTTTATTTTTTTATTTTTTTATTTTTATTTTTATTTTTTTTAAGATTTTATTTATTTATTTGACAGAAATCACAAGTAGATGGAGAGGCAGGCAGAGAGAGAGAGAAGGAAGCAGGCTCCCTGCTGAGCAGAGAGCCCGATGTGGGACTCGATCCCAGGACCCTGAGATCATGACCTGAGCCAAAGGCAGCGGCTTAACCCACTGAGCCACCCAGGCACCCCATCTTTTTTTTTTTAAAGATTTTATTTATTTGTCAGAGAGAGAGAGGGAGCGAGAGTGAGCACAGGCAGACAGAGTGGCAGGCAGAGATAGAGGGAGAAGCAGGCTCCCTGCTGAGCAAGGATCCCGATGTGGGACTTGATCCCAGGACGCTGGGATACCCATGACCTGAGCTGAAGGCAGCTGCTTAACCAACTGAGCCACCCAGGCATCCCCCTATTTCATTTTCTGTGGTTCTTGATCCTTCCCCCAAATTCTCACAGGCCTCCGCAGCTGGCACAGAGCCCGCTCCCATAACTATAATCCCTGTCCCATACTCTCAACTCCATCATACATCATACATACCTGATACAACCCACCTTGGTAAAAACCCAACCCTCTGTCCACCCTCGTCTGCCCCTCACAGCTGAACGTGGTTGGTGAGAAAAGCAACGATTCTGGAAGCTTTCACATTAAATTCTTTTTTTTTTTCAAAAAGATTTTATTTATTTATTTGACAGAGAGAGATCACAGTAGGAGAGAGGAAGGGAAGAGATCACAGAGAAAGGTGGGGAAGCAGGCCCCCTGCTGAGCAGAGAGCCCGATGTGGGACTCGATCCCAGGACCCTGAGATCATGACCTGAGCTGAAGGCAGCGGCTTAACCCACTGAGCCACCCAGGCGCCCCTTTCACATTAAATTCTCAGCCACAAATCCAAGTATGTTTCTCTGACCGACAGAATCTCCACTCTTCTAGTGAAATATTTTGACTATTTCACATCTTCTTTCCTCCAACCTTAAGCCAGGGCTTCTCAACACTGGCCACACTTCTGAATCACCTGGAAGACTTTAAAACACAGGAGTGCCCACCTCCAGAAGATCTGATCTAATTGGTATAGAACCAATTAGATTAATATCCAATTAGGGTCTGGGTATAAGTGTGTTTTTAAAATTCTCCCAGTGAGGGCGCCTGGGTGGCTCAGTGGGTTAAGCCGCTGCCTTCGGCTCAGGTCATGATCTCAAGGTCCTGGGATTGAGTCCCACGTTGGGCTCTCTGCTCAGTGGGGAGCCTGCTTCCTCCTCTCTCTGCCTGCCTCTCTGCCTACTTGTGATCTCTCTGTCAAATAAATAAATAAATATAATTCTCCCAGTGTTTCTAATGTACAGCCATTTTGTTCAGAGTGAGAACTGAACACCTTCCATCAGATACAGCTGATGACCGACCATTCTGATGACTTCACTGAGAAAAGTAAATTGGGGGCACCTGGGTGGCTTCAGCTCAGGTCATGGTCTCAGGGTCTCGGGCTCTCTGCTCAGCAGAGAACCTGCTTCTCCCTCTCCATCTGCTTGCCTCTCTGCCTACTTGTGATCTCTCTCTCTCTTTCTCTCTGTGTCAAATAAATAAATGAATAAAATATTTTAAAAAAAAGAAAGAAAAAGAAATTGGGTGGGTGTCTAGTTGGCTAAGTGGTTAAGCGTGTGAATCTTGGCTCAGGTCATGAGCTCAGGGTTATGGAATCGAGCCCCATGTCAGGCTCCATGCTCAGCAGGGAATCTGATTGAGATTCTCTCCCTCTCTTTCTGTCTCTTCCCCCTGCATGTGTGTGCTCCTGCTCTCTCTCTCTCTCTCAAATAAATCTTTTTTTTTTTTTATTTAAGATTTTTATTTATTTATTTATTTATTTATTTGACAGAGAGAGATCACAGGTAGGCAGAGAGACTGGCAGAGAGAGAGAGAGAGAAACAGGCTCCCCGCTGAGCAGAGAGCCCGATGTGGGACTCGATCCCAGGACCCTGAGATCATGACCTGAGCCAAAGGCAGCGGCTTAACCCACTGAGCCACCCAGGCGCCCCTCTCAAATAAATCTTGAAAAGAAAATCAAATCGGTAAGGAAAGAAGACCCACAGAATCCCACTAAGTTTATCTGGGTTGAACCCTTACTCCAATCACTTCTGAGTGAGGACAAGCCCCTCCACTTGGGGTTTCTTCTCATTTCCCTGATCTCTGAGTATGAATGTGCTCCAGGACCCAACCTCAGACTTCTCCTCTGTCTACACTGAGTCCTTGGTGACTGTTCCTCTTCTACCATCTATCTCCTGATGACTCCACATATCCACCTCCAGTCCAGACCTGGATTTTGAACTTTTTTCCACTGCCTGCTTTCCAGATCTACCTAGAAGAGTTAAACCCAACATGTTCAAAACCAAGCTCTTATTCTTCTCGAGCTCTGCTGGTCTTGCAATAGCTCAAACAGGAAACTGTAGAGTCATTCTTGATTCATCTCTTTCTTTCACTGCCCACGTTTAATTCTTTGGTAGAAGCTGTGGATTCTATCTTCAAAATATATTCTAAATCTGACCAGTTCTCCACACTTCAGTTACTCCCACTGTGGTCCAAAACACCGTCTTCTATGAGTTATTGTAATAGTCTCCTATCTGGTCTTCTGGATTCCATCTTTGCTCTGTTCTAGTTTATTTTACACTCAGCAGTTAAAGCAATCCATTTAAGACAAAAGTCAGACCCTGTTATTTCTCTGCTCTAAGATCTCCAATGGCTCCCCACTTCACTCAATACAAAATTCAGTCTTACAAAATTTAACACTCAACTTCCTTCTCAATTCATCTCCTACTTCTTCACTCAGCTGTCTCTGCCTCCGCTCACCAGCCTCCTTAGTGTTTAACAGAGTACAGCAAGTGCGTGCCTCCCTTGGGGGGTTGCACTTGTTTCCTCTTCTTAAATGTACCTGTCTTGTTCTCTGAATCCACTCAAGGATCTGCCAATGTCTTCTTATCGGAGTAATCTCCCCTAACTGCAAACACAGCCAGCACCAGCACCATCACAATCAACATAATTTCTGTCCCTCCCTACTTTTGACTTCTTATCAACAGCTAACATATTATATATTTATTTATTTACTGTCTGTTCTCTCTCTTCTATTTGAATGCATGTGCTATAAAAATGGTATTTGTGGGGTTTTTTTCCCTGATTTATTCTGTGTTCAGAAGAGGATTTGATACATAATACTCAGTACATAATTGTTGAATGAATGAATGAATGAATCAATGGAAATATCAGGTTATCTCAATCATAAGAGAGATTGCTCTCAAGCATTTTCTATAGTATTGCCCTATTTTATTTTGTGAATCTCTGGGTTGATTAGTAGATAAAATCATCATGTAAAATCAGTTTGAGCAAGGTTGGATCCTTAAGCTTCTATGTCACCTAGGACTCCAAATGTCACAGTGTATCATGCACATTTGCCTCCAGCCTTCTCCCCCATATTTTGGTCATGGTTCTGCAGCTGTGGCATCGTTCAGCTTTCTTTTCCCCTCCCCTGTCTCAGTTCCAGGAGGTCCTCCTTGTCTTTGAGCCCCCTCCTTGTGGGTGATGAAGGCAATGTAGGGAGAGGCAGCAGCTGCCCTGGCTCACCCCTACTTTCTCCATTCATACTGATCCAGTAACGCATAGCCTGTGCAGTACAGGGCTGGCCAGGTCAGTCTCTGCCACCTTAGGACCTCATTTTTGATCCCTGCAGCAGCTTGGCCATTTGCAAAATCAGAAATTGTAAAAGTACAAACAGGAGACAATATGCCATATTTTATGGATTTTAAGATGCCCCTCCCCTCCCATTTTCTTTCACATCTCCAATGTCAGGAATTGTCTTATAGTTGGAGCTGAGCAGGTGGAAGTCCCTATAAAGTTACCACAGCTTGACCCTGAGCTATGTGCTCCTAGGGCACAACTGATCATCTACATCCCTTGGCATGCCAAGCCACAGGCCTTTTGAGGACCATTTAAAGAAAGAAAATAAACTGGTTATTATATGAAAATCTCAGATAAGGAAAAAGAAAAAAGAAAAAGAAAAGAGAAACCCCACCAGCATCAAACCAAGCAGAATGGAGGGGTGGCAATTTGGATGACCTCAGAATACTTTTATAAGAAGTGCAGCATGCAAAACAATCTTGAGAAAGGAGAACAAAGCTGGAGGTATCAGTTTCTTGGATTTCACGATATACTACAAAGTTATAGTAATCAAAACAGTAGGGTACTGGGAGAAAATATACATGTAAATCAATGGAAACAGGATAGAGAGCCCAGAAATAAATGCACAATTATATGGTCAATTAATCTTTGACAAAGGAGGCAAGAATGTGTAACAGAAGAAAGTCTCCTCAAAAACAGTGTTGGGAAAACTAGAGAGCCATATGCAAAAGAATGAAACTAGACCACATTCTTTTACCATACACGTAAAGAAACTCAAAACGGATCAAAGATCTAAATGTGAAATCTGAGGTGTGCCTGCCTGGCTCAGCCTGTACAGCATGCGACTCTTATTCTTGATGCTGTGAGTTTAGGTCCCACATTCAGTGTAAAGCTTACTTAAAAAAAAATTAAATGAATAAATGAGAGACCTGAAACCATAAAACTCCTAAAAGCCAATAAGCAGTAATCACTTGGAGATTGGTTTTAGCAACATTATTTGTGGATATGTCTGCTTAGGCAAGGGAAACAAGAACAAAAATAAATTATTAAGACTACAACAAAATAAAAAGCTTTTGCACAGTAAGGGAAACCCACAACAAAACCAAAAGGGAACCTAGAGAATGGGAGAAGATAGTGGTGAATGATAAATATAATTAAGGATTAATAACCAAAATATGTAAAGAACACACACACACACAAAAAAAACCCAAAAAACCCAAACCCCAACATATAATCCAATTGAAAAATGGGCAGAGGACTTAATAGACATTTTTCCAAAAAATACATACAGTCATCCAATAGACATGTGAAAAGATGCTCAATATCACTCATCATCAGGAAAACCACAGGGAGATCTATCACCTTATACTTGTCAGAATGGCTAGTATTAAAAAGACAAGAAAGAACAAGTGTTGGCCAAGATGTGGAGAAAAAGGAACCTCTGTACATTTTTAGTGGGAATGTAAATTGGTGCAACAACTGTGGAAAACAGAATGGAGGTTCCTCAAAAAATTAAAAATAGATTTACCATATGCTTCAGTAATTCTAGTACTTGATATTTACCCAAAAGAAATAAAAACACTTGATTCAAAAAGATATATGCCCTCCTAGATTTTCTGCACCACTATTTATAATAGCCAGGATATGGAAGCAGTCCAGGTGTTCATCAGTAGATGAACGGGTAAAGATATGGTGTATATAGATATATAATGGAATAATATCCAGCTATAAAAAAGAATGAGATCTTGCCATTTGTGACAACATGGCTGGATCTAGAGGGTATTAGGTTAAGAGAAATAAGTCAGATCGAGAAAGGCAAATACCATATGATTTCACTTCCTTTTTTTTTCTTTTTAAGATTTTATTTATTTATTTGAAAGAGAGAGAGAGATCACAAGTAGGCAGAGAGGCAGGCAGAGAGGCAGGTGAAGCAGGGTCCCCACCGATCAGAGAGCCCGACTTGGGGCTTGATTCCAGGAACCTGGTATCATGACCTGAGTCAAAGGCAGAGGCTTTAGCCCACTAAGCCTCCCAGGGGCCCCTGTAATTTCACTTCTTTATGGAATCTAAAAAAAGAAACAAGTGAACAGACAAAAAAAAAAACCAACAACAGAAATAGACTCTTAAATACAAAGAACAAACTGGTGGTTATGGGAGGGAAGGATGGCGGATGGGTGAAATAGGTGAAGGGGATAAAGAGGTACAAATTTCCTGTTATAAAATAAATAAAATAATTTCCTGTTCTCATGTGGAGATGAAAAGTACAGCATTGGGTATACAGCCAATGATATTATAATAAGTTTATATGGTGACGTGATGATATACTTACTGTGGTGATCACTGAGTAATGTATAGAATTGTCAAATTACTATGTTGTACACCTGAAACTAATTTAACATTGAATGTCAGCTATATGTCTAATACTAATTTTTTCAATGCAGCATGACAGAAGCTCTAGGTGGCTCAGAGGAACATATTGTGAGAAAAATCTGGGCACTGAAATCTCTCAGTTAGAAAGTAAATAAAAGTAGTGAGATTCTTAATGTGAGGTTTGGAAAAACGTTAACCAAAAATTTTAACTTTTATTTTTATGTATGCATTAAGGCCATACGTGATAAAAATCTGTCTAAATACTTACCAAAGAGCTTTTAGAATACATTTAAATTAAAATATTAATGAAAAGAAAACATTGTATCATAGTTTGAATGGTAGCATTTTTTGTTTCTTATTAAACTATACCAGGAAAGGAGGCCAAGACTCAATGAAATATGGCTATTATCCCCAGTTTCACAAGAGCAAGAACCTCTCTGGCTTAACAAAGCCTAAGGAATCTACTACAGAAATGGATTGTTCTTACTACCCTGGAGCCTTTTGTGCAGGCTATGAACCAAAAGCTCAATATTAATCTTAAAATTAATTATATTACAAAGTTGTATTATTTGGAAGATGTGTTTAAATGACTCAAAGTTAAAAGATCTCAGTATAATGCTGGTTCTATAATTATCCTCCCAGACAACATTACTTGTAAAACTTAATGATGTAGAACCATAATCATAGCATCTAGTAGGAGGTTGCCAAGCAGATGGGAAAGTTTTTTGGTTTTTGTTTTCCAGTTGTTTTCTTCCCATTCCTCCTCTCCTTTCACAAGGAGAATCAGCCACCTGTTTTTAAAGGCTGAAGTATTTTTACTGTTCTTGGTCGGAAACATTTGTTTAAACAAAGTAGCACTTGGTTGCTAAACCCTTGATTCTAAATGGACATAGCCATTTCATTTTTGTTGGGCCAGGGTTTGGATAACAATTTGATTTCCCAGTCTGTTTCTTTTGTGACCATATAATCCTCTCCCAGTGTTGCATGCTCTGTGAACTACAAGCACTTGAGAGCTCATAAGCACAAAGACTCTAAGGTTTCTTTGGGATTAGCACCATACAAATGCAGATTTGGGACAATGGAAGACTGTGCCCATCCTTGTAACTGTTACTGCTCTACTTCCTGCTTCCTCTGGGTAGCAGAGCAAGCCACTGTTTTTAAAATACACACTCACTTTAGCTGCTGACTTTTTCATTGGCTGCCTGGAGAAGAGAAGGAGTTCTTGCCTATGTATTTCAGTGTTTTGATCCCTTTCAATTATTTTTTAAAATATATACCATTAAATTTTACAGGAGTATTACAGAATTCCTAATTGCAGAATTTGAACGTGAACTACGCAGTCTTACCTTTCGTCTTCAATCTATGTGTCATTGACCTTTTTAAGTCTGATTACCTGTATGAACTCTCTTCAGAATCTTTCCCTGGTTAACACAGTATAGAGAAGTGCTGTAAACCAGTTCTTTTCTGTGACACAATTCTTCCAACGGAGTTGAAATGCTTGCAAACAATTTCACGTATATCAGCCAATTCATATACAAAGCAATGTCATGTGAATCCTTTCCTTTTTATATATCATCTTTCAGTGATGATCAGGAATTCGTGCTGGTACAGAGACTCTGGTTTGGGAGGAGGAAACAGGGGCTTGCGAGGGGAGGGCGAGAGCAGAAGCTGCTCACCTGCTGTTAGAACTGACCGTAGCTGGTGGTCCCAACATCTTCACCCTTTATTCATCTGCATCCTTTATGCATGAAATAGCAATATGCCTTTCCCTTTCGTGTAATCCTTATTTAGTTAATACCCAGTAGGATTTGCAAGCCCTTCACATCTCTGTGGATTTATTTTATTTCAGAGCGCAAGTGACTTTATGGCCCAATTACCATCATTGTGACTTATTGCATTATTGTGGGAAGGAGAGAGGAGCAAGAAACGCCCAATCATGTGTATCGTTATCAACGGAATGAGTGCCACGCACTCCTGGCCAAGGCAGAGGGATGGATGAAACCTTTCTGATCTATTGTATATCAGAACAACTGAAGCCTGGGTGATTGTGCCGTATTTTAACAGACAAGTGTGTCAAATGTATGGGTGAAGATGTTGCAATGGTGGTGTTAGAGTAATTAATATTTGGAAGGTAATGAATATTTTGAGTTTAAAGATGCCAAAGGTCAAAGACGGGAGGAATGACTAAGATCGGATGTTGACCCCCTCAAATTACAGGGGTATTGAAGCGAGACTGAGTCACCACCTGACCCCAGGAATGAACTGGCGAGGCGGGCTCCTCATTAGAGCAAGGCTCCCGGAAGCCAGATAGCCCTTGTGCTTGCAAGAGCTCAAGGCACAGCCGGCTGTGGAGCACGGAAGCAGCAGCAGCCACAGCAGCCACGGAAATCGTGACCCTCAGGCCCGGCGCCTACCTGGAATTTCCGCAGCGCCTGGTTCAGAACCACTGGGGCGGACAGCTCCCCGCCGCCGACGCCGCGGCGCTGACTACGGAAGGGGACCCAGAGCGGGGGCTTCACGCTCCGTGAGCCGGCTCCGGCGGCGGGAAGACCGGCTGCGTCCCCCCCAACCCCCGACACCCACTCGGTTCCTCCCTTCCCCCTGCGGGGCCGCGCGGTGCCTGCGGGTGGCCGTCCCGGGCCACACGTCCCGCAGGCGAGGACGCCACCGGCCGCCCTCCCCCTTGTCGCCCCCGCCGGCGCCGCCACTGCTGCTCTCCTCGCTCCTATCCGACGAGGGGTGTGGGGCGTGCCCCGCGCAAGCCCCGCCCCTGCCTGCTCCCCATTGGCCGGCGGGCCGGAGGTGCGAGTAGGCGGGGTCCGTCTCTGGCTGCTCGCGCCCGGGAAGGTTGGCCAGGGAGCGCGGGGTGCCTCGGGAGGGCGCGCGGGGACGCAGCGGGCGCCGAGGAGACGCAGCGGCGGCGGTAGCGGCGGCGCCTGGGCCCGGCCGCAGCCCCTGCCTCCCGCCCGCGCTCCCTGCGTCCCGCCGCGGCCTGCAGCCTGCGGCGCCCGAGCTCCGAGGGCGCTTCCTCGGGCGCTGGGCCCGAGGCGGCCAAGACTGCGAGCCGGCCGGGCGCGGGGCGGCGGGCGCCGTGCTGCGTGCGGGCTGCGCTGGTTGGGGGCGGCGGGCCGCGGCGCGTGCGGCTGGGAGGCGCTGTGGGGGGCGGGCGCGTGTGCGGCGGCCGGGGCCATGGCCGAGGTCGGCCGGAGCGCGCGGAGGAGGGCGCCGGCGCTGCTGGAGGGGGCCCGCGCGCGCTGCGAGAGCCCGCACATCTGGGACGACGTGTTCGGCGAGTCCAGCCCGGACATCGGCGGGGACCCCTTCTACAGCACGTCCGCCGCCTCGTGCTCCTCTTCGGCCGCCGCCTCGGACGACGAACAGGAGCGCCCCGGCACCCCGCCGCCTCCCGGCGCCCCCGAAGCGCAGGAGTCCGACGAGGACGAGGCCAACGCGGGTTGGAGTGCCACGCTGCGGGACCGCCCGCCCACGCGCTTCGAGGACACTGGCGGTAAGGCGCGGCCCGCGGGGACGGGGGCGGCCTGGGGAGGCGTGAGCGCGGGGCCGGGAGAACTCCAGACGCTCCGCGGGCTGGCTGCTCGAGGGCGGCTTTTCGCGTCAGCACACAGATGGGGCCCAGGCAGCGGGGATTTGAAGTGCAAGAATCAATCTGGTTGCGTGGTGGTGGTTGGTGGGGGCCGCTCCGACTTCTCCTCGGATGGAGAGGATGAGGCGGAGGCCCAGGCGGCACCCTGCCGCTGGCAAGGACGGGGCGGGGGGGGCTTCCCTCTCTGCTGGGAGTGTCCAACCCAGTCACACCTGTGGGGTTGCTTGTTAGGGGTGCGTTTGAGTTAGGTTCCTAAAGCCCGATGCAGCTTGTGTGTGTGTGTCTGCGTGTGTGTGTTGCGGGTGGGGGGTGCGTAAATCGTTTTGTGTGGATGGCCCCAGAGCAGCGTTACCCAGGTGCCAGGGTGGGGCAGTCAGCCTTTGGAGGGAGGCCCAGTGCGAGCCGGGACGTCTTCACTGGCTCGTGTTTTCTCCAGTGAATCTGACCAACTTTGTCCATGCCTTTCAGGATCACTTGCTCAGAGCAGAGAGGAGTGAGAGGACCAGTTAGCAGCGTTAAGCTGTCTGCTCTCGCTCCGGAAGGCACTTGTGTGTTCTGCTTACTGACACGGTCATGGTCAAGCCCCTGATATCTGGGGGTTGCAGGCCTGCTGGCAGTTGTGTCTGCTTGAAGTCCTCCTTTACTGCCTTCATTTTGGGAAGGTAATTCTGACACGTCTCTGCTTAGCCTGCAGAAGCTCTGTGGCCTCTGGCCTCTGGGAGAGGTGGAGACCAGCCAGCAGTCCCACCTGTCCCCTGATGCTTTCTGTTCCTTGCTCGACAGCCTACTGTGGCAGGCCCTTGTTTCTGCACACCATTTTCTTGTGTTGAAGAGTGTGCAACCAGTGTTGTGGAGGACCAGAGTGGCCCTACTGGACCCAATGCCGCTCTCCCTGTGGCTCTCTATGATTGTTGTTCAACTATAGGAGGGCAGGCCAAAGGGAACGCTGGCTGGTGCCTGGGCTTGGATCTGGACCTTGTGCCACAGCCTGCTGGTAGGCTGATTGGGTTGGCTGGACTCTCTCAGCAGGGAGTGGTCTGCAGACCTCCCATGGAAAGGCTGCAGTGTGGACACCCTGGGCTATAGCTGGGCTCGTAGGGTCCGAGTCAAGTGTGCTGTGTTTTGGAATGGGTGAATTTAACATATTCTCATTTAGGCTTCAGTTCAGCGTTTGGGAATTTTGAAAGTCACATCACCCTGCATAATCCTTTTAAACCCCATACATTTGCCAGGATGTCATAAGGGTTTCCAGCCCCAGATGGCTGTTTTCCATTCAATTAGCTCTTTAAGAATTGTACGTACCCAGAGCTCTGGTTTGGCAGACTTGATGCTGTGAGTGCTGTGATCCAGTTTTTGATCTTTGATCATGTCCTCTTGTTTCCCTCCCTCTCTGGGGAAAATAAGGGAATCGTGTTAGCTTAAGCCTGGTTATGACTAAGAGCCATGAGTGTTGGTCTGAGAAGGATGAGCGCACCTAAATACATTTTCAAGCAATATTATGTTTCTCATTAAGCTATACTTGGGAGAAATTCTGCATCAGAGCAATTTAATCTAGCCACTGCGGCACTTAAATGGTCATGAAGATCAGGATCATTTGTCATTTAGCATCAGGTTCAAATTCTGCTTCCTTTGGATGTGCACTGAGCTCAGACCTGGACCCAAGAATCACAGGCAGGCAGGTGCTTTAACCAAAGACATTTAGTGGTTATTGGATGGTATTTCCCAATTTTGTTTTCCAGTTTTTTGTGGAAGCTTGCTTTTAAAATCCAGCCCTAATGAAGAATTTCCTTTTCTTCTTGAAACAGTCTTTCCCTGTGGGAAATTCGGGGTGGTGGCAGAAGGGTGAGGTGGATGGCTTATTAAGCATGAGTTCAGATGGCCTGGAACAATGGGATATGATTTATGGGGCCTGGAAATAGATGCCAGGCAGAGAAAACCCTTGTGCCCTGTGGTGGGGGGAAAGAGATGGACGGGTTTGTTAAGAGTGAGAGCTGCACCCTGGCCAGTCTGAGAGCAGAGAGGCTCAGGCTCTGAGGTTTATTAAAGTGTCAAATATAACCCCACTTTCAAGGAAGGCAGCTTGGGCCTGTCTTCCATCTTTGTTCCCTGGTTCACTGACAGACGTCAGCGGGCCGGTGGGGTAGGAAAGGGTGGCAAACAGGACGGTGGCTTTTGGATTTGTGATCAACCCTCGAATAGGAAAATCCGTAGCAGAAATGGCTGTTGCTGCTAGAAGCAGATGAGGAAAGCAAAGGACTTAGGGAACAGGTTTCCTGCCTGCCTTCTGCTGCAAAAGCGTGTGTGTGTGTGTGTGTGTGTGTGTGTGTGTAGATAAGTGAATGTGTATGTGTGCATAGGTGTCTTACACATAAATATGTATTGCTTGTGCTGGCTTGGGCTGGTTGGGGATTTTGGTTTTGGTTTTAAATTAGAGATCACAGGTGCTGTCTGGGAGTCCTGCTGATGCCCTAGAGTCCCTGTACTGGAGAGAGGCATTGGCACTGGGCACCCCTGAGCTTGGATCTGCATCTGGAGTGCAGTAGGGAGGCACCTGGTGCCCAGCCGAGGGGAGGAGGGCGGGGAGGCAGAGGTGTTTCTGTGGTTCAGATTGAGACTAGTCCGCGAGCAGCTCTTCTAGTCTTCCAGTCTTCCCAGATTCTTCCTTCTGTTCTGTCCACGCATTTAGCTTCCTGGACCAGGCGCTCCAGAAGTGCAGTCAGCAGATAGGAGTGGAGGTACCCTCTCCCTCTTCCCCTTCCCTCTCCTCCCTGGGTTCTGGTTGTGCCTGGAGATATGGGCCCCCTTGAGGTGATTTAAATACAAAGACCATGCTTGCCCGGCTACCTCTTAAACCCTGTCTGAAGGGAGGGTCAGCCTGGAAGCTGGAGGTGTGTGCTGGGACCCCAGTGTCCAGAAACTTCTCCTGATCAGATTTACAGCTCTCCCTCTAAAATAACCCCCTCAAGCTGTCAGCCTCACCTGCCCACTGTGTAAATAACTGACAAAGCAGGTGGGCTCACTCCTTGGAAGCAGCATGAAATTCAGGACCTGCTGCTTTCCGGGATTCTGCCCTTTTCATTTCCCATTCTGAGCAGTCTTGTGACTCGTTCCCTCTGAGGGGGCAAAGGAACAGGCAGATTCCCAGATGCTCAGGGCCCCCTCTGTGTTTGACTTTGTCGGTGGTTCCTTTGCTGTGGCTGGCTGGATTCTGAGCTGTTTGCTTTTTCTCTTAGAGGCTGGACATCCTAAGAGTGTTTTCTCTGTGTACCATGTCAGCAACCCTCGGTAATCATTCAGCAGGGAGGTGTGACCTTGAGAAGCTGAAGACAACCGTAGGGCTTTGGAAATTAACAGGGTTAAATGTTTTATCTTAGGGTTTGTTGTTGGTTTACTCGGCTTAAAGTCTTTTTTGACTGAGAAGTAAGAGGAGAAACATCTTAAAGCTAGAGCTAAATGTATACTCTCGTAATGGGTTTGTGAGCTGAGGTACCTGGGCCCTCGTCATTGGTGTCCACGGTGAGCCCCTGCTCCCAGCTTTAGCTCTTTATGGCATTCGGTGGCTCCGGGAGGAGCTGGGTGTCTGGGCGAGCGACAGGGTACGCCTTATGCAGTGCTCCCTAATAGTCAGCCACGTGCCCCTACCACACAGAACTCAGAGAAGGGAGCTTCCTGGAGGGAGGTGGTGTTCAGGCTGTGGGCATGACGGTGACCACAACCAGTGGGCCCCAGTCATAGCGTTCCGTTTCATAACCACGCCAAACCTTTGCGAGTACTCTGAGAGAGCCGCGATCACCTCCAGTTCACAGAGAAACATGGTATCCTCTGAGGCGATGAGATTACCTGGGGAAGTGGTAGCCTTCTCTTGAGGGAGACTTGATTAATCAGGAAAGGTCGTGCCTTTTTTGTTTTTTTTTTTCTTTACAGCATCTGAAAACTTTTGCTGTCAGAAATAATTTTGTATTTTTACAGGGAATTGCTTGTAACTTTTTCTCAGGGCGTACGCAGTTCAGTGAGGTCTAATGCATGTAAGGATTTGGATTTGTGTAACCAATCTGCACAGTCGGATAAGAGACAGGAAATCTGGAATGTTATCTCTTTATTTAATCTGTCTCAGCCACTGTGATGAGTGTTGATAGAGCGCTTCTGCAGGCAGCAGGGCTCTGAATCCATGGGGAATTTGGGGGTTGTGTGGGGTCTGGTACTCAGTTTTATTTTATTTATTTTATTTTTTTAAAATATTTTATTTATTTTATTTGACAGATAGAGATCACAAGTAGGCAGAGAGGCAGGCAGAGAGAGGGACGAGGAAGCAGACTCCCTGCTGAGCAGAGAGCCTGATGTGGGGCTCAATCCCAGGACCCTGGGATCATGACCTGAGCCGAAGGCAGAGGCTTTAACCCACTGAACCACCCAGGAGCCCCTGGTACTCAGTTTTAGAGTTGAAAACTCACCTTTATTTTTAAGGAAGTGTGATTGTGTATTTTTTCTTATTAATAAGTAATATATGTACATTTTATGGAAAAATGATAAAATTTTAAGAAATCCCATAACCCCTCATGACCTTAGCTAATCATAGTTAATCATATTGAGTATATTCTTCATATATCTTAGGTGTCACCTTTTGGGTGACCTGCTCTTTAATTGTAATTAATATATTGTAGTCGTTTTCCATTTACATTTTTATATGTCGATTTTAATGAGTCTGCGGTGTCACACAGTTTCCTCTGGGTCGGTGTTGTTGCTGCCTCCCTCTTGTATTTGTTCTGCTGTGATAAATATTCTTGAAACCTAAGTCTGTGTGCACATCTGTAGCACAATCCTTAGCAGAAAATGACCGAAGCAGAATTGAATCAAGGACCCACTGTAAGGTTTTTGGTGTCTGTGGTGAAATAGGTCTCCAGAAACATATCTACAATGCTCCTGCCGGCTGTGCACTGAAATCCTTAGAAATTCATGCTCGGAGGACCTGCTCCAGTGTGTGATTCCTGCCCGCTGGGGCTCTTAGAGGACCGTTGCCTTTGGTAAAGATTGCTGAGGTGTAATATACACACACAGCACGTGAGTCCTAGCATGCAGCACGCTGTGTGTAACTACTACCCAGATGAGGATCAGGAACATTCTGAGCACACCAGAAGTTCCCTCCTGCTCCTTCCCAGTCAGTCACTCCCTGCCCCCTGCTTCTCTTCCATCACCAGCGATCAAGTTTGCCTGTTACTGCTCTGGTGGTTCGGTTCCTCAGGACATCTGTGGATTCCTTCTTGTTGTCGTGTATGTGGCATCTTAAATTTCGTTATCGTGTTTTGTTTTCCATCACCTAGGTACGGTAGTCAGTTATCCGTTCTCCTGTTAATGGTCTTTTACATGGCATCCAATTTGGGGCTTCTGAGGATAAGCTTGTGGTTTTGACGGACAGATACATTTCCCTTGTGGTTTTGACGGACAGATACATTCTTGTGGTTTTGACGGACAGATACATTTCCCTTGAGCATGTAAACCTAGGAAAAGGTTTGCCAGGTCCTAGATTAGATGCGGGTCTCCCCTCTGCACTGTCGACCTCGTGGACTGGGTGATGTTTTGCTGAGGCCTGTCTTGTACATGGCAGGATGTTGGCCACCTCCATTCGGCCTCTCCCCACCACATGCCCAGTGGCACCCTTTCCTCCAATTACATCAACCAAACGTTTCTCCAGGCATTGCCATATGTCCCCTGGGGAGCCAAATCACCTGCAGCTGAGAACAACTGCTTAATTTTTTAAAAATGTATTTAAAATTTATTTTTTGAAAAGATTTTATTTATTTATTTGAGAGGGAGGGGAGAGGCAGAGGGAGAGGGAGAAGCCAACTCCCTGTTGAGTAGGGAGCCCGGCGCAGGGCTGGATCCCATGACCTTAGGATCATGACCAGAGCCGAAGGCAGATGCTTCACAACTGAGCCCCCTGGTGCTCTGAGAACCCCTGCTTCAGTACATGCTGCCACACTGTGTTCCAGTTCATCCAGCTGCCAGCGATGTGCGGGACATGCCATGTGTTAATTCAGCAACATATTGAACCCTGCTGGGATAAAATGATGAGTGAGACCTGTCTCCTGGGGTCCAGCAGGAGAGACAAAGTAAAGACAAGGAGAAAGAGCCTCTGGGAAGCAGTGGGATCAATGTTCACAGGGATTTATATGGAATTCTGGGGAGGGTCACCTGGTCCAGCGGGTTTGGGGAGGAGGTGGCCCCTCTGATGGAGGTGGCCCCCTGAGCTGCTTCTGGAAGCAGAGATGATGATTACTCAGGTGAAGAGGAAGGAACAGGGCATCTCCAACACGGGCAAAGGCCAGGAGGAGAGAGAAGGTATGCCACTCTGCCCAGGGGCGGACCCACCCCTTTCCTACCCTGAGCATCCCGACCCGAGGCCTTATTTATGAAAATGTCCTGAAACGCGACATGATGGCATTGTTACCAAAGCACAAGTAACTGTAGCTGGGATCCAAGGTCCCATGTCCAGGTGCAGATACAGATGTTTCTGGCGTTTCCTGGCGCCCACGGGGAGGGGAATGTGGTTGGCTCGGTGAGATCTACGAACTTAGGATGGAATCTCTGGAGAAGCCCTGAGCTCTGCCCTCGAAAGAAGGAAGAGGGAAAGGGAAAAACTCAACTTCTGTTGGCAGAAAGAGGCCCGGTGTTGTCTCAGGGTGGGAGGGATGTCGTACTAAAAGGATAACAGGCTCCAAAAACACCCTGTAATGTGACGACGATGTTCCGCCCCGACTGGCACGTGGTGCAGAGAGCTCCTTTCCCCTTTTTGAGTTTCAGAAAAAACTTATTACAAAAGTAGGAACCCTGGGCCATAGTTAGCTGTGTGTTTAATAAGCCACTTTACTAAAAAGTTTAGAACTGCAAATCTTGACACTCTCACTGCGACAGACTCACTCCTTGGCCAGGATATTGGAAACTTCATCTGCTTCCATTTCCAGCTTTTAGGCTCGTGGACACCCCCACCCCATCCCCATGTCTTCTGTGGAAGAGGAGCGATCTTTTACAAATATAGGCTAATCTGATGATTCCCCGCTTAAACCTTCATGTAGCTTCCGGCTGAAACCAAAGGGAATTACAGAGTCCTTCGCAAGGCCTCCAATGCCGTCAGCTGCTCCGCAGCCTTCCTTTCCAGTGTCCCCTTAGTCCCCTGTTCTGCCGTCTGCACATAATCTATTCATTTCCGCCTTCATGCCTATGGGGCCCATACCTGGAATGTTCTTCATGGCAGGCTCTGCTTGTTAGTTTGGTCTTGATTCAGATGTCATTGCCTTACTCCATCCCTCTTTGCTGCCACATTTGCTAATATGTTTCTCTTGTGGGATGAGATGCTGGATGTCTTGGTCACAGTTAGGACACGGTGAGTTCTCTGTATTTGTTGAATAAAGGAACTAACAGAAGACCAGATGAACACACAGCTAGATTGTTAAAAATGAGGATGGAATCAGCACCAATGGAGAAATGTCTAAACGTTTTCTACATCCCCAATAGTGGAAGAGAGGTTGGACCACTCTTGAGGGAACGGATTCCCTACTAGGAAGGCAGCGAAGCAAGTCCGGGATGTATTTTACAGGTTTTCTGTCCTGCATAGAAAACTGAACTTGGCCTCAGAGGAACTCTACAACCTTGGGCTTCTGTGGCCTGCCCACTTCCTAAGAGCTAGAGACCCCCAGACAGGAGCCTATTAGAAATCTGAAGGGAAGCCAGCCTCTTGTACCCTTTTATCTGTTTAACAAGTGCTTGTGTGTTTTGTACTATGTGCAGATAGTGTTCTAAGAACTTCATTTTTTTTAAGATTTTATTTATATATTTGAGAGAGAGAGAGAGAGGGCAGGAAGTGAAGAGGGAGGGGGAGGGACATACAGACTCCTCGCTGAGCAAGGAGCCTGACACAGCCCTATCCCAGGACCCTGAGCTCGTGACCTGAGCTGAAGTCAGATGCTTATCCACTGAGCCACCCAGGTGCCTCTAAACACTTTGTAATGTGTGTGCTCCTCAAAACAATCTTGTGAGCTATTATTATCCTCATTTTTAGTATAAGGAAACTGAGTCACTGATTGGTCAAGTGATCTCGGGTGAAAGAGTTCCTTTGATTAGGGCTCGAGGAAACCCCATCCTTATGGCGTGAATGTGGAACACAGTATATCTGGTCAGATCTGCTAATTAATGGTATTTCCCTTGTGAGGGGCCCTTGAAGGCCAGTGTCATTCTCCAGATCTGTCTGACCTGCTGCCTCTCTTCCTGGTGGCGGCACCTCGTTACTCAGCACCCTTTGTAGTGAGATGGGGCCGCTGCCTGGATTCAGGGTGGTGGAAAATGAGCCCAAGGGTGGGCTCCACTCTCAGGCCTGGCCGCAGGGAGGCCCCTCGGAGCCACACGTCAGGGATGTTGGGGGCCAGCAGGCAAAAGGACCTCGTATCGAAATCACCATTTGGAGAAAAGCTGCTCCCGCATCAGCCACAGCTCTCAGGGATTAAAGGCTTGTCGGCCAGAAATGAACTTCTTCCCCAGTTGGTTCATGGTACGTTTGGTGGGGGGTGTTAGAGGAGCCGGGTTTGCAGACACAGACGCTGAAGAAAAGCGGATTCCTCGGGGGAAGTGGATTCAGAGCAGTAGGGCCCATGCGGCATTGCTGCGTGGTGACTCCTGAGGGGCTACGAGGGAAGACAACCCAGAGGATAAAAATCGATTCCCTGTCTCCTTGCTGCGACGTTCCCACGGTGATTTTGGGAGCGGCCAGGGAAGGGTGCCGGGAAGCCACGTGGTGCATCCGGCGCTCTGGAGATGGGTGCTGAACCGCACGTCGGTGGTTTGAGGCTGTAGATGGTTTGGAAGGGGCTAGGGGTCAGTTTATGGCTGGAGAGGACCTGGGGCAGGAGGCCTGGGCTGTGCGTGGGCTCCCCCTGTGACTTTGCACTAAGGGGCTCCTTCCCAGGGTTCTGAGGGTCAGGAAAGATGTGCGGGGAAGCCCAGAGCTGTTGGCTCATTCTGGGGAGCTTTATCTTTCTTCCTTTAAACTCCCTCTGTCCCATGTGGCCAAAATGCACATGATGGCTTTTGTGCTACTTAGGAGATTTTCAGACCTTTGCAGCAACCAGGAACCTTAAAGAGGGCAAACCCAGGGTACCTATACTTAGGAGATTTTCAGAACTTTGCAGCAACCAGGAACCTTAAAGAGGGCAAACCCAGGGGAAAGCAGGCGCTGTCTTTGAGGTTGGGAGTGGGAGGGCCCCAGAGCCCCCCACCCCACCCCAGGGTGCTTCCACACCCCATCCCGCTTCCCGGCAGCACCTCAGTTCATCATACTCTAATGTGAAGGACCTTTGGCTAGGACCTGGGTCAGGAGGGGAGAGAGGCCTCTGAGAGGCACCCAGTCCTTTTCTGAGATGGTGAAGAGGACACTGATAAGTCAATGAGATTCTGGTGTTTCAAAGCCACCCAAAAGTGTCTATGGTAAAGTGATTAAAAATTGAATTATTTTGGGGCTTCCTGGGTGCCTCAGTTGGTTAAGCATCTGCCTGCCTTCGGTTCAGGTCATGGTCTCAGGGTCCTGGGATCGAGCCCCAAATCGGGCTTCCTGCTCAGTGGGAGAGTCTGCTTGTCCCTCTGCTTATGTGCTCTGTCTCAACAAATCACAATTTTTTTTAATTTTAAAGATTTTTATTTTATTATTTTGGATGGAACTGGAATGGGAGGACACCTGTTTCCTTCTTTAGGAATCTGTTACAAAAAGAAGATCATGGATTGGGAGAGAGGATGATTTTGTAGGAAGAAAAAATGTAAATAAGTGTAATTGTCTAAAAGTGGTGACAGTCTTGCTTGTAGATGTTCCTCCTGCATTTTGGGAAGTTGGAGAATCCATAATACTTTCAATTAACATTTTCCTGAGAATCCCCAGCTGACTTTGGGGGTGGGGGGGCATTGTCCTTTGTGAAGATTTTGAGCTTCTGTGAGTGAGCAGACCTCCACTCCAGAGTGACATAAAAAGCAATCTGCACCTCCTTCCTGATTTGTCTGTAATGAAACTTGCTTTCCCCAGGTCCCAGCATTCGAGGCAGATAAATATGTTCCCTTTCGTTGGCTCTTACTCATACTTCAGCAAGATTTCCCATGTGTTTTCCTTGACTGGCTGGGAAACTGGACCACAATTTATGGCATCTTAGGGGACAGGTGCGTAGAATTCCAGTGGGATCCCGGAACAGAACCTAATTGGAGATTAGAGACCATTGCGGTGTGAAGCTTTTCTTTTAGATCGAAATAGGTGCATATTATGCAAATATTAGCAAGTGTAAGTTCACACTGTCTATTGAAAATTTATAGACTCATTATGGTCAAGAAGGCTGGAAGATAAGTAGATTTTGGGAAAGATGCAGGTAAATTCAGGGAGGTGGCAAATTACCCAAGGGAAAGTAGAATGGTGAAAGAGTATGGCCCAAACTTTTAAAAAACATTTTATTCATTTATTTGACACACAGAGAGCCAGAAAGCACAAGTGGGGGGAATGGCAGAGGGAGAAGGAGAAGCAGGCTCCCCACTGAGCAGGGAGGCAAATGTGTGGGACTCGATCCCAGGACCCTGGGATCATGACCTGAGTTGAAGGCAGACACTTAAGCGACTGAGCCACCCAGGCGCCCCCTGGCTCCAACTTCCAAAGATGGTGTATGAGATACCTTTGGTGGGAAGGAATGAAGATCAGCAACTGTCCTTGATTCTGCTTCTCAGGAAGGCATTGTGATGTGGTGCCTAGGACTTTGGAGACAGACACACGCTTGGTGCCCTCTGGCTCTGCCACTAAAGCAACACCTTCCAGAGGGCAGCTGCAGGCACCGGGTGGTGTCACACTGGGTCAGACCTGGGAGGCACTCAGCCATGAACCCCTTCCACAATCCTGCTGGGGTAAAAAAAATTACCTATATATATAAAAAAATGAACCAGAATAGTGGGAATGAATGAAAAATAAAAGTTTTCCTATGAAGTAGTGGTGGTTCTCTTGTAGTACTTTTTTTCTCTCTCTTTTTTTTCTTTCTTGGTTTGTTTTCTGGGGAAGGGGCCTGCCATGTGGGTTTTCAGTCAATGATGTTCCCTGACTTAAGTCCTCCCGCCCCCCTCAAGGGGGTGGGCTCTGAGGAAAATTTTTTTTTTTCAGGCTTTTGTTCTCTGGCAGTTTTTTGTTTATTCACTTTTTTTTCCCCTCACTTTGACCGCTTTTGATGGTTTTTGTAGTTTTAGAGGAAAACAAACCGCACCCTGATCTCCTTCTCAGAGAGAAGCCTCAGTCTGGCTGCAGAGCCCAAATAAGTTCCCCCTTGGCCACTGGCAGAGCAGGTTCCAAGTCGCTGTCCCTGGGGATGGAGGATCTTTTGCTTGTACCCAAAACCACGGCAGCAGCAGCAGCTTTGGGCACCTCCAGACCGCTAGAGAGGTTCCAAGCAGCAATCGCACACTGAGATTTTCCTGCTGGCCCGGGCTGGGAGTGCCTGGTTTTTCTGGGTCTAAGAGCACCCACCTTGCACGCACCAATTTCAGGGAAGGCAGAGGTTCATGCGCGGGTCTCAGGCTCTGAGAATGGGACACAGGTCCGAGAGCACCAGGCTGGGCCTTCGCGCACCTCTCTGGGGGAAGAGTTTGTTCCAGGCTCTGAAACAAGGGCGTGTATCAAAGGGCACAGGCTGGGCCTTTATACCTCTCTCAGGGGAGTATCTCAGGCTCTATAGCAGGACTGTGGCATTCTGCCGCCTGGTGTGGCTCCCATCCCCTCACAGGAAAGGGACCCATGCATTCTCGGGTGCGCTGGCAGCTTAGGGACCAAGAGCTTGTTTCTCTGCTGCACTCTCTCTGCCTCAGCGCCAGGGGAGGCTGTCCTGGGCCTGGGGACTTAAGCCCCTGTCCCTAGCCGCCCCGATTCCCACAATTTCCCCCTAGATCCTTTGCTCTTTGGGAGTGCTTTCAACCTGTCTCCGAGTTAATGCTGATCCCCAGACACAGGGCACTCTCGCTCATATTGGGGTATTACTTTCCAACTGGTCACCTCTGGTAGCTCCCTCCCCCTTTTGTTTATCTTCTGATATCAGTTCTCAGTTCCCACTCCGCTTTACCTGCCCACTGGCATCTTCTCCCCCTGTAGAGATCCAGACGTGTATAATTCTGATCTCAGGCTGATTTCATGGGTGATTGGAGTTCATGGGTGATTGGTAGGTAATCAGATCATTTGGGGGTACAAGTTGAAAAGACGCCTCCTCCTATTCTGTGCCATTTTGTCCCCCCTCTTAACTTTTTTTTTTTTTAATTTTATTTGACAGCACAAGTAGAGGGAGAGGATGAAAGAGAAGCAAGATCTGCACTGAGCAAGGAGCCAGATGCAGGGCTGGATCCCAGGACCCTGGACAGATGCTGCACTGAGGGAGCCACCCAGACACCCTTTTAGACCTAGGATGCAGGTAGGAGAAGCAAGCCAGTGGTTCCTTGGCCCAACACTAATGACCATGGCTCAGACAATTCCATCTTCCACTGTAGGCTTCCAGATACTCTGCGAAGGAGACTTTCCCCTTCCTGTCCCTGAATGCTCTGCCAGTTCAAGGCAGATCCATGTTTCTGAGGGTTCCTCTTTGGTCATTCTGTCAGGGACAGCCAAGAGGGCTCCAAGCCTTGTGTGGACCCCAGGCCTGGGGATCCCAGCCCTGAACTCTTTCCTCTGCCCTTGATGACCCCAGAATAGATCAATTCAGCAACTGTCAATCCACGCCAGGCCAGGGAACAAACACAGCAGTACACAAGATCAACTTGCTTTGGCCCCAGGAGCCTGGATTCCCCAAGGAGGGCTTCACCTGGTCTCTGAAGGGGATTCCGGGGGTTCCAAGATGGCCATGTGTGGAGCCCACCAGGTAGAGAGACCCCTGGAGAGTGTCCACTGGCACTGAGCAAACGGAAGATCCCCTCAGGCCTTCCCTCGCGGCTCCACTGTGCCCTGGGGAGAGAAAAGTGCCGGCCACACCGCACCGGGGCCCCAGCTCGGCCACCCAGGAGCGGCAGCGGCCCTAGCCTGGAGCTCAAGCAGTGGCAGGGAGGCCTGGACTGGGCGGGGGACTGGGGTCCTGGCATCAGCAGAAGAGCAGCGGGAGCCGGCAGGGGGCGCAGCCAGCCCCCTCACCTGACAGGACAGAACAGGAGGCTGGGCGAGGGTGTTTGGGCCTGCAGAGGCATGCACTGATGTTTGCCGCCCCCCACCCGCCACAGCGCGCCCGCACCTGCCTGCCCCACCCACTGCCTTCTGCAGGCCCAGGGAACTCACTGCGCAAGTAGTGCCTCCCGGGGAGGCAGGGGTTCTGGGCTGGCCAGGCAGGGCGCGGGGGGATTGCATCAGAGCCCCGCTGACTCAGGTACTGAGGGGCTGGGGATGGGTAGGGGTGCTAGGGAGAGAGGGAGGCTGGGGCCCTCCTGCTCGCTGCCACCTGCTGCTTCGTCCGCGGGAGCAGGAGGGGGGCCTGGCGGACAGGTTCCTGGTGGCCTGGTGCTCCTACACCCCACAGCCCTTGCCCCACAGCCCTCGCTCCACTTCTCGGTATCCAGGGAACCCGTGGGGCCCTACTGACATCAAGCGGCCCAGCACCACTGGGCTCGTCTGACCCCTGGAGAGACGCCTGTGCTGACAGGCTTCTTTTCCAGAACTTGATGGAAAATTTTGTCCCTCAGAATTGCCAGGCTCCCCAGCCCGAGAGGAGCTGGCTCTGCCCACGCAGCCTGGACCCCACTGGGCCCCCTCCACCTCAAGTGCCTTTTACCCAGGAGCCCCAGGATACCATTCCTTTCTGGCCCATGGACCCCTTCCCCCCACCCCCATCCCCACACCTCTACTTTGGGGCTGCGACCACCCTGGGATCACTTCCATCTCCGGCCCCCTACCCCACAGGTCCTTGTCCACCTCCAGGCCTGACCCCTGGCCCCTCTCACCTCTGGAGTCACTGAAACCCTTCCACTAGGGGGCCACTGGCATCTGCGATCCAAGACTCCCGGGACTCCCCTCCACCTTGGAGCTCCCTACCCTGTTTCCTCTAGGAACTTCTGTGCCTAGAGCGCAGAAACCCCACATTCTCAAGCCAGCTGTCTTCGGCCCAGGGACTCAGATATCCTCAGGGACCCTCCTTTCCGGGGCACATACTCCTCTCTGTGCAGGAGAGACCAGAGAGAGCAGGCTTGGGGATCCTTCACTCCAGCTGGATGGAGGGGCAGAAGCTGGGGTGTGTGTGAGGGGGTGCTCACAGGTGGCCTCCCTGGGTAAGGAGCTTCCAGGAGGAAACTTCAGGGTGAGGCCATGATGTGGAAGCCTCAGGAAGCACTGGCTGCATAGACTCCAGGCTCCTGGCTTGGGCAGTGGGCATTTAGTGGCTAGAGCCCTACAGCGCCAACCCCGTCCAAACCCACCCCACCCTGGCCGGCGTTTTTGTCTTGAATTTGCACAGCAACCTTTTCTCCAGTATGAAATTGAAAGCTTTGCTTTGGAAAGTTTTGTGTCCATGAGGCTCCTGGGCATCCACTTACTTTATTTCCGGAGGCTAGTTGATGAGGGTGGAGTCTTTGGGACCTTAACAGCAGGTCTCCTGATTCTTCCGGACTTCCTTTTTTTTCTTTAATTTTTTTTAGATTTATTTATTTGAGAGAGAGAGAGAGATAAAGAGTACACCACAGAACACATGCAGGCACAGGTGAATGGGCCAGGTGAATGGACCTGTGCCAAAACAAAGAGTCAGATGCTCAACCAGCTGCAACCACCACCCCGCACCCCCCTTTTACATATGGGTTACATCTACACACTGTTAGGTGCTTTGCCTGGACCCGGCTAGTCTTACAGCAGTCTTAGGACACCGTCTGTCACCCAGTGTCTCTGGTCAGTACCAACCCATGCCTCAAGTGTGGGAATGACTTCTTCCTGACTCCTTTTTTTTTTTTTAAGATTTTTTATTTTATTTTATTTATTTGACAGAGAGAGATCACAAGTAGGCAGAGAGACAGGCAGAGAGGCAGGCAGAGAGAGAGAGAGAGGAGGAAGCAGGCTCCCCGCTGAGCAGAGAGCCCGATGCGGGACTCGATCCCAGGACCCTGAGATCATGACCTGAGCTGAAGGCAGTGGCTTAACCCACTGAGCCACCCAGGCGCCCTTCCTGACTCCTTCTTAACTCCCTGTCCAGCCTGCGTTGCCCACCCCCCTCCAGGCTGTCCTAGTTATATATATTGGATCCCTGTAGATTGTGGGCACCATCAGATCCTCACCTATCATGGCCAGCGCAACAAATCAACCAGGAACATGAGAGTAAGAGGATGAAGAAAAGAACTCAAGAAGCAAAGAGATGGGGGGGGGGCAGGAGGAGCACTGAGGAGGATGTCCAACAGTGCTAAGTTTATTCAAAGCATTAAGGCCATATATATAGTGACATTACATCTGTGTCTAGTTAAGCAACCACGGTTCCTCATGACGCCAAATGGCTGATGCCAGTACAAATACAGCAAACCTGAAAGTAATTTATGGGCTGTACTAAGGCAGCAAGGACCAGCAACGAACTTTTTAGCCCAACCGAATTGTTCTCATTTGTTTAGCAAGCATGTGGGAAGTCACGTAGGCGAGCGCACAACACATAGCACAGACCCTTTCCCAGTGCTACTCAACTTTTCCCTTCCTAAACCTTTTGTTAGGTTATTTGGACTTTAAAGGAGGCACAAGTCAGAGTCTGGTTTGGTTCTTGTCTCAAGCCTTATTGCGGCCTCCCACACTCACCGAAATGAGAACATGGCTCAGGGTTATGGAGTGAATATACTCTTTAGGAAATATTAAAGGATGTAGCATAACTGGTCCGGGGTCACCCAGCCTATGAGAAGCATGGGTGAGATTCAGACTGCACTGGGTCCCACAGCCATTTTCAGCTCACCTTAGTGTCCAACCTGGTCCCAGAAGGTTACTGCTCAGGACTTTGCTTTGTGCTGAGCTGGGCTTGCTTCCTGCCTGTGAAGCCATTTTCACAGTGTGTCCCCAGCCCACCCTCTCACATTGAGCATCAGTGCTGCCTTGGGTGGCCTCTGTTGATCGTGCCGTTCCTCTCCATCCCTCTGTCACCCCTCCGGCCCACTGTCCTACTGCCCTCTGTCCAGTGGGCCAAGTTCTGAGTTTCTTGCCTGCACTTCCTCTTAACTGTGCTCTGTTGAAATCCTCTCTAACGGGGAGGACCTGCTTATCAGAGCAGCTTGATTTGGAATCCGTCTCCCCTGGGGGTCAGAGCTTCTAACCATCATGTCCCCAGCCTCAGCACTGGGGATGCCTGCCCAGCCTATTCTGGGTGCTCATGGAGCTCTGGGATCTTGGAGAAGATTTGCCATGAAAATAAGCATTTATACATAATACGGAAGAGAAGATTTGAGGAAAATGAGTGGGTGTCATCTGGTAATGTTTGTGTTAGGATGGTTCTGAAATTTCTGGGCCCTGAGTTACCAAGAATCCTAGGTTGTCCAGCTGGAAGGACCTCAGGTAGATCAGCTGGGCTCCTCACCTCATTTGACAGATGGGAAGTTGAGGCCCAGAGCTTAGTGCCACAGAGCAGGAGTGAGGGGAGATGTTAGTGACAGGAAGAAACCATAGGGTAAGCACAAAGTGGCTGAGCCTGGGCTTTGTTTATGCAAATGAGTTGCTAAAACAGTGGGCCCGAGGCTGCTGACCCTATCTAGTGCCCAGCAAGAAGTAACACCAGCCCACACCTTCTGAGTTTTAACTCATGCCAGGAATGATTCTCAATGTTTTATTTGTGGGCACCTGGGTGGCTCAGTTGTTCAGCTGAGGTTATGCTCCCAGGGTGCTGGTATCTAATCCTCACCAGGCTTCCTGCTCAGTGGGAATCCTGCTTCTCCCTTTCACACTCCTCCTGTGTGTGTTCCCTCTCACCCTGTCTCTCTTTCTCTGTCAAATAAATAATAAAATCTTAAAACAACAACAACACCAACACCAACACCAAAATGCTTTATTTGCCTTAGGAGATAGGGTCTGTTATGGCTACCATTTTAATGCATGGATATATGGGCACAGGGGAGCTAAAGGAGTCCAAGGTCTCACAGCTTGCAAGTGGAGGAGCCAAGATTTGAACACTGGGAAGCCTGCCTCCAGAACCTGCATTATTTTTTCCCCTTGTGTATGTAATTTTTAAAAACCTTTCCCTGAATTCTAACAGAGATGTGTAAACATTGGTAAGAATGTAGTTTATTGATCATCACAAAGCTTAGGTGCTGAAGCATTGCAGCAAGCTGGGGTGGGCTTTGATGTCAGACCTGGTTGGAATCCAGTTTCTGGTGCTACATGACCTTAGGTGACTTACTCAGACTCAGTTTCTGCACTGAGTTTGGCAGCCTTGTGATGAGTAGAGCGTGTGACAGTGCCTAGCGGGTTTGGTGCATGGCGAGTGTTTAATAAATGGTTTTCTCTTCTCAATAATGAAGATTCTAAGTTGTGTTGGTTTTGTTAAGCGGTCCGAATACCTTCCTCATCGGTCAGTTGCCTGTCAGTCGCCTTGTAGGTACTTGTGCTGAGTCACTATATATAGCTGAAACATTTGGGGGTAGTGGGGGGACACCCCCCCTGCCCCCACTGCCCCTGCATTGAAAGTCTGTAATTTAAAATGTTCCACCTGTGCCTATTTTTTTTTTTTTAACATAACCACTTTGGGACAGTGAAAGTTATATGTCTTCTCCTTAGGGTTGTGACGGAGCCTTTGGGGACCTGCAACAGCTTACTTCCAGTTTCTGTCTGGCATGCTGATGGGCCAGAACTTATTTTAACAACATTCCATCACATTTCAGGCACCTGGAAGGAGGAATATGTTGAACTTCTTGGAAATTATTTTTTGGAACTGTTTTTATCCTGAGGAATAATCCATTTAAAAATTGAATGACCTTTATGGTTGACTTTTCCACTCTACATAATACAAACAAAACTCGTTGTTTTCAGCTGCTTCTGCAGCAGTGGGAAGAGCAAGCCTGTGGGAGTCCTCCCCAGGTTGGCCCCAGCACAGAGCTGCATCATTCTACACACCCCTCATGCCTTGTCTCCTTGTCTGTGAGGTGGTAATGATGGTGCAGGGAGCTCCAGGGGTTGTCGTGAAGGTTACAGAGATGAGGGGTGTAAACTTTGAACAGTGTGCCCCACATAAAGTGCAGATCTGGTGAGCAGAGGCAGCTTCTCACATTAATTGTTGATGCCAAGGCACTGGAGTTCCACAACAGCCTATGCCTTTCTTTCCTGGGTCCTTTTTGTCTCAGCCACCACCTTAGAGAAAGTGACTCAGCAAGGCTGGTGCTTGTGGAGCCCTCTACAAAGCCAGCTAATTCACACGGGCAATGCCCTTGAGATAAGGGGGTTTTCCTGGGTGGTAGGACCCCATTTCAGAGGCTTAACTAGCCGGTTTCTCCTAACTGGTCCTGTCCTCCAGGGTCAAGATGAAGGCCTGCCAGGAGACTGGTGGTCTCACCAGAGTTTTCCACTGGAAGCATGAAGGACCCCATGGGGCCTCGTGCAGAATGACATGGGTGTTGGAGGGAGAACAGGGGGGACATCGCCTGTACCATCATGGGCAGGTCACTATATCTGGCTCAAGCTGGCTTTCTTCCCGTCTGGGAAATGGCAGAAGACCATGCTTTTTCACAGGAGGTATGAGGGTTTAGGGAGGTATTTGATGACTGTGTTGGGGCCGCATGAGTAGCAGAGTTGACAGAGGGGTCTTGGAGTCACAGACGGGTTCAGGCCCCTGCTGCTGCCACATAAAAGTAGATCACTTGGGTAAGCCATGGACCTCAGTGTCCTCCTCTGTGCACTGGGGATAATACCTAGCATGTAGGTCTGTGAGGGGTACAAAATAGAAGGCCATATTAGGAGCTTAGAGCAAAGCCTGGTACTCACTAGATTGTAGTTTTATGGTGATACTCTGGCATCACTGGTGTTGCAGACCTGGTCCTACCCTCTGGAAGCTTTGACTGTGTGACAGATGGCTTATGAGGCCGTGGCTGACAGAAAGAAGCGGTGTCTGTCTTTTCTTAAGATTAAGGGTACAGAGGGGTGCCTGGTGGCTCAGTCGTTGAAGCATCCAACTCTTGGTTTCAGCTAAGGTCATGATCTCAGGGTGGTGGGATTGAGCCCTGAGGTGTGCTCTGCTCTCAGTGTAGAATCTGCTGGAGGTTCTATCTCCCTGTATTTGTGTGTGTGTGCTCTCTCTGTATCTCTGTCTCTATCTCTCCCTAAAATAAATGAATCTGTAAAAATAAATAAATACATACATGCATAAGTTAATTAATTATGGGTACAGAAAACAGTGATGGAACTGGGCTGATGGGACGCTTGGCAGCAAAGACAGGTGCACCCTGCTTGAAGGCTCAGGGGTAGCTGCGGTGTCGCCAGTGGTGATGGGGGTGTGAGGAAGTTGCCTCGTGCAGCATCCAGAGAGGAACTTAGATGGGGAGGGTTCCAGGGAGTAAATGCCCATGGGTAGGAAGCATCTTCAGGCAGATGAATGTCCGAGGGTGTCCTCATAGATGGGGAGGCACCCTTTCACCCTGAAGCTGCCCACGAGTGGAGGTGTGCCTGCTGGGGACATAACTAAATCATTGGGGTTTAGCCTCCTAAGCTGTTAATTTATGAAGATGTAGCCAAGACCTTGTCTCACTGCTTTTTATTTTTTTTAAAGATTTTATTTATTTATTTGTAAGAGAGAGAGAGAATGAGAGCGAGCGCAGGCAGACAAAGTGGAAGGCAGAGTCAGAGGCAGAAGCAGGCTCCCTGCGGAGCAAGGAGCCAGATGTGGGACTCGATCCCAGGATGCTGGGATCATGACCTGAGCCGAAGGCAGCTGCTTAACCAACTGAGCCACCCAGGCGTCCCAATGTCTCACTGCTTTTTAAAGAGAAGTAAATTAAACTGTTGTTTGGGATGGTGTTGTCTTCCAAAGGCTCATTCAGAGTCAGTGGCAGAGCTGCTGTGGGCTTTCCAACTTGTCTTGAAAGCCTGGTCCAGGCAGGGTGAGGGATCTTCCCATCTCTTGGGGTCTCTTGCCCTCTCTGCTTATGGAAGAATGTGGTTTTGTGACTGGTAAATAAACAGGCATCTTGTGCAGATCCTTCAGCTCTTCGTGTGGCTGCAGTAGAGGAAATTCCCATTCACTGGGCACAGACTGTGGCTGGACGGGCGGTGTGGCGGGGCTCTCACCGAGCATTCTCCTTTCACGTAATCCCCAACCAGACATGAGTTTTGTGGTGTTGCCACTTTCCTGCTGGCCAGGAGGGAAGTTGGGGCCCAGGAAAGTTACACTTTCTCGCTGTGGTAAGTGGCAGAGCCATGTCAGCCGGTCCAGGCCCTGGCTTTCAGGTCTGTTTGCTGTGAGCATTTCCTCTTGTGTTTCCAGCTTTTGGCCTGTTTGACCTACCAAACTATTGATGGTGTATTGATAATTATAATACTTTCGACATTGTGAGAGATTAGCTCTTCACTTTGTGCTAGAAATGTTTCTTGCTGTATTTTTCTTTTAATTAAAAAAAAAAAAGTCAAAGTCCCACGTTTCTGCCCATTTGAATCTCCCTGAGTCTCCCTGTTGTGAAGTGGTTGGGTTTGGGGATTTCTAGGGCAGGGGCCCTGACATAGTCGGTGGTGGCTTTGCCTGGAGGAGCCCATGGCTCAGGACTTAGAGTGGGGACTGGAGCAGTGTGAACTGTGGCCTGAAAATGTGTTCGTGTGTGCTGAGGTGGTGCCCAGATTCTTTTGGAGGATGAACTGAGGTTTTGATCAGTAGGTTAGAGAAACACCTGATGGAATAACACTGATAATTTTGTTTTTGTATTCAATCCTAATTTTTTGTTTTTCTTTTCATGTAGTGCAGTGTGCTCTATGTTCTAAGAAAAAATTGGCAATCAATTCATACAGTATCATGATTTAATAATCCTTCCTCACTCACCGGGTCATATTTCAGGTTTTTATATGTAGTTTTTATATCTGTAGTTCTGTTTCTGAATTCTGCATTTTGATTCATTTCTTCATTTTTAAATTTCTTATTTTAAAGATTTTATTTATTTGAGAGAGAGAGAGAAAGCTAGGAGCAGGGGCAGAGGGGGAAGGAAATGGAGACTCCTCACTGAGCAGGGAGCCTGATGTGGGTCTCAGATCCCAGGTCTCTGAGATCAGGACCTGACCCAAAGGCAGATGCTTAACAGACTGAGCTACCCAGGTGCCCCCACATTCCTTCATATTTTCATTTTTACTCCAGTGCTGCACTGTTTGGCTGGTTGCTTCAGTTTCTGGGAGGGAGGGAGATGACCCCCTTCCCTGTTCTTCTAACAAGTTTGCTTTTGCTGCGTTGACTGGAGAAGGGCCAGGCTTCCTGAAGATGAGTAGGATGATTCAGTGACACCCAAAAGGCAGTGGCTATCATTGTTCCCACTGTGCTTCAACAACTTCACCCACTGACTCTTTGATGATGGCAGCCACCAGCAAATCTTCTGCAGAGGACTGCTGCCTTGGGATGCTTTTCTTGTGGTGCTGGACTTCATTCCCCCTGGCAGCCAGTACAGCTAGGATTAGAACCTAGGAAAAGTCCCATTAGAACCCAAGAAAGTGGGGTGCCTGGGTGGCTTAATTGATTGTCTGCCTTTGGCTCAGTTCATGGTCTTAGGGTCCTGAGATCAAACCCTGCACTAGTGTCCGTGCTGGCTGTGGAGCCTACTTAAAATCAAACAAACAGAAATCAGCCCAAGAAAGTACCATCCTTTGTGTTGTTCTATACTGTGGTTCAGATTTTATTTTTCTTTTCTTTTTTTCTTTCTTCTTTCTTTTTAAAGATTATTTATTTGTCAGTGAGAGAGCACAAGCAGGGGGAGCAACAGGCAGAGGGAGATGCAGGCTCCTGGTTGGGTAAGGAGTCTGATGCCAGACTTGATCCCAGGACCCTGTGATCATGACCTGAGTCATGTTAGGCTGCTGCCTAACAGACTGAGCCAACTAGGCATCCCCCAGGATCAGACTTCAATAACCCTACCAGATTTCTTTAGCTTTGACATTTTAAAGGACAATGAAAGCTAGCTAAACCTACACCAGGATTCTGCATCTGCTGGGGCTGTGCTGTCCGGGCCTATGTGCCTCCTGTTCTTCTAACCCCATCAATTCTACCCATGTTTTCACCAGAGAACTGTAGGCAGGTGTGTGTGTGTCACTGAAAGCTTTGACTCATCATTCATATCTTTATTGTAAGCTTATAATCTTTATTTTTTTCTTTTTTTGGGTAAGATTTTATTGATTTGTTTGTTTATGAGAATGAATGGGGAGCAGAGGCAGAGGGAGAAGCAGACTCCCTGCTGAGCAGTAAGTCTGACATAGGGCAAGATCCCAGGATTATGACCTGAGCCCAGTGCAGATGCTTAACTGACTGAGCCACCCAGGCACCTCTTTATTTTTCCTTTATTGATTATCTGCCTTTCTGAGGCAGTGTTCTACCTGGGTTTTCATAACTCCACACTAAGGTATTCTTCCACCAGTGTGGCCTGTTTTGAGGTAATTCCTATACATTCTGGCTATGCTGCTAAATGATGCTATGATCTTGGACTCTTTTTTTTTTTTTAACCTCTCTGAGCCTTGGTTTCCTCTGTGCTAATGTGGATAATATACCCTCTCTTGCAGATGTGTGGAGGGCCATGGCTGACTTGGATGCAGTAGGGGTCATCTCACGGCACATGGAATACACAATTTATCTTGCTTCCTGTCTTGATAACGACATCTTGGTTTTCAAGCTGCCTTAGAACAAGTAGAACTTGACTTACATGTAAGTTGTGAATTCACGTACTTTTGACAGAGGTGTTAGTTTAGTTTAGTTTAGTTATTTTAGTTTAGTTTAAAGCAGGCTCCACACCCAGTACAGAGCCCAGTGTGGAACTCAAACTCACCACCGTGAGATCAAGACCTGAGCTGAGATCAAGAGTTGGCCGTTCAATCAGCCCAGTCACCCAGGCATCCCTTCTGTTTATCATTTTTCAAAAAATGTGACAAGTAACACTTTCTCTGCCTGGACCTGTCCTCACACCTGCTATGCTGGCCTGGGGGTCAGACGTGTAACTGGTGTGGTGCTGGTGATGATGAGCAAGACAATTGTTAAGTCTTTTTACCCTAATTGCTGTTGTCCTATTATTTCCCTTTTTTTTTTTAAGATTTTATTTTATATCATGGTGATATATGCTAAAACTGATGCTTCTGGTCCTGCATTAAAACTTGAATATGTAGGGCATTTTTCAAGGATTCATCCCTGGAGATACAGTATTTGTTTTTCTCTGTCTGACTTATTTTGCTTAGCACAATACCCTCTAGGTACATCCATACTGTTGTAAATATCAGGATCTCATCCTTTCTGATGGCTGAGTAATATACCATTGTGTGTATGTACCACTTCGTCTTCTGTTGCTGGACACGTGGGCTGCTTCCATATCTCGGCTATGGAAAAAAAAAATGCTGCAGTAGGCTTAGGGGTGCCTCTGTGCTTTCAGAATGTTGAGTCTGATGTGTCAACTGCCACAACAGTCGTGGCAACTCAGGAAGGGAGCCGGGTCCAGGAGGTAAGAGGAGGAGTGCAGCTTTAGGCAATCTGAGTTGATGTGTCTGTGGGACCCGCAGGTGTAGGTTCTGGTTGGACAGTCAAAATGTAGGGATGGGTGCTTGGGGGAAAAGAGATGCAATCATGCTGTTGCCAAGGGATATATTCCTTGTAGAGAGAGTGACAGTTAAGGATTTAGGGTAATTCCTTCTTTTCTTGGGCAGATAAAGGGGAAGAATAAAGGAGTAGTGGATGGAAGGGGAGGGACGTGGCTTTGATGCCAGGAAGGCATTTTTGCACAGATGTCTAGAGAAGAGAGATTTCAAGGAATGAAATGTCAGCAATATTCGATGATGTGAAAAGTTGCAAAGCAGCTTGATTAGGGGGTGGGGGGTAGATCGAGGAGGTTGTCACTGAGTACTGAAAGAAAATGGGAGGTGAGTAGTGGAGTCCTAAGCCAGACAGAGAGATAGAGTGACTGGGCGTGAGACCATGGAGGTCACACACAAGAATAGCCTTTTAGAAAGTTTGATGGTAAAGACACAGACGATCATAACTCCAGACATAGCTTGGACAGGGTGGGTTTTACAGGCTGTGTTTACCTATTTGCAGGTTGATTGAAGGGAGATGACAGATGGTGCATGGTGCTGGGTGTTGTGGGTTGAGATGGGATTAGGTATACAGAAAAGCACACAGAGAGGAGTGTATGGATGCCCTGACTGCTTCTGTAGAACGTGAGGCCAACATTAGGCATGGAGGGAATGGTATGTGGCTCAAGGAGATGTGCAGTCTCAGATACAGACCACATGGCTCAGAGTCTTACAGGGCTCTCCTTGCCTCTGCATGGCCCTTCTCACAGGGTTTAAGTTTTGAACAGTCCTTTTGTTGCTCTGGGTTTGGGGTGTGACTGGAGAGACAGAGCAGAGAGCAAGGGCTGAGGAAATACCAAGAGGGCAGGAACTCACAGAGGGGAGTCTCTCCCTCTCTGCCTTCCCTGGTATGGGCTCTCTCCTGATCTGGATGGACGGATGACCTGCCATTACTTCTTTTAAAAATGCATTTGGCTTTACCCTGCCAGAAAGCAACACATTTTTATTGAAGAATAGTGGGAAACCCCAGAGAAACTGAAGGAAGAAAATAAGCACTCAGCTGAAGACAACCATTCAAAAGTTCTGGCACCTTTTCCTCCCAACTCTCACTGAAGTTGAACAGATAAATGTATATATATGAAGTGATTTCTGGGAAAGACCAAAAAAAAAAAAAAAAAAAAGATACCAACAACAAGAAAACAAAAAAGAGAACAAAGCAGAAGAAAACGGTGTTCATTTTCTTCCTGGGGCTGCCCTTCCTCCGTACTGCTACTTGGTTTTACTACCTGCTTTTCTCCTTGGGCTTTCTTGACAAAACATGGTTCCACTACTTTTACATTCTTCAAAGTTTTTAACAGAGTCGTTTGCTTTCAACATGGAGTTTGAGCAAAATGGACTATTGTTTTAAAATATTCTATCATGTGTGCTGTAATATCTCATCCTGGACATGATACAAATGCTATGATAAAAAGAGGAGATGCTTTTAAAGTGATCACCAGAGTTGTGAAATTCATTGGCATGATCCTTCTTTTTTTTTTTTTTTTAAGATTTTATGTATTTATTTGACAGACAGAGATCACAAGTAGGCAGAGAGGCAGGCAGAGAGAGGAGGAAGCAAACTCCCTGCAGAGCGGAAAGCCCGATACGGGGCTCGATCCCAGGACCCTGGGATCATGACCTGAGCTGAAGGCAGAGGCTTAACCCACTGAGCCACCCAGGCGCCCCGACATGATCCTTCTTTTGAGGGTCATAATTCATTTAATTTTTTTTCTGCTCCAGCTTAACCTTCGCAGTCTTCAGTTGTTATGTGCATTAGACACAGTATTAGCAGTAGTGGCAGTAAAAATACTCCTGTCACCCTTTACAGGTACCATTTTACTAGCATCTCCTTTCCACTGTAGCAGCTTTAAACCCTGTTTCCACCCTGTTCATTCCTTTAAATGCCTTTTCTCTCTGGCTTTCCTTAAAACCTTTTTCTTAGTTTTTGGTGTTCTATAGCTTTACCACAAAATGTCTAATTGAAGATTTCTCATCTTGCTTGGTATCTGTGCATTTCCTGTATTTCTGGATTTATCATTTCCGTAATATCCTCAGCTGTTTTATTCTGAAATGTTGACTCTGTCCTTCTGCTGTACTTCCCAGGATTCTTATTTAAACCTGCCATCTGTTGTTCATGTATCTCAAGCTGGCGTTCATCCTCTTCTCCTGCCTCCTTGTGTTGCATTCTGGGGAATGTCTTCACTTCTTGGTGCAGTGTTGTGAATTCCTTCATTCGGGGCTCATCTACTGCCCCACCATTCTGGTGTGTTTTCTGTTGTGTTTTACGTCTCAGTGATTTTTGGTCCCTGTTTAACTTCCTTCAGTTCCCTGTTCACACTTGGCCTGTTGCTTTTGATAGGCTCTTGATCCTTCTTCATTTTTAAACCTCTTTTGTGTTCTTAAACAATTAACATGTAATATTTTCTATTCTGTATCTGATCATTCCAGTGTCTGAAGTTTTCATTTTCCCTCAGTCTTCTGTCTCTCACAGTGGCCTCATTTCTTGCATGCTCTTGTGAAGGGATTTTGAGACCAGATTTATTGGAACATAGATGTAATCTCTTTTAATTCTGTTTTTTTTAAAGACTTTCCATTTATTTATTTGACAGAGAGAAATCACAAGTAGGCAGAGAGGCAGGCAGAGAGAGAGAGGGAAGCAGGCTCCCTGCTGAGCAGAGAGCCCGATGAGGGACTCAATCCCAGGACCCTGAGATCATGATCTTAGCCGAAGGCAGCGGCTTAACCCACTGAGCCACCCAGGCGCCCCTCTTTTAATTCTGTTTTTTTGTGGTTTTTTTGTTTGTTTGTTTGTTTTTTCCTGGAGGGTTTGTCTTTCCTTTGCCAGGAGGCTGGGAGTGTTCTTGGTTGGGATCACTTTGGTTCCATTTGAGGGTCCTAGTTTATTAAGGAAATCTCAGGTTCAGTTCCCCCAACTTACCATGTGGTGGGAATGGGGTCTGGAGGGCACAGGCCTGTAGAGATCCTGCAGTGAAAATGGCATTTGTTCTCTGGCACCCTGATTTGTTTCTCTTGAGCTTGTTGCTTACAGATCAGGTTTTGGCTCACTTGTTTCTGCCACCTCCCTTCTTCCTTTCCTACTGTTTTCTAAGTCCTTTGTTAGTTTTCCGATGTCCTCTAAAGCCCAGAAATGTTTTGTGAATTCCATTTGCCATCACTAATTGCAAGTCTCATCCTGTAGCAGGAAGGCCAGAGCCAGACACTGTAATGCTCTACCTCCCACAGAGGAGATTTTAATACCCTCTCCTCATGTTCAGAAATTCTAGATTGGAGATGGAGTTATGGATACATTACCATCTACAGAGGATTAGTTGCCTATATAATAGAACAAGTATGCATTATTCTAATCGTCCTAAAACTTCCATTTTGCATATTAAATATGAATGAATAAGGAACCCGCATTACTTTAGTTTATGCAGATGTTCTCTTTCTGTCTCTGGCTTTAGATGTTAGGTTATAATTTGTATGGTTCATTCTGAAAATTGGGTAACTTCATTCTTATTTTCTACATGTTGGTGCCATATAAAGTGATGATTTATGGAGATTCAGAGGTAAATATTTATCAACATATAAATAATTGGGTAAGGCTTCCTTTACAAAAGGTAGAATTATTAAGACCTGTTTAATCACAGAAGGGATATCCTGTAAAGCTAGCCCATAAATAAAAAGTGGATCAGAAGAAAGCAGAGAGAGGAGAGAATTTGGAAGGAGCACATGTAGGGACACCTACTGCCTATCCCTGTAAGTCAGGGGCAATCCGGAAGGGAAACCTTGTTAAAGGAGGCAGTAGTGTTTAGATGTAATGAGCTACTGGAAACCTCACAGTGTTCTGGTGAAGCAAGTGGTGTGCAATCAAGTCCGCCAACCCAGTTGAAGTTGTGGCTTCAGGCAGCAAGCAAGAAGGCCTTTCTGTCTGCCTTTATCTCCAGTGGGAGCGACTTGTCCTCCTTGAAGTCAGCCTCCAGACATCTTTTCCTGTCGCTACACATCTGTGCATCACTGAGAATTTCTGTGGTTGTTGCTTCATGGAGATGTTTGTCAGTTTTGGGTTTTGTTTGTTTTGTTTTGTTTTTTACCGAGGTTCACTTGCTAACTTTTCTCTTCTTTTAAAAATATATTTAATCTAGGGGTGCCTGGGTGGCTCAGTGGGTTAAAGCCTCTGCCTTTGGCTCGGGTCAAAGGCATGATCCCAGGGTCCTGGGATTGAGCCTCACATCAGGCTCTCTGCTCAGCAGGGAGCCTGCTTCCCTTCCTCTCTCTCTGCCTGCCTCTCTGCCTATTTGTGATCTCTGTCTGCCAAATAAATAAATAAAATCTTTAAAAAAAATATGTGTTTAATCTAGGGGCACCTGGGTGACTAAGTGGGTGGGTTAAGCCTGTCTCTTCAGCTCAGATTATGATCTCAGGGTCCTGGGATTGAGTCCTGCATTGGTAGGGAGCCTTCTTCCTCCTCCTCTCCTCTCTCTCTCTCTCTCTGCCTCTCTGCCTACTTGTGATCTCTCTCTGTCAAATAAATAAGTAAGTAAATAAATCTTTTAAAAATATATATATAATCTCTTCCAGGAAGAGATTATGCTGAGTGAAATAAGTCAAGCAGAGAGAGTCAATTATCATATGGTTTCACTTATTTGTGGAGCATTACAAATAGCATGGCGGACAAGGGGAGATGGAGAGAAGGGAGTTGAGGGAAACTGGAAGGGGAGGTGAACCATGACAGACTATGGACTCTGAAAAATAATCTGAGGGTTTTGAAGGGGTAGGGGGTGGGAGGTTGGGGGAACCAGGTGGTGGGTATTAGAGAGGGCACGGATTGCATGGAGCCCTGGGTGTGGTGCAAAAACAACGAATACTGTTACACTGAAAGAAAAAAAAATACATATATATATTTCATCTATCATTACCATGTATTTCAAATGGTAGTGGGGGATGATGGTGTGGGACCCCATGAAGTGAATTTACACGGCCATCTTGACCACAATATAAGTGTCGTACACAGCCATCCTGTGTCCCCTTTCCTTCTGAAATAGATTCTCTCTTCCCAGCTGTGATTAATAGAAGACAGGGGTTTTTGTTCTTGTAGGTGACTTGTCCAAGATTGCACAGCTTTTGAGGTTTAAAACACAATCCACAGAATGGAAGAAAATACTTAGAAATCTCATATCTGAAAAGAGGTTAATAACCAACAGATACAAATAGAAAAAAATATATAATTTAAAAAATAGCAAAATGATCTCAATAGACTTTTTTTTCAAAAAAGTTATATAAATGACCAACAGGAGCAATAAAAAGTACTCAACGTAAAAACTCAGGGCAAAGTCATTATGTTGTTGCTGTTGTTTACCTCTGAAAAACACAGCAAGATATTACTACCTATTAGAATATATACTACCAAAAAATTAAAAGTAACAAATTTTGGTAAATATTGGGGAAAATGGGGAACTTATGCACTGTGACAGGAATATAAATTTGTATGGAAAACAGTATGGAGATTATTCATATTATTAAAAGTAAAATTACCATGTGATTCAGTAATCCCACTTCTAGGTATATATTTAAAGGAAACGAAGTCACTATTCGAAGACATATCTGCACTCTTATGTTCATTATAAAATTATTAACTCTAAGCAAGAGATGGAAATAACTTCAGTACCCATTAATGGATGAATGAATAAAATAAGTATGGTAAACATATACTATGGAATACGACTTAATCATGAAAAATTGAGAAATACTACCATTTACAACAGCATGGATGGATCTTGAAGGTATTATACTAAGTGAAATATTTCAAAGATTTTATATATTTTTAAAATTTATGTATTATGATATCCCTTACATACAGAATCTGAAGAAAAGGCAAACTAATAGAAACTTAGAGTTGAGTTGACAAGGGGTGAACCTGGGGTGGAGTATGGTGGTCAAAGGGTACAAACTTGCAAAGCCCTTTAAAGCCTGGTTTTAGCCTAGCATTGCAGCTTCTGGGATATCTATATATCATATATCTATCTATCTATCTAGATATAAATTTGAAAACTTTTTAACTTAAAGATTTTGAGAAATAGAACATAATCAGCAACATAGAAGATCTCTTTATGATAACAACCTAGCCCCTCCTCCCAGTTTGTTAATATTCGCTCTTATTTAATGTTAACATTGTATAATATACCAGTGGTATAATATACCACTACTGATCTGCCATTATGAATGAAATAACTATAATCATCTGTTTGCATATCCTGGTGAAAATACTCATTTAGTTCCATGTTGTATTTCTAGGAATGGACCAATTTTTTTTTTTTTTATTTTTAAGTTTTCTATATATTGTCCAACTTACCTCAAATGTTTTTATTATGGGCACTGTCATTCTTTCACATTCTTGCAAGACATTTTTACTGTTGCCCAATATAGTAAGTGTGTAATAGTATGGCATTCTAGGTTTTAATTTAATTTAATTTAAGTACAGATTCATAATAAAGATAAACAGTTTTTATATATGAGTGGCATTTGGATTACCCTTTCTGTAAAGTACATTCTCAAATCTTTTGATATCTTAACATTGTGTCATACTGACTTCTTTAATAGTAGATTTTCTGAATGAACTTTTAGCTGTGTAGGTCTTCTCTATTTTATTTTGAACTTGTTTTCATTTCAAAATCTTTATATTTATTTTCATAATCTGCTTTTATTTTGCTTTGTCTACTATGTATATATTTATTTATTTATTTATTTATTTATTTATTAGCAAGCAAGAGAGAGCGAGCGAGCGAGAGCACAGGGAGGGATAGAAAAAGAAGGGAAAAGAATCTTAAGCAGGCTCCAGGCTCAGCACAGAGCCCAACTCTGGGCTCTATTTCACAACCCTGACATCATGACCTGAGCCAAAATGAAAGAAATAAAATAAAATTAAGGTGTTAAAAAAAAGCAAAAAGAATTGGAGGTTTAATTAAGTGAGCCACCCAGGCACCCCTGTGGTATCTTAAATTAGCTGTCATATCTTTAAAGTTCTAGAGTACTTATTTGGTTCATTTATAAAATCTTTCTCAATATCATTTTTAGTTTCAGTTTTTTGTTCAGTTTGCTTCCCTTCTCATTTGTTTGAGCAGGGTACTCAAGCCATTTTACAATCTTTATTGATCATTTTAATATCATACTTAATCCCATTTTGTCTATCAAATCTTGTTAATGGTTTTTCTTTGTGTGCTTTCTTACATTTTGCTATGTTCAAGACATTATCTTTGAAACTCTTATTGAGTAGGGATAATTAAGAGCTATAATAATGGTATGGTCCTCCTTGGCAGGATTTTCTCTTTTTTTTAAAATTTTTTATTTTTTTAAAGATTTTATTTATTTATTTGACAGAGAGAAATCACAAGTAGATGGAGAGGCAGGCAGAGAGAGAGAGGGAAGCAGGCTCCCGGCTGAGCAGAGAGCCCGACGCGGGGCTCGATCCCAGGACCCTGAGATCATGACCTGAACCGAAGGCAGCGGCTTAACCCACTGAGCCACCCAGGCGCCCAGGATTTTCTCTTATATCTGAGTCTCTACAAGACAAACATACTCCAAATTCAGTGATTGACTATCTCAGTTTACACAGAAGGCAAGGTAGGCTCTATCTAGTCTTATTTCTCCTTCTCCTTGTGCTTTGGGGATCTCAACTTAAATTTGGGTTGTACCAAAGTCCTCAAACTTGATTGATGCTGGATTTTGAATTTTGTTTCTCTAGTATCAAGAGTCTATTAAAAACACAGCTCAGTGTATTTTAGCAGATTCAAATGCTCTCATAGCTAAAATGGCTTCAGGGCATATATCTCTAGGCTCTCATTGTATTTCGTATTTTGGCCCAGGAATCCCTCACCTATTTTTATAATCATTCTGATATTTTTAACTTTAAAAGCTATTTTGTCTGGATTTTTAGTTGTCTTAAGTAGGAGTTTTTAGATCACCATTACTAGAAGCAACAACAAATATACATGAAAATATCTGCAGTAGTTTATCACATCTTTATGGCTTTGAACTTCCATAAGCTGAGGCATCCTTCTCTAATCACTTAGGCAAACTCCAACTTACCCTTTAAAACAACACAAGAATTGCTTCATTTAAGAACATGTTCAGGGATGACTCTTCCCCACTGTTCTTACCAACATTCCCACACACTCTTTGCTAACCACACCTTGTTTATGATCGTTCATTAGGTATATCAGCATCACCAGGATTTTGCTCTAGTGTATTTTTGTCCTTTAGAGATTTAATTAAATATTAATTCCATAGAAAGTCTGTCCCTTTTCTTTCAAACCTTGGTTAGTTATTTCTTCTCATTTGTTGTCAAGAGTTACTTTATTAGAGAAACTTACAGCTGTATTGTGACTTTGGAGCCTCTACAGTTTTTTGACTGGAAAAATCACCCACCCCTGAGATCTTTACACAGCTTCATAGCTGATATTGTTCAGAAATCTGTTCAAAACAGACTTTTTCAGGGAGGCCTTTTTGGACCACTCAGTTAAAAAACCTCTTCTCAATCACTGCTCTTTTAAAAATGTGCTTATTTAGTTCAAATATGCATCACTATTGAAGAAAAACCAGTACAATTTTTTTTTAAGTTGGCTTACTTATTATCTATCTCTCCCATTAAAATGATTCCTCTGGGCTGGGGTTTTGTTGTGCTCATCTTAGGCCAGGCACTCAATCAATTGTCTCTGAATGATTGAATTGTTTGACTCCCTTGCTAGATTCTCAACTTCATGAGGCCAAGGATTGTTCTATTCAGTCCTTCTTTATCCTCAATGTCTGTTATGTTGCAGTCACTTATGTGACTAATGGGAAAATCACAAAAGAAAGAGTTAAAACTACAGAAAATCCCTGTAGGTTCAATAACACAAAGCTTTCTATAATTATTTAGCACAGGAATTGAATACTGGCTGCACTTTTGATTAATTTTTAAATGATATTGAATTTAATTTAAATGGAAATACTTGAATGGTAGAATAATAAAAAATTATAAAAGCAACTTGTTCCTTAAAGTAAGAATTATATAGGGCATCTCTTCTGGAAGCATGATTTTCAAATGTCAAACATCTGAAAGCATAGAAGGAGAAGTAAGAGTGTGAATTGTACTTCAATGCTCTTTTCTTTATATTCAGCAAACAGCTTCATTCACACCTTTCCAATTTTTTCAACTCTTTTGACAAAGCCTTTAGAGGAGTTACTGCTGATGACAACCATCAAAGCCTAACAGGAGAAATTTTATAAAGAAAAATAATAGCATGCTTTTCCCAAATTGTTAAGGATATGGTGAAACTCTGTCAGATTCAAAGGAGGAATGTGCAATTCCATGCTCTATATAATAATAACTTATTTTAATAGTGGCTTTGCAATTTTTCAGATATATCCATTTACTGAAACCACTAACAAATAAACAAAAACAAACAAATTAACAGGGGTTCGAGACAAGAATTATCTAATCTAAAAATAGCACATGTTCACAGAATACACAACTCATATCCTGAGTACTACTATAGGTTTCAAGTAATAGTCAAAACAATAGTAAAAATGATTCAGACCCTACCAGTCAAATCATAAATGGGACCTTAACTGTAAATCCTTATCTTTAGATCAAAGCGGGTAATTGGGTGCTGAAGATACATTATAGAACTAATATGTTATAGAACACCTCTGAAATGAGACATTTATTCCATCACTTTTCCTGCACAGCTGCTGACCCATGTTTTGGTTCCTGGAAATAGCTGCTACCCTGTCATACTTCTTAAAAGCACATATATTGATAACTCTACTCATTTCTCCATTCCTCTGTGACTGTCACTGTGTTAAAATGTGGAGCCAGGTGACTCACTTGTGGTGGTAACTTGTATAAATAATAAAGTAGATGAGTTTGCAAAGTATTTTGTTATTTCTAAAAATGCAAAAACCAACTTACATTGAAATCATAAGGGGTGTTTCAGGGAGAGCTGTAGGATGTGGTTTCTTGTGTAATCCACAGAGATTAGCTCCAACACATATTTAAACTCTCCTCTAGGAGCAACCTTAGTGGTAAAGCAAGAAGATAAACAGATGTATACACACCCTGGCACAAAATTATCACTTATGTTTGGCTTCCTAGTCTCCTCATGTTACTTATTTATCTTAACTTCTCTCTGAAATCAGGGAACACAGAATCTCAATCAGTTGACATTTTTCTACTGAATTACCCAATAGTCTGATCATACCCCTAAGACTTTTTTAAACTAGTTCACTCATAATCCCAAATCTGCTTTGCCTCCTCAGCTCAGTACACTGTAAATTGATTTCAAAATGAGGACAGTAGTCAGTAACATTCATTAATCTATTTTACAATTCCATGTACTTAGAACTATGAAAATATGTTAATAACATCCATTCCAATAAGCCAGCCTAAATTTATTATCATGAAACAAGACCTCAAGAAAGAGAATTCAAAATCATCCATGTATTTGCAATTTATTGCAATAAAGCCTTTATCAATAGACTTCCCTGTGCACATGGTGGTCAAATTGCTGGAGAAAACCAGCCAGATCTATTACAAGCTTTCTCATGGCTTCTAGGTAACCCAAGTGAGCCTTTATTGATACTGGGAAGGGATAAAGCAGGGAAGGGATAAACAGTGATGTAAGAATTGGCTAGACAAAAGTAATGACTCTCATTACAAACTGAGTATTTTAAAGCAAAAGAGCCTGTTGGGAATATTGTTTTATAAAATAGTGGTATATTTTTACTAACTTTTTAAAATTCAATTAGTTAACATATAGTGTACCATTAGTTTCAAATGTAGATTTCAGTTATTCATCCATAGCACATAATAGCTAATGCTCAGTACTTACTGTTATAGCTTCTTGAAAGCATAATTTTAACCCACTGAGCCACCCAGGAGCCCTTGAAAGCAGAAGTTTAGATCATATTTTCTGATTACTTCCACGTAGTACAACACTTTTCTGCTAGCAACCTTCAAAACATACTGTTTGTTAGAGGAATTTCCTTAATAATAAATAAATAGGAATTTATTTAAATTTATAAATATATAAAATAAATAGGAATTTAGTTAAATTGATTTAAATATTGCATGCTGTTTCATTGTTCATAAATAAGGTGATGATATTATAGCCATTAGTTGGTAGCACTGATATATCATTTTCTTTTTAATTCTCAGTGCATTCTCCTTACACAAAATAGATATATATTTTAAAAGAATCTGAATCTGTGGCAAACTTTTAAAAAAACCTAAACAGTAAAGTTTATCATTTTAAGTAATCTCAATTATCTTCATCAATTGTGATAATATATCCTTCTATCTAGGCCAGATATTGTATGAGGGATTTGAAGAAACATACTTTTCTAAATTTCACTTTTTTCATCTGCAAAATGCTGATCATGATCCTACTAAAAAATACACTTACAATTTTTTGATGAAAATTTATTTATTTAATTATTTTAAGATTTTATTTATTTATCAGAGAGAGTGGGTGAAAGAGCAAGCACAGGCAGACAGAATGGCAGGCAGAAGCAGAGGGAGAAGCAGGCTCCCGTCCGAGCAAGCAGCCTGATGCGGGACTCGATCCCAGGACGCTGGGATCATGACCTCAGCCAAAGGCAGCTGCTTAACCAACTGTGCCACCCAGGCGTCCCTTTTGATGAAAATTTAATCTGTATAAACAATATATTTGCTGTAAAGCGTGGTTCATGGAAAACATCTTATTTAATTATAAGCAACAACAGTATTAGAAATTAAGTAAATGTGTCTGTAATATTTAAAGTTTTAACACATAATTCCAGTGCTTTGCCTTATTTTCTCAAATCCCTTTACCATATTCTCTGACAGAGTCAAATGTACTTTTTCTACTAGTAGCCAGCTCTTTGTCTTTTGTAAGATAGATGGCCTTGTGAATTATTTATAATAGTGATATTAGCAATAATAATAATAATAATAAATAGCAATGAAAATGTTAAAAAAAAAGTATTCTTAACTAATTAGGGTTCTTAGACATCAATTAGAGGAACCACCTCTGGCAAGCAAATTAATCTGCAAAACATTTCCAGAATTAACAATCAGTCAGATACAGGGTTGTCCGTAGACTGAAAGGTGAAGCAAAAGGACTAGGTTTGGAAAATAGGTAAGGACAGTGAAAAAAATGATCAAATTTTTGGGCAAAATAAATTCTTAGGTGTCCTTTCAATGGAGTCCTGGGCATTATGTATCAGAAACTCTGGAGATTATCTCAACCCACTGGAGTCACACCTTTTATTATCTTGCTATTGACAAAGTTATTTACAAACTGTAGAGCAAGAGGTTATAATGTAGAAAACTGATGGTAATGCACAAGATTCTTGTTAACAAAAATGCAAGTTAATGATTTTTCATTAGAAAACATAAAATCTATAACCCAAATTATGGGCCCAGAGCACTTCTGCTGCTCAACTCTGCTTATATCCCAAATTACCATGTGAACTAGTTTTGATATCTGCTTCTCTTATTAATTTTTGAATAAAAATTCTTGACACAAGTATTTTATAATTGTGTGCTAATCATGCATTTAATTTCTTGGAGAACAAAACACACTTTAGCATAACTATGTTCCTTCACAGAACCAACCTTGATAACACACTTCTATATGTTAGAAATGATATAATAAATGTAGAATATTGGGCACTTGTTTGGAATTCTTTGCCATGTTTTGCACTATCTAAAAAGAGATCAGTGAACTTGGACTGGAGTTAGGAGACATGGAAGAAAATAAAATATTACAGAGAATACTCTGTGGTCCACAACCTAAATGGGCTGGGATTCCCATCATTTGGATCCCTGTAGCTTTACAAAAGTCAATTAAATTTTTGTATCTCCAATTAAAGTTGATTCCCCAGTACTTTTTCAAACATCTCTTGTAAAGTATTGTTTCCCAGAAAAAAGGGATTTTGCACATGTACCTGCCTTTGTCTCTGGTCATGATCTCAGTCAGGATCCTGGGATGGAGCCCCATATCGGGCTTCCTGCTCATTAGGGAGTATACTTCTCAGTCTCTCTCTGCAGCTACCTCCCCCTGCCCCACTCATGCTCTCTCTCTCTCAAATACATAAATACAATCTTTAATTTTTTAATTAAAAATAAGATAAATAAAATAAGAAGTCTGGTCTTACTGCCCCATTTAGCTCCCTTTTTTTGAGTTGTATTTAAAGCAGCATGAGAGAACATGAGGCTCTGAAACTTAAAAAAAAAAAAGGAAAAAATTGAGTTTTGTTAGGGTTTAAGATCGTGGCTGCTAGACAAAAACGTTGGTTTTGTTAACATGTGAAAATTAACAAAAGAGAATAAGATAGAATTCTAATAATTTTTATAGAAATTAAAAATTTCCTCCAACCCAATTACATACAGACCGTTTAAGTAAATTCATTCCAATGTCCCAAACCAACCTTTCCTAATAGTAATGCATCTGTGTAAACAGGGTCAACCCAAGGAATGTATAAATATTATTATTTTTTTCCTGTCTCTTCCACAGTCACATCTGGGTATATTGGTAGCAAGGCAATTATCTATCTTATAAGACATGATATTATAAGGAAGGTATTCTGTCCATTTGGAATGACTGAAAATCATTGTAATTTTATCTTGGTGCAGTAACTTGAGATGGCACAGTGTGGGTTATGAATATATATATTTTTTTTACTGGGAAGAAGAGATTATAGAGATATTGGTTATCCAAGAGAGACTGACAGGTGTTGATAGTTGCCAGGTTAATATCCATCTACTTTTTCCTTTAAAATCAGAAAGCATTGAGGGATTGACAATAAGGAAATTTAAAACAACATCAAATATTTAATTGTCTCTTTCCTAGTTACATTGTAACCATATGACAAAATATCAGTCTTACAAGATATCATTCTCTTTTACCTCTATCTTTCTGCCAGAAATGTGGGTTTAATAGTGAGAACTCCAACAGCAATTTTTGCAACCGTGAATAAAAAGCCATGAAAACCTCTAAGATAGTTCACTTGACTTTCTTAAGACTCTGAACCAACACCAGAAAACACTCTCTGTAGTCTTCTTAAATGAAAAAATATGGTTAAACCACTTTCGACAGTCTACTACATACAGCAAAATGTAAATCTTAATTGAAATATGTTCTCTCAGCTGTGCTTAAGCAACTGAGTCCTGAGCTTTTCAGGTTTTCAGTCTGAAAGAGTACACCTCTGGTGCTCTGAAAGGGAAGAGAAAGGACACCCTGTTCTCCATATAAATTAAAGAAGAGAAATCTGTTCATTTAAGTGGGCCATATAAAATTTATCAAGCAATTATCTCCTAACTCCTTCCTATCCAAATTACCCGAGATGCTCTCCCTACTCCTTTATTCCACGTTACTGCCTTTTCCAGGATTCTGTATCACATCACAACATGTCTTCTGTTATTTCCTTCTTGCAAGCTAGTTTTGTTTTCTCCATCTAAAAAAATCAACAATCATTGTGTATTTCAATTCCCATTTTCCTCAAATGCATTGATTCTTCTTATCTATTACTCTTTTCTCATACTCTGTGTCTTTGTCTTTATGGGGTTTGTACTTTGCTTTTCCCCATCCTTTACTGCTATTATATAATCAAATCTAATAACTTTTTAGAGAAAGTTAAAAATTCCTGCATAGCCACACGTGAACACAAAGTCACTGATTTTTAGCAAACCTATAAGATAGTCAGACATCCATTCAATTTCTTTTTTTTTAAAGATTTTTTTTTATTTATTTGACAGAGAGAGATGACAAGCAGGCAGAGAGGCAGGCAGAGAGGGAGGAGGAAGCAGGCTCCCTGATGAGCAGAGAGCCCAATTCGGGGCTCGATCCCAGGACCCTGGGATCATGACCTGAGCGGAAGACAGCGGCTTAACCCACTGAGCCACCCAGGCGTCCCTCCATTCAATTTCTTAACTGAGTCTCAAATGCATCCTGAGTTCTAACCTAAACCTAAGTTCTACTTCTTACACGTTGTTATATGACCAAATTCTTTCAGTTCAATATTTTGTAACATTTAAATATTAATCAAGTGATGCTTAGTCTGTGAATTTCTATGAAAATAATTTGAATACAGTAGATTTATTGTTATATTTATAGATTTATAATCAAAGTTTCATCAGTTGAAGTTTTTGGAAATTTCAGATATAGTGATTAACCTAAAATGATACTGCCTCAAATACCTCTGATATCAAGGCCAAAAACCTGATTATAGCCACACCTGTGGTGGATAGTTCCATGGGAAATCACAGTTACTTAACACTGATAGCATCTCATGTTCTATCTCTCATTTTAGAATGTCTCCAATACAATCCAAAAGTGTAGGAGAGTTAATGTCCTCTGAGGACAGCTCTCAGTGAAGTGGAAATAAGAACCATAGATAAAATTGTCAGTTTCCAGGTCTTCATGAGGACAACTTACAGAAGTTTCTCAGGAACTTTCAGTAAAAGCAAGCTTTCATTTTCTATCCACAACAATTACATCAGCAATGTACCTTTTTGACAAAGTTGCTTCTTCACTGTCTTACTTTCCCATTCTTTTCTACCTTTGGATAATCTCCCAGATAAACTAACAGTACTCAAATCCTTTTTCCTACTCTTTGCTCTCAGGATAAATGGAGCCAAAAGACTTAGATTAATATCAAGTTCTGAATGGGATCTTAGAGCTATTTCTGTCCAGATTTTCATAAACATAGGGACCTTTGAATTATCAGGCTATAAATAAGTTCCAAATGGAGGGGGCAAAAGCAAAAAGTAGAAATTTTTATGTTTGATTTTTAATCATGATTAATTGACTTTATTGATTATTAAAAACATTAACATTATAAAAGTGTGGATCTTCGTAAAACAATGTCATAATGTAAGAAATAAGTTGCATAGTCCTTTTGAGAATATTAAACCAAGTGTTCAGGTGCCATCTAATTTCTTGTTTAATCCAGAACTTTGGTGTGCATTATCTTGAGGAATAGGATTTTGAAGTCCGGACAGACTAACAGAAAACTGATCCAAATGTGTGTGTTTATATTCCTGCGTTTGTTGTAAAAATCAAAGTGTGATTGCTGGTTTAAAATGGTAAAACCAATAATGTTCATGGACTCTATTATAAATTTTCTAATTGTATGAGAAGAACCCAATAAACATATAATCAAAGAGCTACAGGATCAGGTAGTGGTATGTTCTGATTCAACAGCATCATAATGCAGCATTTTATATGTGTGGCTAATGGATATTTCCATGAATGTTTGCTAGCTAGTCAGCCAATACAGAGAAATATTAGGTAGAGTAATTACTCACAGTTGTGTTTAATGAAATGAGAGAAAATTATCAAATGACACTAATAATAATAATCCTATAGCAGGCTAAATAATTCAATGATAATTACAAGTATTAATCTAGCTTTTTTCCCTGATTATGACTCTTCTCTCCTTTATCATAATGGGAGTAGCAGATTGTCTGCAATGAATTGTGAAAACCCAGCAGTGACTTTGACAGTGAAGGCCTCCCATAAATTTTGATAGGTTAAAATGATTCTGGTTGGTCTTGAGTAAATGCGTCAATTTTTTTTTCTGTGCGTGTCATAAAAGAAAGAAGCAATAGTAAATTGTTGCTATTATTCCATGGAGCCAATAAAATCATACTGCCAACAAGAGGCTGTTGACACAGTAAGTGTAGTTAACTGTGTTGAAATACTAGGCCTGGAAATAAAATTCCAATATTTCACATAACCTCTTTTTTTTTTTTAAGAAAAAAACAAAACAAAACAAAACAACTATACTGCTTACATTAATGGCCCTGCTGTTGTGTAACTATTTTTGAACATATATACTGTAAGTGTATATATATATATATATTTTTCTGTGCAATAAATTCATTTAGAGATAAATTTGTATTGCAAATTATTTGGGGGGAGGCATGGTATTTGTGGCTAGTTTTACAAGTTAAGAGGACTAAAAGAAAGAACAGAAACATTTTTTATTACAGCATATTTACATCTGTCCAAAATACTTATTTACTATAACACTGACTCATGTATAATACTGTACACAAAGAAAGAAGTTAAATGAGTTATAATTCAGTCAAAGTATAGCTGGCCATTTTAAAACTTTCTACTGAATCTTTCTGGTATGAAATGTGATATCTGGCAATCTGGTCCAGTTCATTACATCAGGTCATTTGTATGTTCTTATTACCATTTTGGTAACATAGCACATTTTATAACCCAGACATTTTACAATGGAACTATGATGCATATATTTTCAAAAGTATAGACATACATGAAGCTATGAGGTCAAAAAAGATGAATGTCCATAGTACCATATAGACTCAACAAATAAAAGTATCCAAGAGTCTGAGTGAGATTTATGAATATTGTATAAGATAGGCCAATATGTGGTTTTGATATAAATAATCTGTTCTTAAATTAGAATTACAATCGTTGAGTACAGTGTTGAAAATGGCAGATAGATTTTAGCTCTCTTTGCTCACTAAGGAAAATGGAAAAATGTTTAGTTTGGTCAGATTTTCACTTAACTTCTGAAAAGAGAGAACCCTTCTGAAATAAGAATCCTTAAAGTTATAACTCCTTTGTCACAAGTTTTCAAGAAACTTGTTTGATGTTGTAGACAATTATATGGCACACGTACTGTTCTAGATGTTTCATTCCAATAATATGTAAGCCATACCAAGTCTACATATTCATATAGAGATGTTCCTCAGCTTACAAGGGGGCTATGTACAGAGAAACACATAAAAATTGAAAATGCATTTAATACCCCTAAACTATCAAATATCATAGCTTACCTTAAGCTTATTTAAACATACTCAGAACACTTACATTTGCCTGCATTTGGGCAAAATCATCTTAAGCAAAGCCTATTTTATAACAAAGTATCAAATATCACATGCAATTTATTAAATATTACACTAAAAAAAAGAAGAATGGTTATATAGAGAATGGTTGTAAGTATATCAGGTGTTCACCCCTGTCATCTTCTAGCTGACTGGGAGCTGTGGCTCACTGCCCCTGCCCAGCATCACAAGACGGCACAATACCACATGTCACTGGCCCATATAAAGACCCAAATTCAAAATTCAAAGTACAGTTTCTACTGAATCACTTTCACTTTCACATCATTGCAAAATATATCATAAGTTGAATCATTGTAAATCAGGCGCCATCTTATTTGAAAGTTAAATCACAGTCACCCATATACACACAAAAATAGGCGTTCATGTAGGGCCGTCTATGGATCTCTAAACAACATAGCATGACATATCAGCAGCAAAAAATGGATGTGAAGGGGACAATTGCTTTGCATCAGTACTCTGAGCAGTAACATACATGGCCTTACTCACCTAGCAGAACTCCAGAGCTAGCTGTCGGCAAGGAATTTTACAAATGTTTGCTGAACAGATTAAGCACTATTATTTTTAAATCAGTGTGCATGTCTGTTTTCTAAAGATATGTTACTTTATTTTATTGACTTATTACAAACCCAATAATTTCCTCTTATTTAAGTGGCAGGAAAATAGAATTCTTTTTAATTTAAATCAAATGGCTTTTTAGGGAAAATATACTGAAAATTCTGAAACTTGTATTGCTTATGAATCTTTTATTGGAATCCTTATCAAGTTGTATTTTTCAAGTTTTTCCTAAATAATCTTCAATAAATTGAAAATATTTTTTGGATTTTATTCAAGGCTATTAACACACAATTTCACTTTGCTAAATATAGTGCTAAAGTTTCAACCAAAACGTTGTGTCTTTTTCTTTTCCACTACCACATCCTCCATCTACTGACTGGATTCTCTCCCCAACTAGCACATATATACCATTGTCTATCTTTAGGATAAGTCATGGTCATCTTTTGTCTTTATTCTATTCCTCGTATGCTTCTGAACTTGTTGAATTTTAATATAGTCACACCATAAGCATCACATATTTGATTCCCCTTTAAATAGTAAACAGTGCACAACCAGAGCATACCTTCAAAGCTATCAATATACTTACTCTGATATATTATTTTTGTATTTTTGTAAATTAAAATAATTAAATTATAGGACAAGAGTTTCAGGTGGTAGCTGTTGTAAGTTTTACCCAAACTGACTTTGTCAAACTCGTTTATGTCATCATATATGTCAAGTAGTTTTCTCAGGTTTATTTTTAGAAAATCCTTGTATAATGAATATTTACACTGAGATCTAGTATAAAAATCTTGCAATTTATTTTAGAAACATTAAGATATTGAAAATCAATCTATTTCTTTAATTCATTGAAGACATTTTTGGCTTGTTTCCAGTACTTTCTTACTGGTTAAAAAATGAATTTGAAGCAGTCTGAATGTCATTATTATATGGCCCTTTCCCTTTGATGAATACAAAGACGATATTCTATATTAGCTATCTGAGAAGAATTTATTTTTTAAATTTTATTTATTTGTAAGAGAGAGAGTGAGAGAGAGCACAAGCAGGGGGAGCAGCAGGGTGAGGGAGAAGCAAACTCCCGGCTAAGCAGGGAATCTGTTGCAGAACTCAGTCCCATGACCCTAAGATCATGACCTGAGCTAAAGGCTCAGGTGTTTAACTGACTGAGCCACCTAGGTGTCCCAATCCGAGAAGAGTTCTGTATGTTATTCCTATTAATATGCAGTTTAAATTCTAGGTAGTTAACTTCATATTTTAGTGGCTATTACATAGATAGCACTATATTCCAGGCAGAGAGTAAGATAGAAATATTAAATTAACCATATTCTATGCATTCTAAATGAAAATAATTAATCAATAATAATAAATCCTTCTATTTATGGAATATCAACTTATAAGCTTTCCTCCATATGAACAATGCCAAATACCAGAATAAAGGGTCATCTAATACAAATAAAGGATAGAATTAAAGAATTCTGGTAAGCCATTTAATTTTGAAAAATGGTGTTATATTGTTGCTGAGTTGTGGTTTTCAGTTACATAATATCTGATAAGTGCAGAAGTAACATAAGTGTTACGTGAGATGAGAAATGGTATATAATTAAGATATTCTTAAATGTACAGAAAAATACAAATTTGTAAACATAGCATTATGGAGGAATAAAAATAAATGATAGCTACACACTCTAAAGTGAATAAATCCTGGAAAGTTAATTGAAAAGTAAAACAAGGACAGTGCAAAAAGTATGGTACATTTTTATGAAGTTCAAACAAATTCTGTTAAACCATAGATGGACTTAAAGATACTATTATGTATCAAATATTGTAAAAATTAAGCAAGGAAATAGCAAACATAAAATAACCAAAGCATACAAACTTGAGTAGATACAATAGGTGTGATCATGTTCTACTTCATAAAGAGATGAGTTAATAGATAAATGAAAGTAGCTAGACTTTTTAGAAGTTAATAAAACTTCGCCTGTTATTTCTCAGTAATATAAAATATATGGTTTTCTAACAAAAACGTTTATCTTAAAAATATTTAAAAATAAATTTCAGGCTACTCATAAGGTTATATTTACTTTTCGACTGAAGGAAAAGCTGGTTGTTGTAGTTGATGTTGTTTGTTTTAGTCTCCTCCTAGTTTTTATTATTATAATGTGGAATGAGGAATGTTAGATTGAAAAGTGAATTATTTTATAGACAAATCATTACCTGATTCACCTCCTGGTACAGCAGATGGAACTCCTGAAAACGTGCCCTTATGCCTTATGGAAGAGTAACAGTTATGCTTACTTCTGAAACATACTTGGTAGTGGCCCTAAATAGTGACACCATAGTAAACATTTTGAATATTTCCAATTAATTTTTATAGTCATAGGGCTCCAAAAGGCACTGCTGGTATCTTAGCAGGTATTTCAATAAAGCTAAAAGTTGCCTGACTGTTTAAAAATATTATGGAGGCACAAAACATGGCAGAAGTATTGTCCTCAGATATTATTTTTTTCCATATGCTCCTGATTCCAGACATGACAAGTTATTTTTTTAATTTTTTTTATGAAAGATTTTATTTATTTATTTGACAGAGATCACAAGTAGGCAGAGTCAGGCAGAGAGAGAAGAGGAAGCAGGCTCCCTGCTGAGCTGAGAGCCCGATGTGGGACTCGATCCCAGGATCCTGGGATCATGACCTGAGCCGAAGGCAGAGGCTTTAACCCACTGAGCCACCCAGGCGCCCCCATGACAAGTTATTTTTGATAGATATATATACAATGTATTTTCCAGTTATAAGAAAAATGGTTCTGCTATTTTTAAACTTTTTTAAAAATTACATAATTTTTTTAAATTAAAATTTTATTTTTTAATGTTTTACTTTTCAATATACTTCTTAGAGTACAAAACCTATTCCATTTTGTAAGAAGTTTACCACTTAAATAATGGTAATTTTCTCATTGTATATTCCCCTCACATTGCTTTATTTTGAATAAAAAATTCACAATAAACATAACTGATGCTTTCCTTCTGATGGTCCCTCTGTTGGTCATATTGTATATGAGCCATGACAATTAGTTTTACAAAATTTATTGATGTTTGTTGATATGTTTTATCATAACTAATTTTCCCTCCCTTAGCTAGATTCCCCAGCTTTCAGACAGGTGGACACTTCAATAAACCATACCCGAGGAATGTATCAAGTACTTTTTAGACATCCTCTCAGATCCTTGAGGTCTCATTTTGCCTAGGGATTTGCAATAGGTTCTGCCAGAGGCACCACTGTGACAACTGATGTCCATGGTGTATCTCCTGCTAAGCTCAAGAGGTCACTGGTTTCCAGTTTATCTATACAATTAATGCATTCCAGCAAGTTCTTTTTTTTAATATTAACAAACTTATTTTAAAGTTTATATGGAGAGGAAAAGACTCACAATAGTCAAGATAATGTTGAAGGAGAACAAAGTCTGAGGACTGACTTCAAAGTTTACCATAATGAAGGGGCACCTGGGTGGCTCAGTGTGTTAAGCCTCTGACTTCAGCTCAGGTCATGATCCCAGCCTGCATTGGGCTCTCTGCTCAGCAGGGAGCCTCCTTCTCCTCATCTCTCCCTCTGTCTGTCTCTCTGCCTATTTGTGATCTCTCTCTCTGTCAAATAAATAAATAAAATCTTTAAAAAAAAGTTTACCATAACGATAATTGTAAGCAAGATATTGTAATACCATAAAAAGACTAGATTAAAGGAACAGAATATATATCATCAATTATATTTTATATTAAATATAAAAGCAAAAGCAATACAAGAGAGCAAAATACAATCTTTTAAACAAATGGTTCTGAAATAATGGTGACACTAAATGTAAAAATATAAAATAAAAATAAAAAAACAATAAAATAAAATAAATCCAGGAAGATATCATACACTCTTCACAAAAATAAACTCAGATTGGATTATAAACCTAAACATGAAACATGTAGAAGGTAATATAGAAGAAAATTTAAATGACCCTGGTTTTGGCAATAATTTTCGCTACAAAAGCACAAGCACTGAATTTAAAAATGTCTACTCTGTGAAACACAATGCCAAGAGAATGAAAAGGCAAAGCACAGACTATGAGAAAAAAATTGCAAAATACACATCTGGCAAAGGACTGTTAATCAAAAATACACAAAGACCCCTTAAAACTCAACAATGGGGGAAAAACCTGATTAAAAATGAGCCAAAGACCTTAGCAGATACCTCACAAAAGAAAATATTACAGATGGCAAATAAGCATATAAAAATATGCTTCACATCACGTGTCATCAGGAAAATGCAAATTAAAAGAAAAAAGAGACACCAGAACATAACCAGAATCCAGAACTTTGACAACACAACACTAAATGTTGGTGAGGATGTGGAGCAACAGGAATGTTCTTCCATGTCTATTGAGAATAAAGAATGGAAAACAACCTGGCAGTTTCTTACAAAACTAAAAATATTCTTGCCAGATGATTCAGCAGTAGCAGTTCTTGGTATTTATCCAAAGAAGATGAAAACTATACCCACAAAGATGTCTATAGTAGTTTTATTCATAACTGACAAAAGGTTGGAAGCAACCAAGATATCCTTCCATAGGTGAAAGGTCAAATAAAGTGTAGTACATGCAAACAATTGAATATTATTTAATGCTAGAGAAATGAATTACCAATCCATGAAAAGATATGGATATAAATATTTAATAAATATTTGATTTTAGGCTTCTACCAATCTATCAATAGTATTAGTATATTTTAACAGTGAATGCTCAGCATTCATGAATTTACCTAATAAAATATTTTGGGTTCAATATTTTAAATACTTCAACCTCTATGATTATATTCCTAATAATTTTGAATTGGGGTAAATAAATCTTAATTTTTTTGTAACTTGTTTCTTATTGCAAAAGAGCTCAATGAAATTTTAGAAAATAAAAATTTACAAAAAAAAACATTTAGTTTACAATTGCCAAATAATTTAAAACTTTATCTTATATTCAAATACATATATTTTTCTAAATTGATTTATATGCTACAAAAACCGAAAACTTAGTTATACTAGATTTCATATCATGCAATCAATGCCAGAAAGCCATCTGGCAATGATTTGTCTTAAATAGAGTAAAGATGGGTGTTATTACAATGCAAGATGGAAACATAGTATAATAATTGAGTGTTATATAACTTTTCTGTTTTGTATCAAGTTACTAATCTAAAAAAGGCTTTTATCGGTGACAGACTTGGGAATTTAACAAAACTTTTAAACTAGCGTGTGTGACTCATTCCTAGAAAACAACACAATCAATAACACTTTATTTAGATTAAATCATGACTATTACTTACATTTGAATAAAAAAGGTAGCAACCCCAATAAGTTTATTGAACATGAAAAGTTGAAATGCTATAATGCTCCTAAGGAATTAAATGATCCAGTCATGAATTACAAAAAAGGATATAAATTACCAAAGTGTTTGTATAATTGTAATGTACAACTGCCCATTATCATACAATAGTGTAGGCTTGTACAAGAACTCTATAAAAGAACTCCACTTTTAAAGTGTGGAAAATATGTTCCCTTTCCCCCAATATACAACTATTAAGCCATTCATTTAGCTTTTAAAATATCCACTTAATACAGGCTTTTTACTCATTTGAACAGGAAGCAGGGCTCTATTCTTATTGCTTACATCTGAAGGATAGACTTCTAGCGTAAGAGGTAAAGCCCATAAAGGAGCCCAATAATAACAACAAAATACAGTTTAGTGAGCCCTTACAATCTTCCAGCTACCTTTCTGAGAATACTTCAACTAATAAAACATATAAAATACCTGACCACAAAGAGCTTACATTCTTTTGAAATAGAATATTGAAATAAACCAATAATAGAGGGGCACCTCGGTGGCTCAGTCCATTGAGTGACTGCCTTTGGCTTGAGTCATGATCTCAGGGTCCTGGGATTTAACTCCCCAGCAGGCTTTCTAGGCAGTGGGGTGTTTTCTTCTTCCTCTGTGCCCCCTCCCAATTCTCTCTCTCTCTGTCTCAAATAAGAAAATACACCAGTAATAGAATAATGATTGATGGTTGATGGTGATAAGTGTTACAAAGAAATACAGGAAAGGTAAAAGCCATTGGAGAATGCTGGGATGAAAGTTAATTTTATTTTGTGTTGGGTGGTTATATCTCATTTATGAGATGTTCTTTGCACAAAGACCCAGGAAGTGAAGGAGGGTGTTATACAAATATTAAAGAAAAATATTGCTCTAGGCAGAGCAAGTAAGTATATAGACTTTGTGTGAACAGCTTGTCTGTTACTTTTGAGGAAAAGCAAGGAGGCCAATGAGGAGTTCATAGTGGTGGAGAGAGGAAGAAAGTATTGATGTATGACCTTCTAGTACATTGAAATGCCTTCAGTTTTTATTTAATATGAAAGGGGAAGATACCAAATGATTTTCAACAGCAGAATAAAATCATATGACTTGATTTTTAGGTTAAGTTGCTGTACCAAAATAAATTTGCAGGGAGAAAGGAGTGCAGTATGTGTGAAAGTAGGGTTATCAATCAAGTCAATAATTCAGGAACATATGATGGTGTTTTTAGCATGCTGGGTGGTAATAGAAGTGCTGAGGTATGGTTTTTATTTTGTGTATATTTTGATGGTGAGTATTCTGGTGAACAGGATGGGGTATGTGCAGGACAGACAATATCAACATTTATTTTACCTGCACAAACAGAAGGGTGGAGTCTTCATTCCCTGATATGGAGAGAACTCTGACTTCAAATGTTCTTTCTGATTAAATGGCATAGTGATGATGATGATTTAGTCAGACAGTGAAAGAGAACAGTAAGCATAGTGTTAAGCGGTAAGACATTTTAATACATTTGAACATCAAAAAACATTGTGTTGGATCATCTGTTTATGTGAGTAAATAAATAAAGAAAGCTTCCTGGGGTTCTGATAGAGATAAAGAAGACTACTATATGATCCAAAGGGGCATGTGCACCGAATGTTTATAGCAGCAATGTCCACAATAGCCAAACTATGGAAAGAACCTAGATGTCCATCAACAAATGAATGGTATATATATATATATATATATATATATATATATATATATATACACACACACACAATGGAATACTATGCAACCATCAAAAGAAATGAAATCTTGCCATTTGCGATGACATGGATGGAACTAGAGGGTATTATGCTTAGCAAAATAAGTCAATCAGAGAAAGACACTATCATATGATCTCCCTGATATGAGGAAATGGAGGTGCAATGTGGGGGGCTTGGGGGACAGGAAAAGAGTAAATGAAACAAGATGGGATTGGGAGGGAGACAAACTATAAGATACAATCTCACAAAACAAACTGAGAGTTGCCGGGGGTGTGGGGAGGGTAGGGAGAGGATGGTGGGGTTATGAACATTGGGGAGGGTATGTGCTGGGGTGAGTGCTGTGAAGTGTGTAAACCTGGCAATTCACAGACCTGTACCCCTGAGGCTAATAATACATTATATGTTAATTTAAAAAAAAAGAAGAAGACTACTATAAATCCAATGCTATGGTTTTCAGCGAAGAGTGTGTAATCAGGCATATTTTATTAAAGTAACCAAGTAAAGTGATGGTCGAAAATTGGAATAACAGAAAACATAAAAATCAGAGATTTTAAAAAGAGATATGGGATAGTGTAGAAAATATAGTCAATGATATTATAATAGTGTTATATGGTGACAGATGGTGGCTATATTTGTAGTGATCATAGAATAATGTATGGAGATATTGAAAACCTGAAACCAATGTAACACTGAATATCAACTATACTCAAATAAAAAAAATAATAAAAATAAAACATTTTAATTTAAAAAGATAAAAAGAGGGACAAGAATTTGTCTTTACAAGAGAAAGATGAGGCTAAGACATACTCTGAACCTTGAGGAAAACACCATTTTGAAAATTCTTCCCATTTTGAGAAAAATCAAATGAATCAATACCATAAAAGAACCCATTTTAACTGAGAGATGTAATGAATACTCAAGAAATAATTTTATGACAGGATAATTCTTCCCTATGAAACAGCATACAGAACACAGGGGAAACACCTGG